>NC_082381.1:66014048-66314048 GCF_027477595.1 Haemorhous mexicanus | reverse complement strand
TCACTTCTCCCAGCTTGGCTATTTGCGCCAAAGAAGAATCCAAGTCACTCTTTTATCTAGCCCGGCAAATGGCACTGCCTAGCGAGGCTTTGGTGGCAGGGGCTGGGCAGGATGGAGAGGGGCCAGAGAGGGAGGAATTGCCAGGCTGCTTCTGGGAAGCTGAGGGAAGCTTGCCCTTGTCTGATAGAGGCAGTGCAGGTGGGATCTGGAGCCTACAAAGTATCTGCACTGCAGTGGGCCTTGTTCCAGCTGCCCCCTCAGTTTGCTGGCGGCGCGGGTGGAACGTGCAGGCTGGCAAGGAAGCAAGATTTGCTTTTGCTTAACCTTAGGCAGGATAGCAGCAAAAGTGGCTGGGCTTTGCCATATCTGGGCCCTAAGTATTAAAACAAACATCAAGACCATCGCTGTGCAAAAGTCATTCTGTCAGTGTTCCTTTCTTAGAGGAATCCCAGAGCATTAGAGACCAACATTCTCCCTTCTTCAAGGAAGGCAGCTGGAAGAATGACATAGGAATTTGGCACTACGTATTGACTACAAAAATGCTGGGGGACTGCCCCGCTCTGTGTCCCCATCAGTTCCCATGAAAAACATCCTATTTCTCCAAGTTTCAAGGAAGGAGTGTTGAGATGAGAGACCACCTCAGTAGCCCAAAGGAGGCAAAACATCAAGGCACATTACTGGGCAGCAATAGCACAAGTGAGCAAGGGGGCAGGAGGAATGCCTCCACTTGGAGAGAAAGCTTTGGAGCTGGTTCTCCACTCAACGACTTGCAACCTCTAGCTCCTCTCAGAGCCGGAGGAGAGCCAGCGGCGGCAGTCCCTCTGGTTCTCTGGGGCAGGAGATGTGGTCTGGGCCCTTGGACAGAGCCAGGCTCCTGCGCACGTTCAGCTGCAGGCACCTGACAGAGAAGCACAGAGAAGACCCAGAGCTGGCCCTGCACTGCTTTTGCCCGTCTCATCAGAGGACTGATGAGAAGCAGTGGGAAGGTTCTCAGAGCAAACTTGCAGCAGAAGAAGCAAAAGGGGCAAAGGTGGCCCATCCCTGTTCCTGTGCCCTGGGTCCCCGGGGGTTCTACATGGAATGTTGCCCGTAGCAACTGTCCTTGTCTCCTACTCCTGCGGCCGTTGGTGGAACACTGGTGGACCAGCGGTGGAGCAGCAGCTGCAGGATCTGCTCCTGGGCTCTCCCTGACCAGCCACCTTCTGGCACCACTCGGCGCCAGACCTGGCCTCTGGATCGACACCCTCGTCTCCTCGTCTGCCGCCAGGCATCCGCACAGCACTTTGGCACTGTCAAAGGTAAGAAAGTCCCCGTTTGCCCTCCAAGCACTAACAGAAGGGCAGGAGGCTCCAGCTGGCTCTCCCACCAGCCACCACAGACAGGCTGTGGGCTCGCTTTCCCCAGACCAGGTTCTGCATGAGGGCGGGCTCCAGCTTCTCCAGGAATAATGCTGCCTCCAGGGAAAACACAGACCTTTCCATAGAGGATGTAGAAATCTGCAAGTCACGGTGCACTTGCAGATTCTCGTCCACTGATGACCCGATTCAAAGTTCTTGGCACCCATTTCACTCCCAAAACTGAGTTGTGGTGACCCCAAAACAAATTGGTCATTCCTTAGCAGTTCAGGGCTTCACTGTCAACAAATCCTCTTACGCCCTGACCCTGCTGACATCTCCTCCAAAGCTTCAGAAACCAGAATGATGGCACTTCTCCTCTGTCAGGGCTTCTTCTTCAATACTGGCTTTCATCTTCAAAAATGATCTCTTCTCCGCAATACTTACAGACTTACATACTTACAACTCTTACAGACACATTCTATTTCCATATCTTTAAAGAGATTTGTTTTTTGGATCTCTTTGTGATAGAGATGTGGGGGGTAGATTTGTCTGTGTTTTTCAATGTCCGTAAGGCTGTTTCTGCCTCATGGTCAGAGGCAGCCATGAAATGCTGTCTTGAGTGGTCCTGGTGAAGAGCACAGTCACAGTATCACAGAACTTTCTGGGCTGGAAGGGAGTCTCCAAATCATCTAGCCCACATCGTGGGCCTGCCCAGGAAAGCCTCAGGAATCACACCCCGGGTCCAAGGGCAGTGTCCAAACACTTTTGGAGCTCTGTCAGGCTTGCTGCTGTCACCCCTTCCCTGGGGAGGCTGTTCCAGTGCCCAATCACCCTCTGGGTGGAGGAGCATTTTCCTCAGATCCGACCAAAGCCTGCCGTGGCAAATCTTCCCTGCCATTCTCCTGGGTCTTCTCCCTGGCCCCAAGACTGAAGAGAGTGGTGCATGCCCTTCTGCTTCCCCTCTTGAGCAAGCTGCAGGCTGCTAGAGCTCCAGCCTCCGGAATTCCAAGTGAAAAACCCAGCAATGGCACCAAACTGAGGGGAGCTGGGACAGAGGAGCTTGTGCTTGGCAATGATGAGGATGAGAAGGAAGGCTACCCACACACCTCGGCAGAAGGATTTTTATCCGGAGCGTTGTTTGGATCTCTTTCAGGTGCCAAGGAGGGGCACAATGAAGAGGAAAGCAAGAGCCAAGAGTCAGCCGTGAGTTTTGGCACAGGGTTAAAGGACAGCAAGCTTGAGGAATGGCAGAGAGGAGAACTGCTGTTTCAGAGTCAGGGTGGGATTGGTGCAAGGCTTTGGGTCCACGGGCGCTGTCTCTTGACCGCTTGCCTTTCTTACGTCCACCTCCCTCTTCCTTTAGACACATCAATGTTGGCAGTGACTTTCAGGCCGAGCTCCCAGAGCTGCAGACCACACCACCAAGTGAGGATGAAGAGCCTGCAACCCTGGTCTGGAAGCCCTGGGGGGAAGATGACTCTGACATGGAAAAACCTGACCGAGGTAGCTCTCGAGCTTTTCTTCCACCCCTCAGATACGTGCCTGTGTGAAAGGCTGCTTTTTGGGTAAAAAGGCAGCTGTTTGCAGGTTCTGCTTCTCTCCTTCTCTCGCCCATCTTCCCAGGCGGAAGTGTTAGAGGCAAGGAGAACGCTCTGCGCTTGTAGCAGAGCAGGAAAAAGAGCAAGCGTCCTGCTCTCCAAATTGGCCAGGGGCATTTGCCACTGGAAGAGGGGAGGTTGGCCCCCATTTCTTATTACAAAAGCTGCTTTGAAAGCAGAGCCAGCACTGCGCGGGCCCTTGGTTCAGCTGCCCCTGTCGTTGCTCTCCTTTCCATGCTCCCCAAGCTGCTGTCTGTAGCTCCTGTGCTTTCCTTCTGCCTTGGATGGCAACCTTTGGCCCTTCTCGGCTCAAGCCTGCCTTTTGGCGGCTCTCTGTTGTGCTTGCAGTAAGAGAACTGTTGGACATGGCCAGCTCCCGTGGCATTGCCGGGCCAGCAGCTAACCTGGAGCTCGCCCTGCACTGCCTGCACCAGGCCCGCGGCAGCGTTCCGGTAAGAAGCGGCTGTTTGGGGGCAGAGAAGAGTGGGCAGGGAATTCGGAGGGCCCGGGCACTGGGACAGCCGTTCCTGGCTGCTCTTTGAAGAGGGCACTTAACAGCAAGGCCAGAGCACTTGCTGCCTGCTGTGTCTCCTCCAGCTGTGCCAGGGCTGAGCCCAAATGGCACGAGCAGGAACAATATCTCTCCTGGAGGCAGCGGCGGGGAGGCTCCTGCAGCCTGCTGCCTTGTAAATTGCCTGGAGTTCTGTGTTCTCTAAGGCATTTGGAGGGTAGATTCCCAGAAGCCTCAGTGAGCTGAGGCAATTCTGGGTGCAGGAGCAGCAAAATCACAGAGCTGCTGAGCCAAATGCCGCTCTTGGGGACCAGGATCAAAGAGCTGGGCAGCCAAAGCGAGGGACTGGGAGCAAATCACAATTTTTGGCCCATGTGGGAGCCAGTTGCCGCAATCCCTAAGGAGGCAAAGTAGGTGAAAGGCAGCATTTATGGTTTTGGGCTTCTGGTTTTTGTTGTGGGGCAGCTAAAGCCTTTTTCCCCTTGGATCTTGCAGGAGGCTCTGGAGATGCTGCTCTCGGGGGGGCCTAAAACACCTCAAGGCCATCCCTTGGCTGATTATCATTACGCAGGTAACCAAAGCAGAGCTTCTTCCTTCACTGGCAGATGCTGCCGGCCCCTTAACTGCTGTGTCAGCCATTTCCGCTTAAACAAATTGTGCTGAACACCCGCACAAGGTCTGGTCTTCTCCGGGGGCGGGGAAAGCACCAGCAGCTCCTCCTTCAGCTTCACTTGTTTTCCATGTCTTTTCCCTGGGGAATGCCTGCCCTTCTCCTTCTGAGGGAGCAGACATGTGCACGGGTGAACGATGGCTGGCGCCGATTTTGTTTGGGCAGCCAGTGGGATCTACTTCAAGTGGATGGAGGCTTCAATTTACCTGCTGCTTTTTATGGCCAGGCTCTGATAGATGGACACCTGAGGAGAAGGAGTCCTTCCAAAAGGCTTTCCACACCTACGGCAAGGATTTTCATCTCATCCAGAAGCAGGTAAAGCCATAGCACCTTCTTTACCCTAGCAGACCATCAGAAGGAGAGGTTGCTTATTTCTGATACCAAATACGGGGCTTCAGTCTCTCTCTTCTCAAGTGCCAAAAATGTTAAAGTAGTAACAAAAGGGGGCATCCAAGGCCTGCGGGAAAATGCTGATCCTGCCTCTCCAGCCCTTTTCTCCAAGCTGTCTTGCAAGAAGAAGCTTTATGCTGTCAGGCTTGTCTCACACGTGTGCTGCTCCTTCCACAACACCTTGTGCTGGAATAACTGGGGTGAGCCACGGAAAAAGAACTGTGCTAGATGGATTGGTTGTTGATCTGTGCATTCCACGTGGTCCCACGTAGCATAATACACTCTTCACTCCACTGCCTGATGCTACTCTTACTGCACATTGATTTCATTTGACACCCTACTCCATTTAACCCATGATTTTGCTTCCTCCTTTACTCCATATTCTACTTTTTCTCCAATGCAGCCTACAGCAGGGCCACTTGAGATTCTTGCTTTTTCTCTTCACAACAGATCCAGAGTAAGACCGTGGCACAGTGTGTGGAATACTACTACTCCTGGAAAAAAGAGCATCAATTTGCCAGCACTCTTGCTCAGGTGAGCGGCAAGAGAATTGAGACATGCCAGGAGGGTCAAGAAACTGGGAGAAGGGGACAAAACCTGCTGATGAGCCATGCCAGACGCCGCTTGGCCAGGATCACATCGTCCCATGCGCTGGGAAAGGCGCAGCAGATGCTGCCCAGGGCTTCATTGTGCTGCTGCCCTGAAATACGGAATCCTAAAAACATAACTTTGACCCGAGAAGGCAGCACCGCCACCAAAATGGCCTTTGACTCTCTACAGATTGCTTTCTCAAGGGCTGGCAGCCTCGCTGATTCCAATCCCACCCTTAATTCGCAACTGTTGCTAACATCAGCAATCCCAGCTGCCTCCTAGGAGAAGCTGCGCTCTTTCAGGGATCTTTTTTAGAATCCCAGCGTACTCCCCAAAAAGGAGCTGCGGGTGCTGTGGCTCCGCTAGGACTTTCCTTACCGGCAAACAGCCATTTGGTTCACTATGATACGGAGAGAGGGAGAGGGAGCAGTATTATTTTGGGTAGTAGAAAATGGGGAACAACGTGTCTTCACTAATTTGAATAAATTTAAATCCCATTCCCTAGACATTAGGGGAAGAAAACCAGAGAGAAATAGATATTAGGCAGAGAGGTAGGCAGATGTCAGGCAGAGAAAGAAATGTAGAACTATAGATAGCCACACACTTATCCTACCCCTTTGGACTTTAGAAAAGAGGAGGAGTATTTTCCTCCAAGCGCTGGCTTGGCAGCCCGCCACAGCCCACTGCCAAAGGCGGCCGTGTCCTCAGCTCTACAGGGTTTGGAAGAATTTGCTTTGGCCGATAGAATTTTGTGCTGGACCCTCGGATTTCCCGCTTCCTGAGAGGAAGGAAACATTGATAAGGATTCTTTGATTTCCAGACTGTGGGCCAAGCAGAGAGGAGCAAAAGCCCCCCCAGAAAGGAGGATGGGGAGACAGGGAAGAGAAGCCGCAAGAGGGCTCGCAGCGCGGAGTGTCCCTGCTGCCAGCCGCGCCAGCCGCCCCACTCGGCGGGAGGCCCCTTTCCGTGCGGCCAGTGCAAACGGTGCGCCACTTCCTCCTCTCTCTGCTCCAAGCTGCGCCTTTGGACTAAAACAGCCTGACCCTTTTCAAAGGCACCACAGGGCAAGCTGAGGGCACTTGCAGGATCGCCCCTCGCAGCCCTGGTCAAGGTTACAAACCCCCTTCAACCCAAACGGCTCAGTTCAAAGCCGGCATTCCCAATGAAACCTTGCCGTGCCTCAACAGGATGCAGTTCACACAAGTAGAAATTTGGAATTTGATCACTGCCATCAAACCAAGATTTGATTTCATCAAAAGCTCGGTTTGATGGTGCTGATCAAATTGAAACTAGGATGAAGCAAAAGGAGGAAGACATTTCAAGGAATTGAAAGCAGAAAGATCAGACTCATGGGGCTGATCCGTTTACAAATGCGGCACAGCCTGGAAAGACAGGCAGTCATACTAAAACGGAGATCTCCGTGCTTGCTTTAATGGTGTCTATCAAATTGACCATGGATGGTTTGTTTCCTGTCTTCCAGGGTGTTTGAAACTGTGAAGGAAAGGAACAAACACAGGAGAAGACACCGCCCACGGAAGGAAGCAGAGCCTCTCCGCAAGAAGAAAAGGCCAAATTAGACAAGCCTGCAGTTGTCCAGGGCTAGCAAGAGTTAGGCGTCAAGAGGACTAGATAGAAATAGGATTGGTTTTTAAGTCTTTAGGGTTGGTCATTCTTCTACTTAGTTTCCATGGTAGGAATCTCTCAATTTATTAGTTAAGATCCAGTAGCAATTTTGAAGATGTATTAGTAGTATAAGATTTAGCAGTAAATGTAAGAGGATTTGTGTTCGCTATGCTCCGTCCTTGGTCATTTGCCTTTGTTGAGAGACAAGCTGTCTTTATCATTAAAACAAAGTTGGTTCCATTTTGTCTTTTTCTCTTCATGAACTCACTCCAGAAATGTTCCTTACATTTGCTTGGTGTTGCAAACATGGCACTTGCCCTGAGAGAAGAATCTGGGCACATGAATCCCCCTACAGGCCCTGCCCCTTGCTCAGCTGGCAGGACTTACAAAGGGGTGTCTCCATTACTGCCAATGAGATAACACTGGGACTTCGTCCTTTGGTGCCTAAAAACCCCAGCTGGGAGTGGAAAGGGAGGCTTTGTTGAATTCAATGAATTGGATCTAAATGAGTGGTCTTGTCTCACTACACTTTCTGGGATAAAAGCAGAGGCTTCAGTCCTTTTCTGTTGCCCAGCAACATAACTTTGTTTCATTTCGAGGGACAGATGGACTTGACCGCCTTCCAGGACGTCTCTAACCTCTCCCATTCTACACAATTAAAATCCACATGCACCACAAAGACATCAGGAGTTCAGGTTCACTTTCAAATTTCAAGGATTACACTCCCGCTCTGGGCCTCCAGCAATCTCCTCAGCTAAAGCAGAGCGGGTGTGGTCACTATCCCCTCACTTCTCCCAGCTTGGCTATTTGCGCCAAAGAAGAATCCAAGTCACTCTTTTATCTAGCCCGGCAAATGGCACTGCCTAGCGAGGCTTTGGTGGCAGGGGCTGGGCAGGATGGAGAGGGGCCAGAGAGGGAGGAATTGCCAGGCTGCTTCTGGGAAGCTGAGGGAAGCTTGCCCTTGTCTGATAGAGGCAGTGCAGGTGGGATCTGGAGCCTACAAAGTATCTGCACTGCAGTGGGCCTTGTTCCAGCTGCCCCCTCAGTTTGCTGGCGGCGCGGGTGGAACGTGCAGGCTGGCAAGGAAGCAAGATTTGCTTTTGCTTAACCTTAGGCAGGATAGCAGCAAAAGTGGCTGGGCTTTGCCATATCTGGGCCCTAAGTATTAAAACAAACATCAAGACCATCGCTGTGCAAAAGTCATTCTGTCAGTGTTCCTTTCTTAGAGGAATCCCAGAGCATTAGAGACCAACATTCTCCCTTCTTCAAGGAAGGCAGCTGGAAGAATGACATAGAAATTTGGCACTACGTATTGACTACAAAAATGCTGGTGGACTGCCCCGCTCTGTGTCCCCATCAGTTCCCATGAAAAACATCCTATTTCTCCAAGTTTCAAGGAAGGAGTGTTGAGATGAGAGACCACCTCAGTAGCCCAAAGGAGGCAAAACATCAAGGCACATTACTGGGCAGCAATAGCACAAGTGAGCAAGGGGGCAGGAGGAATGCCTCCACTTGGAGAGAAAGCTTTGGAGCTGGTTCTCCACTCAACGACTTGCAACCTCTAGCTCCTCTCAGAGCCGGAGGAGAGCCAGCGGCGGCAGTCCCTCTGGTTCTCTGGGGCAGGAGATGTGCTCTGGGCCCTTGGACAGAGCCAGGCTCCTGCGCACGTTCAGCTGCAGGCACCTGACAGAGAAGCACAGAGAAGACCCAGAGCTGGCCCTGCACTGCTTTTGCCCGTCTCATCAGAGGACTGATGAGAAGCAGTGGGAAGGTTCTCAGAGCAAACTTGCAGCAGAAGAAGCAAAAGGGGCAAAGGTGGCCCATCCCTGTTCCTGTGCCCTGGGTCCCCGGGGGTTCTGCATGGAATGTTGCCCGTAGCAACTGTCGTTGTCTCCTACTCCTGCGGCCGTTGGTGGAACACTGGTGGACCAGCGGTGGAGCAGCAGCTGCAGGATCTGCTCCTGGGCTCTCCCTGACCAGCCACCTTCTGGCACCACTCGGCGCCAGACCTGGCCTCTGGATCGACACCCTCGTCTCCTCGTCTGCCGCCAGGCATCCGCACAGCACTTTGGCACTGTCAAAGGTAAGAAAGTCCCCGTTTGCCCTCCAAGCACTAACAGAAGGGCAGGAGGCTCCAGCTGGCTCTTCCACCAGCCACCACAGACAGGCTGTGGGCTCGCTTTCCCCAGACCAGGTTCTGCATGAAGGCGGGCTCCAGCTTCTCCAGGAATAATGCTGCCTCCAGGGAAAACACAGACCTTTCCATAGAGGATGTAGAAATCTGCAAGTCACGGTGCACTTGCAGATTCTCGTCCACTGATGACCCGATTCAAAGTTCTTGGCACCCATTTCACTCCCAAAACTGAGTTGTGCTGACCCCAAAACAAATTGGTCATTCCTTAGCAGTTCAGGGCTTCACTGTCAACAAATCCTCTTACGCCCTGACCCTGCTGACATCTCCTCCAAAGCTTCAGAAACCAGAATGATGGCACTTCTCCTCTGTCAGGGCTTCTTCTTCAATACTGGCTTTCATCTTCAAAAATGATCTCTTCTCCGCAATACTTACAGACTTACATACTTACAACACTTACAGATACATTCTATTTCCATATCTTTAAAGAGATTTGTTTTTTGGATCTCTTTGTGATAGAGATGTTGGGGGTAGATTTGTCTGTGTTTTTCAATGTCCGTAAGGCTGTTTCTGCCTCATGGTCAGAGGCAGCCATGAAATGCTGTCTTGAGTGGTCCTGGTGAAGAGCACAGTCACAGTATCACAGAACTTTCTGGGCTGGAAGGGATTCTCCAAATCATCTAGCCCACATCCTGGGCCTGCCCAGGAAAGCCTCAGGAATCACACCCCGGGTCCAAGGGCAGTGTCCAAACACTTTTGGAGCTCTGTCAGGCTTGCTGCTGTCACCCCTTCCCTGGGGAGGCTGTTCCAGTGCCCAGTCACCCTCTGGGTGAGGAGCATTTTCCTCAGATCTGACCAAAGCCTGCCCTGGCACATCTTCCCTGCCATTCTCCTGGGTCTTCTCCCTGGCCCCAAGACTGAAGAGAGTGGTGCATGCCCTTCTGCTTCCCCTCTTGAGCAAGCTGCAGGCTGCTAGAGCTCCAGCCTCCGGAATTCCAAGTGAAAAACCCAGCAATGGCACCAAACTGAGGGGAGCTGGGACAGAGGAGCTTGTGCTTGGCAATGATGAGGATGAGAAGGAAGGCTACCCACACACCTCGGCAGAAGGATTTTTATCCGGAGCGTTGTTTGGATCTCTTTCAGGTGCCAAGGAGGGGCACAATGAAGAGGAAAGCAAGAGCCAAGAGTCAGCCGTGAGTTTTGGCACAGGGTTAAAGGACAGCAAGCTTGAGGAATGGCAGAGAGGAGAACTGCTGTTTCAGAGTCAGGGTGGGATTGGTGCAAGGCTTTGGGTCCACGGGCGCTGTCTCTTGACCGCTTGCCTTTCTTACGTCCACCTCCCTCTTCCTTTAGACACATCAATGTTGGCAGTGACTTTCAGGCCGAGCTCCCAGAGCTGCAGACCACACCACCAAGTGAGGATGAAGAGCCTGCAACCCTGGTCTGGAAGCCCTGGGGGGAAGATGACTCTGACATGGAAAAACCTGACAGAGGTAGCTCTCGAGCTTTTCTTCCACCCCTGAGATACGTGGCTGTGTGAAAGGCTGCTTTTTGGGTAAAAAGGCAGCTGTTTGCAGGCTCTGCTTCTCTCCTTCTCTCGCCCATCTTCCCAGGCGGAAGTGTTAGAGGCAAGGAGAACGCTCTGCGCTTGTAGCAGAGCAGGAAAAAGAGCAAGCGTCCTGCTCTCCAAATTGGCCAGGGGCATTTGCCACTGGAAGGGGGGAGGTTGGCCCCCATTTCTTATTACAAAAGCTGCTTTGAAAGCAGAGCCAGCACTGCGCGGGCCCTTGGTTCAGCTGCCCCTGTCGTTGCTCTCCTTTCCATGCTCCCCAAGCTGCTGTCTGTAGCTCCCGTGCTTTCCTTCTGCCTTGGATGGCAACCTTTGGCCCTTCTCGGCTCAAGCCTGCCTTTTGGCGGCTCTCTGTTGTGCTTGCAGTAAGAGAACTGTTGGACATGGCCAGCTCCCGTGGCATTGCCGGGCCAGCAGCTAACCTGGAGCTCGCCCTGCACTGCCTGCACCAGGCCCGCGGCAGCGTTCCGGTAAGAAGCGGCTGTTTGGGGGCAGAGAAGAGTGGGCAGGGAATTCGGAGGGCCCGGGCACTGGGACAGCTGTTCCTGGCTGCTCTTTGAAGAGGGCACTTAACAGCAAGGCCAGAGCACTTGCTGCCTGCTGTGTCTCCTCCAGCTGTGCCAGGGCTGAGCCCAAATGGCACGAGCAGGAACAATATCTCTCCTGGAGGCAGCGGCGGGGAGGCTCCCGCAGCCTGCTGCCTTGTAAATTGCCTGGAGTTCTGTGTTCTCTAAGGCATTTGGAGGGTAGATTCCCAGAAGCCTCAGTGAGCTGAGGCAATTCTGGGTGCAGGAGCAGCAAAATCACAGAGCTGCTGAGCCAAATGCCGCTCTTGGGGACCAGGATCAAAGAGCTGGGCAGCCAAAGCGAGGGACTGTGAGCAAATCACAAT
This sequence comes from Haemorhous mexicanus, assembly GCF_027477595.1. Lineage (NCBI taxonomy): Eukaryota > Metazoa > Chordata > Aves > Passeriformes > Fringillidae > Haemorhous > Haemorhous mexicanus. The sequence continues at coordinate 66,302,735 of NC_082381.1, read as the reverse complement.
TTTTGGCCCATGTGGGAGCCAGTTGCCGCAATCCCTAAGGAGGCAAAGTAGGTGAAAGGCAGCATTTATGGTTTTGGGCTTCTGGTTTTTGTTGTGGGGCAGCTAAAGCCTTTTTCCCCTTGGATCTTGCAGGAGGCTCTGGAGATGCTGCTCTCGGGGGGGCCTAAAACACCTCAAGGCCATCCCTTGGCTGATTATCATTACGCAGGTAACCAAAGCAGAGCTTCTTCCTTCACTGGCAGATGCTGCCGGCCCCTTAACTGCTGTGTCAGCCATTTCCGCTTAAACAAATTGTGCTGAACACCCGCACAAGGTCTGGTCTTCTCCGGGGGCGGGGAAAGCACCAGCAGCTCCTCCTTCAGCTTCACTTGTTTTCCATGCCTTTTCCCTGGGGAATGCCTGCCCTTCTCCTTCTGAGGGAGCAGACATGTGCACGGGTGAACGATGGCTGGCGCCGATTTTGTTTGGGCAGCCAGTGGGATCTACTTCAAGTGGATGGAGGCTTCAATTTACCTGCTGCTTTTTATGGCCAGGCTCTGATAGATGGACACCTGAGGAGAAGGAGTCCTTCCAAAAGGCTTTCCACACCTACGGCAAGGATTTTCATCTCATCCAGAAGCAGGTAAAGCCATAGCACCTCCTTTACCCTAGCAGACCATCAGAAGGAGAGGTTGCTTATTTCTGCTACCAAATACGGGACTTCAGTCTCTCTCTTCTCAAGTGCCAAAAATGTTAAAGTAGTAACAAAAGGGGGCATCCAAGGCCTGCGGGAAAATGCTGATCCTGCCTCTCCAGCCCTTTTCTCCAAGCTGTCTTGCAAGAAGAAGCTTTATGCTGTCAGGCTTGTCTCACACGTGTGCTGCTCCTTCCACAACACCTTGTGCTGGAATAACTGGGGTGAGCCACGGAAAAAGAACCGTGCTAGATGGATTGGTTGTTGATCTGTGCATTCCACGTGGTCCCACGTAGCATAATACACTCTTCACTCCACTGCCTGATGCTACTCTTACTGCACATTGATTTCATTTGACACCCTACTCCATTTAACCCATGATTTTGCTTCCTCCTTTACTCCATATTCTACTTTTTCTCCAATGCAGCCTACAGCAGGGCCACTTGAGATTCTTGCTTTTTCTCTTCACAACAGATCCAGAGTAAGACCGTGGCACAGTGTGTGGAATACTACTACTCCTGGAAAAAAGAGCATCAATTTGCCAGCACTCTTGCTCAGGTGAGCGGCAAGAGAATTGAGACATGCCAGGAGGGTCAAGAAACTGGGAGAAGGGGACAAAACCTGCTGATGAGCCATGCCAGACGCCGCTTGGCCAGGATCACATCGTCCCATGCGCTGGGAAAGGCGCAGCAGATGCTGCCCAGGGCTTCATTGTGCTGCTGCCCTGAAATACGGAATCCTAAAAACATAACTTTGACCCAAGAAGGCAGCACCGCCACCAAAATGGCCTTTGACTCTCTACAGATTGCTTTCTCAAGGGCTGGCAGCCTCGCTGATTCCAATCCCACCCTTAATTCGCAACTGTTGCTAACATCAGCAATCCCAGCTGCCTCCTAGGAGAAGCTGCGCTCTTTCAGGGATCTTTTTTAGAATCCCAGCGTACTCCCCAAAAAGGAGCTGCGGGTGCTGTGGCTCCGCTACGACTTTCCTTACCGGCAAACAGCCATTTGGTTCACTATGATACGGAGAGAGGGAGAGGGAGCAGTATTATTTTGGGTAGTAGAAAATGGGGAACAACGTGTCTTCACTAATTTGAATAAATTTAAATCCCATTCCCTAGACATTAGGGGAAGAAAACCAGAGAGAAATAGATATTAGGCAGAGAGGTAGGCAGATGTCAGGCAGAGAAAGAAATGTAGAACTATAGATAGCCACACACTTATCCTACCCCTTTGGACTTTAGAAAAGAGGAGGAGTATTTTCCTCCAAGCGCTGGCTTGGCAGCCCGCCACAGCCCACTGCCAAAGGCGGCCGTGTCCTCAGCTCTACAGGGTTTGGAAGAATTTGCTTTGGCCGATAGAATTTTGTGCTGGACCCTCGGATTTCCCGCTTCCTGAGAGGAAGGAAACATTGATAAGGATTCTTTGATTTCCAGACTGTGGGCCAAGCAGAGAGGAGCAAAAGCCCCCCCAGAAAGGAGGATGGGGAGACAGGGAAGAGAAGCCGCAAGAGGGCTCGCAGCGCGGAGTGTCCCTGCTGCCAGCCGCGCCAGCCGCCCCACTCGGCGGGAGGCCCCTTTCCGTGCGGCCAGTGCAAACGGTGCGCCACTTCCTCCTCTCTCTGCTCCAAGCTGCGCCTTTGGACTAAAACAGCCTGACCCTTTTCAAAGGCACCACAGGGCAAGCTGAGGGCACTTGCAGGATCGCCCCTCGCAGCCCTGGTCAAGGTTACAAACCCCCTTCAACCCAAACGGCTCAGTTCAAAGCCGGCATTCCCAATGAAACCTTGCCGTGCCTCAACAGGATGCAGTTCACACAAGTAGAAATTTGGAATTTGATCACTGCCATCAAACCAAGATTTGATTTCATCAAAAGCTCGGTTTGATGGTGCTGATCAAATTGAAACTAGGATGAAGCAAAAGGAGGAAGACATTTCAAGGAATTGAAAGCAGAAAGATCAGACTCATGGGGCTGATCCGTTTACAAATGCGGCACAGCCTGGAAAGACAGGCAGTCATACTAAAACGGAGATCTCCGTGCTTGCTTTAATGGTGTCTATCAAATTGACCATGGATGGTTTGTTTCCTGTCTTCCAGGGTGTTTGAAACTGTGAAGGAAAGGAACAAACACAGGAGAAGACACCGCCCACGGAAGGAAGCAGAGCCTCTCCGCAAGAAGAAAAGGCCAAATTAGACAAGCCTGCAGTTGTCCAGGGCTAGCAAGAGTTAGGCGTCAAGAGGACTAGATAGAAATAGGATTGGTTTTTAAGTCTTTAGGGTTGGTCATTCTTCTACTTAGTTTCCATGGTAGGAATCTCTCAATTTATTAGTTAAGATCCAGTAGCAATTTTGAAGATGTATTAGTAGTATAAGATTTAGCAGTAAATGTAAGAGGATTTGTGTTCGCTATGCTCCGTCCTTGGTCATTTGCCTTTGTTGAGAGACAAGCTGTCTTTATCATTAAAACAAAGTTGGTTCCATTTTGTCTTTTTCTCTTCATGAACTCACTCCAGAAATGTTCCTTACATTTGCTTGGTGTTGCAAACATGGCACTTGCCCTGAGAGAAGAATCTGGGCACATGAATCCCCCTACAGGCCCTGCCCCTTGCTCAGCTGGCAGGACTTACAAAGGGGTGTCTCCATTACTGCCAATGAGATAACACTGGGACTTCGTCCTTTGGTGCCTAAAAACCCCAGCTGGGAGTGGAAAGGGAGGCTTTGTTGAATTCAATGAATTGGATCTAAATGAGTGGTCTTGTCTCACTACACTTTCTGGGATAAAAGCAGAGGCTTCAGTCCTTTTCTGTTGCCCAGCAACATAACTTTGTTTCATTTCGAGGGACAGATGGACTTGACCGCCTTCCAGGACGTCTCTAACCTCTCCCATTCTACACAATTAAAATCCACATGCACCACAAAGACATCAGGAGTTCAGGTTCACTTTCAAATTTCAAGGATTACACTCCCGCTCTGGGCCTCCAGCAATCTCCTCAGCTAAAGCAGAGCGGGTGTGGTCACTATCCCCTCACTTCTCCCAGCTTGGCTATTTGCGCCAAAGAAGAATCCAAGTCACTCTTTTATCTAGCCCGGCAAATGGCACTGCCTAGCGAGGCTTTGGTGGCAGGGGCTGGGCAGGATGGAGAGGGGCCAGAGAGGGAGGAATTGCCAGGCTGCTTCTGGGAAGCTGAGGGAAGCTTGCCCTTGTCTGATAGAGGCAGTGCAGGTGGGATCTGGAGCCTACAAAGTATCTGCACTGCAGTGGGCCTTGTTCCAGCTGCCCCCTCAGTTTGCTGGCGGCGCGGGTGGAACGTGCAGGCTGGCAAGGAAGCAAGATTTGCTTTTGCTTAACCTTAGGCAGGATAGCAGCAAAAGTGGCTGGGCTTTGCCATATCTGGGCCCTAAGTATTAAAACAAACATCAAGACCATCGCTGTGCAAAAGTCATTCTGTCAGTGTTCCTTTCTTAGAGGAATCCCAGAGCATTAGAGACCAACATTCTCCCTTCTTCAAGGAAGGCAGCTGGAAGAATGACATAGAAATTTGGCACTACGTATTGACTACAAAAATGCTGGTGGACTGCCCCGCTCTGTGTCCCCATCAGTTCCCATGAAAAACATCCTATTTCTCCAAGTTTCAAGGAAGGAGTGTTGAGATGAGAGACCACCTCAGTAGCCCAAAGGAGGCAAAACATCAAGGCACATTACTGGGCAGCAATAGCACAAGTGAGCAAGGGGGCAGGAGGAATGCCTCCACTTGGAGAGAAAGCTTTGGAGCTGGTTCTCCACTCAACGACTTGCAACCTCTAGCTCCTCTCAGAGCCGGAGGAGAGCCAGCGGCGGCAGTCCCTCTGGTTCTCTGGGGCAGGAGATGTGCTCTGGGCCCTTGGACAGAGCCAGGCTCCTGCGCACGTTCAGCTGCAGGCACCTGACAGAGAAGCACAGAGAAGACCCAGAGCTGGCCCTGCACTGCTTTTGCCCGTCTCATCAGAGGACTGATGAGAAGCAGTGGGAAGGTTCTCAGAGCAAACTTGCAGCAGAAGAAGCAAAAGGGGCAAAGGTGGCCCATCCCTGTTCCTGTGCCCTGGGTCCCCGGGGGTTCTGCATGGAATGTTGCCCGTAGCAACTGTCGTTGTCTCCTACTCCTGCGGCCGTTGGTGGAACACTGGTGGACCAGCGGTGGAGCAGCAGCTGCAGGATCTGCTCCTGGGCTCTCCCTGACCAGCCACCTTCTGGCACCACTCGGCGCCAGACCTGGCCTCTGGATCGACACCCTCGTCTCCTCGTCTGCCGCCAGGCATCCGCACAGCACTTTGGCACTGTCAAAGGTAAGAAAGTCCCCGTTTGCCCTCCAAGCACTAACAGAAGGGCAGGAGGCTCCAGCTGGCTCTTCCACCAGCCACCACAGACAGGCTGTGGGCTCGCTTTCCCCAGACCAGGTTCTGCATGAGGGCGGGCTCCAGCTTCTCCAGGAATAATGCTGCCTCCAGGGAAAACACAGACCTTTCCATAGAGGATGTAGAAATCTGCAAGTCACGGTGCACTTGCAGATTCTCGTCCACTGATGACCCGATTCAAAGTTCTTGGCACCCATTTCACTCCCAAAACTGAGTTGTGCTGACCCCAAAACAAATTGGTCATTCCTTAGCAGTTCAGGGCTTCACTGTCAACAAATCCTCTTACGCCCTGACCCTGCTGACATCTCCTCCAAAGCTTCAGAAACCAGAATGATGGCACTTCTCCTCTGTCAGGGCTTCTTCTTCAATACTGGCTTTCATCTTCAAAAATGATCTCTTCTCCGCAATACTTACAGACTTACATACTTACAACACTTACAGATACATTCTATTTCCATATCTTTAAAGAGATTTGTTTTTTGGATCTCTTTGTGATAGAGATGTTGGGGGTAGATTTGTCTGTGTTTTTCAATGTCCGTAAGGCTGTTTCTGCCTCATGGTCAGAGGCAGCCATGAAATGCTGTCTTGAGTGGTCCTGGTGAAGAGCACAGTCACAGTATCACAGAACTTTCTGGGCTGGAAGGGATTCTCCAAATCATCTAGCCCACATCCTGGGCCTGCCCAGGAAAGCCTCAGGAATCACACCCCGGGTCCAAGGGCAGTGTCCAAACACTTTTGGAGCTCTGTCAGGCTTGCTGCTGTCACCCCTTCCCTGGGGAGGCTGTTCCAGTGCCCAGTCACCCTCTGGGTGAGGAGCATTTTCCTCAGATCTGACCAAAGCCTGCCCTGGCACATCTTCCCTGCCATTCTCCTGGGTCTTCTCCCTGGCCCCAAGACTGAAGAGAGTGGTGCATGCCCTTCTGCTTCCCCTCTTGAGCAAGCTGCAGGCTGCTAGAGCTCCAGCCTCCGGAATTCCAAGTGAAAAACCCAGCAATGGCACCAAACTGAGGGGAGCTGGGACAGAGGAGCTTGTGCTTGGCAATGATGAGGATGAGAAGGAAGGCTACCCACACACCTCGGCAGAAGGATTTTTATCCGGAGCGTTGTTTGGATCTCTTTCAGGTGCCAAGGAGGGGCACAATGAAGAGGAAAGCAAGAGCCAAGAGTCAGCCGTGAGTTTTGGCACAGGGTTAAAGGACAGCAAGCTTGAGGAATGGCAGAGAGGAGAACTGCTGTTTCAGAGTCAGGGTGGGATTGGTGCAAGGCTTTGGGTCCACGGGCGCTGTCTCTTGACCGCTTGCCTTTCTTACGTCCACCTCCCTCTTCCTTTAGACACATCAATGTTGGCAGTGACTTTCAGGCCGAGCTCCCAGAGCTGCAGACCACACCACCAAGTGAGGATGAAGAGCCTGCAACCCTGGTCTGGAAGCCCTGGGGGGAAGATGACTCTGACATGGAAAAACCTGACAGAGGTAGCTCTCGAGCTTTTCTTCCACCCCTGAGATACGTGGCTGTGTGAAAGGCTGCTTTTTGGGTAAAAAGGCAGCTGTTTGCAGGCTCTGCTTCTCTCCTTCTCTCGCCCATCTTCCCAGGCGGAAGTGTTAGAGGCAAGGAGAACGCTCTGCGCTTGTAGCAGAGCAGGAAAAAGAGCAAGCGTCCTGCTCTCCAAATTGGCCAGGGGCATTTGCCACTGGAAGGGGGGAGGTTGGCCCCCATTTCTTATTACAAAAGCTGCTTTGAAAGCAGAGCCAGCACTGCGCGGGCCCTTGGTTCAGCTGCCCCTGTCGTTGCTCTCCTTTCCATGCTCCCCAAGCTGCTGTCTGTAGCTCCCGTGCTTTCCTTCTGCCTTGGATGGCAACCTTTGGCCCTTCTCGGCTCAAGCCTGCCTTTTGGCGGCTCTCTGTTGTGCTTGCAGTAAGAGAACTGTTGGACATGGCCAGCTCCCGTGGCATTGCCGGGCCAGCAGCTAACCTGGAGCTCGCCCTGCACTGCCTGCACCAGGCCCGCGGCAGCGTTCCGGTAAGAAGCGGCTGTTTGGGGGCAGAGAAGAGTGGGCAGGGAATTCGGAGGGCCCGGGCACTGGGACAGCCTTTCCTGGCTGCTCTTTGAAGAGGGCACTTAACAGCAAGGCCAGAGCACTTGCTGCCTGCTGTGTCTCCTCCAGCTGTGCCAGGGCTGAGCCCAAATGGCACGAGCAGGAACAATATCTCTCCTGGAGGCAGCGGCGGGGAGGCTCCCGCAGCCTGCTGCCTTGTAAATTGCCTGGAGTTCTGTGTTCTCTAAGGCATTTGGAGGGTAGATTCCCAGAAGCCTCAGTGAGCTGAGGCAATTCTGGGTGCAGGAGCAGCAAAATCACAGAGCTGCTGAGCCAAATGCCGCTCTTGGGGACCAGGATCAAAGAGCTGGGCAGCCAAAGCGAGGGACTGTGAGCAAATGACAATTTTTGGCCCATGTGGGAGCCAGTTGCCGCAATCCCTAAGGAGGCAAAGTAGGTGAAAGGCAGCATTTATGGTTTTGGGCTTCTGGTTTTTGTTGTGGGGCAGCTAAAGCCTTTTTCCCCTTGGATCTTGCAGGAGGCTCTGGAGATGCTGCTCTCGGGGGGGCCTAAAACACCTCAAGGCCATCCCTTGGCTGATTATCATTACGCAGGTAACCAAAGCAGAGCTTCTTCCTTCACTGGCAGATGCTGCCGGCCCCTTAACTGCTGTGTCAGCCATTTCCGCTTAAACAAATTGTGCTGAACACCCGCACAAGGTCTGGTCTTCTCCGGGGGCGGGGAAAGCACCAGCAGCTCCTCCTTCAGCTTCACTTGTTTTCCATGCCTTTTCCCTGGGGAATGCCTGCCCTTCTCCTTCTGAGGGAGCAGACATGTGCACGGGTGAACGATGGCTGGCGCCGATTTTGTTTGGGCAGCCAGTGGGATCTACTTCAAGTGGATGGAGGCTTCAATTTACCTGCTGCTTTTTATGGCCAGGCTCTGATAGATGGACACCTGAGGAGAAGGAGTCCTTCCAAAAGGCTTTCCACACCTACGGCAAGGATTTTCATCTCATCCAGAAGCAGGTAAAGCCATAGCACCTCCTTTACCCTAGCAGACCATCAGAAGGAGAGGTTGCTTATTTCTGCTACCAAATACGGGACTTCAGTCTCTCTCTTCTCAAGTGCCAAAAATGTTAAAGTAGTAACAAAAGGGGGCATCCAAGGCCTGCGGGAAAATGCTGATCCTGCCTCTCCAGCCCTTTTCTCCAAGCTGTCTTGCAAGAAGAAGCTTTATGCTGTCAGGCTTGTCTCACACGTGTGCTGCTCCTTCCACAACACCTTGTGCTGGAATAACTGGGGTGAGCCACGGAAAAAGAACCGTGCTAGATGGATTGGTTGTTGATCTGTGCATTCCACGTGGTCCCACGTAGCATAATACACTCTTCACTCCACTGCCTGATGCTACTCTTACTGCACATTGATTTCATTTGACACCCTACTCCATTTAACCCATGATTTTGCTTCCTCCTTTACTCCATATTCTACTTTTTCTCCAATGCAGCCTACAGCAGGGCCACTTGAGATTCTTGCTTTTTCTCTTCACAACAGATCCAGAGTAAGACCGTGGCACAGTGTGTGGAATACTACTACTCCTGGAAAAAAGAGCATCAATTTGCCAGCACTCTTGCTCAGGTGAGCGGCAAGAGAATTGAGACATGCCAGGAGGGTCAAGAAACTGGGAGAAGGGGACAAAACCTGCTGATGAGCCATGCCAGACGCCGCTTGGCCAGGATCACATCGTCCCATGCGCTGGGAAAGGCGCAGCAGATGCTGCCCAGGGCTTCATTGTGCTGCTGCCCTGAAATACGGAATCCTAAAAACATAACTTTGACCCAAGAAGGCAGCACCGCCACCAAAATGGCCTTTGACTCTCTACAGATTGCTTTCTCAAGGGCTGGCAGCCTCGCTGATTCCAATCCCACCCTTAATTCGCAACTGTTGCTAACATCAGCAATCCCAGCTGCCTCCTAGGAGAAGCTGCGCTCTTTCAGGGATCTTTTTTAGAATCCCAGCGTACTCCCCAAAAAGGAGCTGCGGGTGCTGTGGCTCCGCTACGACTTTCCTTACCGGCAAACAGCCATTTGGTTCACTATGATACGGAGAGAGGGAGAGGGAGCAGTATTATTTTGGGTAGTAGAAAATGGGGAACAACGTGTCTTCACTAATTTGAATAAATTTAAATCCCATTCCCTAGACATTAGGGGAAGAAAACCAGAGAGAAATAGATATTAGGCAGAGAGGTAGGCAGATGTCAGGCAGAGAAAGGAATATAGAACTATAGATAGCCACACACTTATCCTACCCCTTTGGACTTTAGAAAAGAGGAGGAGTATTTTCCTCCAAGCGCTGGCTTGGCAGCCCGCCACAGCCCACTGCCAAAGGCGGCCGTGTCCTCAGCTCTACAGGGTTTGGAAGAATTTGCTTTGGCCGATAGAATTTTGTGCTGGACCCTCGGATTTCCCGCTTCCTGAGAGGAAGGAAACATTGATAAGGATTCTTTGATTTCCAGACTGTGGGCCAAGCAGAGAGGAGCAAAAGCCCCCCCAGAAAGGAGGATGGGGAGACAGGGAAGAGAAGCCGCAAGAGGGCTCGCAGCGCGGAGTGTCCCTGCTGCCAGCCGCGCCAGCCGCCCCACTCGGCGGGAGGCCCCTTTCCGTGCGGCCAGTGCAAACGGTGCGCCACTTCCTCCTCTCTCTGCTCCAAGCTGCGCCTTTGGACTAAAACAGCCTGACCGTTTCCAAAGGCACCACAGGGCAAGCTGAGGGCACTTGCAGGATCGCCCCTCGCAGCCCTGGTCAAGGTTACAAACCCCCTTCAACCCAAACGGCTCAGTTCAAAGCCGGCATTCCCAATGAAACCTTGCCGTGCCTCAACAGGATGCAGTTCACACAAGTAGAAATTTGGAATTTGATCACTGCCATCAAACCAAGATTTGATTTCATCAAAAGCTCGGTTTGATGGTGCTGATCAAATTGAAACTAGGATGAAGCAAAAGGAGGAAGACATTTCAAGGAATTGAAAGCAGAAAGATCAGACTCATGGGGCTGATCCGTTTACAAATGCGGCACAGCCTGGAAAGACAGGCAGTCATACTAAAACGGAGATCTCCGTGCTTGCTTTAATGGTGTCTATCAAATTGACCATGGATGGTTTGTTTCCTGTCTTCCAGGGTGTTTGAAACTGTGAAGGAAAGGAACAAACACAGGAGAAGACACCGCCCACGGAAGGAAGCAGAGCCTCTCGGCAAGAAGAAAAGGCCAAATTAGACAAGCCTGCAGTTGTCCAGGGCTAGCAAGAGTTAGGCGTCAAGAGGACTAGATAGAAATAGGATTGGTTTTTAAGTCTTTAGGGTTGGTCATTCTTCTACTTAGTTTCCATGGTAGGAATCTCTCAATTTATTAGTTAAGATCCAGTAGCAATTTTGAAGATGTATTAGTAGTATAAGATTTAGCAGTAAATGTAAGAGGATTTGTGTTCGCTATGCTCCGTCCTTGGTCATTTGCCTTTGTTGAGAGACAAGCTGTCTTTATCATTAAAACAAAGTTGGTTCCATTTTGTCTTTTTCTCTTCATGAACTCACTCCAGAAATGTTCCTTACATTTGCTTGGTGTTGCAAACATGGCACTTGCCCTGAGAGAAGAATCTGGGCACATGAATCCCCCTACAGGCCCTGCCCCTTGCTCAGCTGGCAGGACTTACAAAGGGGTGTCTCCATTACTGCCAATGAGATAACACTGGGACTTCGTCCTTTGGTGCCTAAAAACCCCAGCTGGGAGTGGAAAGGGAGGCTTTGTTGAATTCAATGAATTGGATCTAAATGAGTGGTCTTGTCTCACTACACTTTCTGGGATAAAAGCAGAGGCTTCAGTCCTTTTCTGTTGCCCAGCAACATAACTTTGTTTCATTTCGAGGGACAGATGGACTTGACCGCCTTCCAGGACGTCTCTAACCTCTCCCATTCTACACAATTAAAATCCACATGCACCACAAAGACATCAGGAGTTCAGGTTCACTTTCAAATTTCAAGGATTACACTCCCGCTCTGGGCCTCCAGCAATCTCCTCAGCTAAAGCAGAGCGGGTGTGGTCACTATCCCCTCACTTCTCCCAGCTTGGCTATTTGCACCAAAGAAGAATCCAAGTCACTCTTTTATCTAGCCCGGCAAATGGCACTGCCTAGCGAGGCTTTGGTGGCAGGGGCTGGGCAGGATGGAGAGGGGCCAGAGAGGGAGGAATTGCCAGGCTGCTTCTGGGAAGCTGAGGGAAGCTTGCCCTTGTCTGATAGAGGCAGTGCAGGTGGGATCTGGAGCCTACAAAGTATCTGCACTGCAGTGGGCCTTGTTCCAGCTGCCCCCTCAGTTTGCTGGCGGCGCGGGTGGAACGTGCAGGCTGGCAAGGAAGCAAGATTTGCTTTTGCTTAACCTTAGGCAGGATAGCAGCAAAAGTGGCTGGGCTTTGCCATATCTGGGCCCTAAGTATTAAAACAAACATCAAGACCATCGCTGTGCAAAAGTCATTCTGTCAGTGTTCCTTTCTTAGAGGAATCCCAGAGCATTAGAGACCAACATTCTCCCTTCTTCAAGGAAGGCAGCTGGAAGAATGACATAGAAATTTGGCACTACGTATTGACTACAAAAATGCTGGTGGACTGCCCCGCTCTGTGTCCCCATCAGTTCCCATGAAAAACATCCTATTTCTCCAAGTTTCAAGGAAGGAGTGTTGAGATGAGAGACCACCTCAGTAGCCCAAAGGAGGCAAAACATCAAGGCACATTACTGGGCAGCAATAGCACAAGTGAGCAAGGGGGCAGGAGGAATGCCTCCACTTGGAGAGAAAGCTTTGGAGCTGGTTCTCCACTCAACGACTTGCAACCTCTAGCTCCTCTCAGAGCCGGAGGAGAGCCAGCGGCGGCAGTCCTTCTGGTTCTCTGGGGCAGGAGATGTGCTCTGGGCCCTTGGACAGAGCCAGGCTCCTGCGCACGTTCAGCTGCAGGCACCTGACAGAGAAGCACAGAGAAGACCCAGAGCTGGCCCTGCACTGCTTTTGCCCGTCTCATCAGAGGACTGATGAGAAGCAGTGGGAAGGTTCTCAGAGCAAACTTGCAGCAGAAGAAGCAAAAGGGGCAAAGGTGGCCCATCCCTGTTCCTGTGCCCTGGGTCCCCGGGGGTTCTGCATGGAATGTTGCCCGTAGCAACTGTCGTTGTCTCCTACTCCTGCGGCCGTTGGTGGAACACTGGTGGACCAGCGGTGGAGCAGCAGCTGCAGGATCTGCTCCTGGGCTCTCCCTGACCAGCCACCTTCTGGCACCACTCGGCGCCAGACCTGGCCTCTGGATCGACACCCTCGTCTCCTCGTCTGCCGCCAGGCATCCGCACAGCACTTTGGCACTGTCAAAGGTAAGAAAGTCCCCGTTTGCCCTCCAAGCACTAACAGAAGGGCAGGAGGCTCCAGCTGGCTCTTCCACCAGCCACCACAGACAGGCTGTGGGCTCGCTTTCCCCAGACCAGGTTCTGCATGAGGGCGGGCTCCAGCTTCTCCAGGAATAATGCTGCCTCCAGGGAAAACACAGACCTTTCCATAGAGGATGTAGAAATCTGCAAGTCACGGTGCACTTGCAGATTCTCGTCCACTGATGACCCGATTCAAACTTCTTGGCACCCATTTCACTCCCAAAACTTAGTTGTGGTGACCCCAAAACAAATTGGTCATTCCTTAGCAGTTCAGGGCTTCACTGTCAACAAATCCTCTTACGCCCTGACCCTGCTGACATCTCCTCCAAAGCTTCAGAAACCAGAATGATGGCACTTCTCCTCTGTCAGGGCTTCTTCTTCAATACTGGCTTTCATCTTCAAAAATGATCTCTTCTCCGCAATACTTACAGACTTACATACTTACAACACTTACAGATACATTCTATTTCCATATCTTTAAAGAGATTTATTTTTTGGATCTCTTTGTGATAGAGATGTTGGGGGTAGATTTGTCTGTGTTTTTCAATGTCCGTAAGGCTGTTTCTGCCTCATGGTCAGAGGCAGCCATGAAATGCTGTCTTGAGTGGTCCTGGTGAAGAGCACAGTCACAGTATCACAGAACTTTCTGGGCTGGAAGGGATTCTCCAAATCATCTAGCCCACATCGTGGGCCTGCCCAGGAAAGCCTCAGGAATCACACCCCGGGTCCAAGGGCAGTGTCCAAACACTTTTGGAGCTCTGTCAGGCTTGCTGCTGTCACCCCTTCCCTGGGGAGGCTGTTCCAGTGCCCAGTCACCCTCTGGGTGAGGAGCATTTTCCTCAGATCTGACCAAAGCCTGCCCTGGCACATCTTCCCTGCCATTCTCTTGGGTCTTCTCCCTGGCCCCAAGACTGAAGAGAGTGGTGCATGCCCTTCTGCTTCCCCTCTTGAGCAAGCTGCAGGCTGCTAGAGCTCCAGCCTCCGGAATTCCAAGTGAAAAACCCAGCAATGGCACCAAACTGAGGGGAGCTGGGACAGAGGAGCTTGTGCTTGGCAATGATGAGGATGAGAAGGAAGGCTACCCACACACCTCGGCAGAAGGATTTTTATCCGGAGCGTTGTTTGGATCTCTTTCAGGTGCCAAGGAGGGGCACAATGAAGAGGAAAGCAAGAGCCAAGAGTCAGCCGTGAGTTTTGGCACAGGGTTAAAGGACAGCAAGCTTGAGGAATGGCAGAGAGGAGAACTGCTGTTTCAGAGTCAGGGTGGGATTGGTGCAAGGCTTTGGGTCCACGGGCGCTGTCTCTTGACCGCTTGCCTTTCTTACGTCCACCTCCCTCTTCCTTTAGACACATCAATGTTGGCAGTGACTTTCAGGCCGAGCTCCCAGAGCTGCAGACCACACCACCAAGTGAGGATGAAGAGCCTGCAACCCTGGTCTGGAAGCCCTGGGGGGAAGATGACTCTGACATGGAAAAACCTGACCGAGGTAGCTCTCGAGCTTTTCTTCCACCCCTGAGATACGTGGCTGTGTGAAAGGCTGCTTTTTGGGTAAAAAGGCAGCTGTTTGCAGGCTCTGCTTCTCTCCTTCTCTCGCCCATCTTCCCAGGTGGAAGTGTTAGAGGCAAGGAGAACGCTCTGCGCTTGTAGCAGAGCAGGAAAAAGAGCAAGCGTCCTGCTCTCCAAATTGGCCAGGGGCATTTGCCACTGGAAGGGGGGAGGTTGGCCCCCATTTCTTATTACAAAAGCTGCTTTGAAAGCAGAGCCAGCACTGCGCGGGCCCTTGGTTCAGCTGCCCCTGTCGTTGCTCTCCTTTCCATGCTCCCCAAGCTGCTGTCTGTAGCTCCCGTGCTTTCCTTCTGCCTTGGATGGCAACCTTTGGCCCTTCTCGGCTCAAGCCTGCCTTTTGGCGGCTCTCTGTTGTGCCTGCAGTAAGAGAACTGTTGGACATGGCCAGCTCCCGTGGCATTGCCGGGCCAGCAGCTAACCTGGAGCTCGCCCTGCACTGCCTGCACCAGGCCCGCGGCAGCGTTCCGGTAAGAAGCGGCTGTTTGGGGGCAGAGAAGAGTGGGCAGGGAATTCGGAGGGCCCGGGCACTGGGACAGCTGTTCCTGGCTGCTCTTTGAAGAGGGCACTTAACAGCAAGGCCAGAGCACTTGCTGCCTGCTGTGTCTCCTCCAGCTGTGCCAGGGCTGAGCCCAAATGGCACGAGCAGGAACAATATCTCTCCTGGAGGCAGCGGCGGGGAGGCTCCTGCAGCCTGCTGCCTTGTAAATTGCCTGGAGTTCTGTGTTCTCTAAGGCATTTGGAGGGTAGATTCCCAGAAGCCTCAGTGAGCTGAGGCAATTCTGGGTGCAGGAGCAGCAAAATCACAGAGCTGCTGAGCCAAATGCCGCTCTTGGGGACCAGGATCAAAGAGCTGGGCAGCCAAAGCGAGGGACTGGGAGCAAATCACAATTTTTGGCCCATGTGGGAGCCAGTTGCCGCAATCCCTAAGGAGGCAAAGTAGGTGAAAGGCAGCATTTATGGTTTTGGGCTTCTGGTTTTTGTTGTGGGGCAGCTAAAGCCTTTTTCCCCTTGGATCTTGCAGGAGGCTCTGGAGATGCTGCTCTCGGGGGGGCCTAAAACACCTCAAGGCCATCCCTTGGCTGATTATCATTACGCAGGTAACCAAAGCAGAGCTTCTTCCTTCACTGGCAGATGCTGCCGGCCCCTTAACTGCTGTGTCAGCCATTTCCGCTTAAACAAATTGTGCTGAACACCCGCACAAGGTCTGGTCTTCTCCGGGGGCGGGGAAAGCACCAGCAGCTCCTCCTTCAGCTTCACTTGTTTTCCATGCCTTTTCCCTGGGGAATGCCTGCCCTTCTCCTTCTGAGGGAGCAGACATGTGCACGGGTGAACGATGGCTGGCGCCGATTTTGTTTGGGCAGCCAGTGGGATCTACTTCAAGTGGATGGAGGCTTCAATTTACCTGCTGCTTTTTATGGCCAGGCTCTGATAGATGGACACCTGAGGAGAAGGAGTCCTTCCAAAAGGCTTTCCACACCTACGGCAAGGATTTTCATCTCATCCAGAAGCAGGTAAAGCCATAGCACCTCCTTTACCCTAGCAGACCATCAGAAGGAGAGGTTGCTTATTTCTGCTACCAAATACGGGACTTCAGTCTCTCTCTTCTCAAGTGCCAAAAATGTTAAAGTAGTAACAAAAGGGGGCATCCAAGGCCTGCGGGAAAATGCTGATCCTGCCTCTCCAGCCCTTTTCTCCAAGCTGTCTTGCAAGAAGAAGCTTTATGCTGTCAGGCTTGTCTCACACGTGTGCTGCTCCTTCCACAACACCTTGTGCTGGAATAACTGGGGTGAGCCACGGAAAAAGAACTGTGCTAGATGGATTGGTTGTTGATCTGTGCATTCCACGTGGTCCCACGTAGCATAATACACTCTTCACTCCACTGCCTGATGCTACTCTTACTGCACATTGATTTCATTTGACACCCTACTCCATTTAACCCATGATTTTGCTTCCTCCTTTACTCCATATTCTACTTTTTCTCCAATGCAGCCTACAGCAGGGCCACTTGAGATTCTTGCTTTTTCTCTTCACAACAGATCCAGAGTAAGACCGTGGCACAGTGTGTGGAATACTACTACTCCTGGAAAAAAGAGCATCAATTTGCCAGCACTCTTGCTCAGGTGAGCGGCAAGAGAATTGAGACATGCCAGGAGGGTCAAGAAACTGGGAGAAGGGGACAAAACCTGCTGATGAGCCATGCCAGACGCCGCTTGGCCAGGATCACATCGTCCCATGCGCTGGGAAAGGCGCAGCAGATGCTGCCCAGGGCTTCATTGTGCTGCTGCCCTGAAATACGGAATCCTAAAAACATAACTTTGACCCAAGAAGGCAGCACCGCCACCAAAATGGCCTTTGACTCTCTACAGATTGCTTTCTCAAGGGCTGGCAGCCTCGCTGATTCCAATCCCACCCTTAATTCGCAACTGTTGCTAACATCAGCAATCCCAGCTGCCTCCTAGGAGAAGCTGCGCTCTTTCAGGGATCTTTTTTAGAATCCCAGCGTACTCCCCAAAAAGGAGCTGCGGGTGCTGTGGCTCCGCTAGGACTTTCCTTACCGGCAAACAGCCATTTGGTTCACTATGATACGGAGAGAGGGAGAGGGAGCAGTATTATTTTGGGTAGTAGAAAATGGGGAACAACGTGTCTTCACTAATTTGAATAAATTTAAATCCCATTCCCTAGACATTAGGGGAAGAAAACCAGAGAGAAATAGATATTAGGCAGAGAGGTAGGCAGATGTCAGGCAGAGAAAGAAATGTAGAACTATAGATAGCCACACACTTATCCTACCCCTTTGGACTTTAGAAAAGAGGAGGAGTATTTTCCTCCAAGCGCTGGCTTGGCAGCCCGCCACAGCCCACTGCCAAAGGCGGCCGTGTCCTCAGCTCTACAGGGTTTGGAAGAATTTGCTTTGGCCGATAGAATTTTGTGCTGGACCCTCGGATTTCCCGCTTCCTGAGAGGAAGGAAACATTGATAAGGATTCTTTGATTTCCAGACTGTGGGCCAAGCAGAGAGGAGCAAAAGCCCCCCCAGAAAGGAGGATGGGGAGACAGGGAAGAGAAGCCGCAAGAGGGCTCGCAGCGCGGAGTGTCCCTGCTGCCAGCCGCGCCAGCCGCCCCACTCGGCGGGAGGCCCCTTTCCGTGCGGCCAGTGCAAACGGTGCGCCACTTCCTCCTCTCTCTGCTCCAAGCTGCGCCTTTGGACTAAAACAGCCTGACCCTTTTCAAAGGCACCACAGGGCAAGCTGAGGGCACTTGCAGGATCGCCCCTCGCAGCCCTGGTCAAGGTTACAAACCCCCTTCAACCCAAACGGCTCAGTTCAAAGCCGGCATTCCCAATGAAACCTTGCCGTGCCTCAACAGGATGCAGTTCACACAAGTAGAAATTTGGAATTTGATCACTGCCATCAAACCAAGATTTGATTTCATCAAAAGCTCGGTTTGATGGTGCTGATCAAATTGAAACTAGGATGAAGCAAAAGGAGGAAGACATTTCAAGGAATTGAAAGCAGAAAGATCAGACTCATGGGGCTGATCCGTTTACAAATGCGGCACAGCCTGGAAAGACAGGCAGTCATACTAAAACGGAGATCTCCGTGCTTGCTTTAATGGTGTCTATCAAATTGACCATGGATGGTTTGTTTCCTGTCTTCCAGGGTGTTTGAAACTGTGAAGGAAAGGAACAAACACAGGAGAAGACACCGCCCACGGAAGGAAGCAGAGCCTCTCCGCAAGAAGAAAAGGCCAAATTAGACAAGCCTGCAGTTGTCCAGGGCTAGCAAGAGTTAGGCGTCAAGAGGACTAGATAGAAATAGGATTGGTTTTTAAGTCTTTAGGGTTGGTCATTCTTCTACTTAGTTTCCATGGTAGGAATCTCTCAATTTATTAGTTAAGATCCAGTAGCAATTTTGAAGATGTATTAGTAGTATAAGATTTAGCAGTAAATGTAAGAGGATTTGTGTTCGCTATGCTCCGTCCTTGGTCATTTGCCTTTGTTGAGAGACAAGCTGTCTTTATCATTAAAACAAAGTTGGTTCCATTTTGTCTTTTTCTCTTCATGAACTCACTCCAGAAATGTTCCTTACATTTGCTTGGTGTTGCAAACATGGCACTTGCCCTGAGAGAAGAATCTGGGCACATGAATCCCCCTACAGGCCCTGCCCCTTGCTCAGCTGGCAGGACTTACAAAGGGGTGTCTCCATTACTGCCAATGAGATAACACTGGGACTTCGTCCTTTGGTGCCTAAAAACCCCAGCTGGGAGTGGAAAGGGAGGCTTTGTTGAATTCAATGAATTGGATCTAAATGAGTGGTCTTGTCTCACTACACTTTCTGGGATAAAAGCAGAGGCTTCAGTCCTTTTCTGTTGCCCAGCAACATAACTTTGTTTCATTTCGAGGGACAGATGGACTTGACCGCCTTCCAGGACGTCTCTAACCTCTCCCATTCTACACAATTAAAATCCACATGCACCACAAAGACATCAGGAGTTCAGGTTCACTTTCAAATTTCAAGGATTACACTCCCGCTCTGGGCCTCCAGCAATCTCCTCAGCTAAAGCAGAGCGGGTGTGGTCACTATCCCCTCACTTCTCCCAGCTTGGCTATTTGCGCCAAAGAAGAATCCAAGTCACTCTTTTATCTAGCCCGGCAAATGGCACTGCCTAGCGAGGCTTTGGTGGCAGGGGCTGGGCAGGATGGAGAGGGGCCAGAGAGGGAGGAATTGCCAGGCTGCTTCTGGGAAGCTGAGGGAAGCTTGCCCTTGTCTGATAGAGGCAGTGCAGGTGGGATCTGGAGCCTACAAAGTATCTGCACTGCAGTGGGCCTTGTTCCAGCTGCCCCCTCAGTTTGCTGGCGGCGCGGGTGGAACGTGCAGGCTGGCAAGGAAGCAAGATTTGCTTTTGCTTAACCTTAGGCAGGATAGCAGCAAAAGTGGCTGGGCTTTGCCATATCTGGGCCCTAAGTATTAAAACAAACATCAAGACCATCGCTGTGCAAAAGTCATTCTGTCAGTGTTCCTTTCTTAGAGGAATCCCAGAGCATTAGAGACCAACATTCTCCCTTCTTCAAGGAAGGCAGCTGGAAGAATGACATAGAAATTTGGCACTACGTATTGACTACAAAAATGCTGGTGGACTGCCCCGCTCTGTGTCCCCATCAGTTCCCATGAAAAACATCCTATTTCTCCAAGTTTCAAGGAAGGAGTGTTGAGATGAGAGACCACCTCAGTAGCCCAAAGGAGGCAAAACATCAAGGCACATTACTGGGCAGCAATAGCACAAGTGAGCAAGGGGGCAGGAGGAATGCCTCCACTTGGAGAGAAAGCTTTGGAGCTGGTTCTCCACTCAACGACTTGCAACCTCTAGCTCCTCTCAGAGCCGGAGGAGAGCCAGCGGCGGCAGTCCCTCTGGTTCTCTGGGGCAGGAGATGTGCTCTGGGCCCTTGGACAGAGCCAGGCTCCTGCGCACGTTCAGCTGCAGGCACCTGACAGAGAAGCACAGAGAAGACCCAGAGCTGGCCCTGCACTGCTTTTGCCCGTCTCATCAGAGGACTGATGAGAAGCAGTGGGAAGGTTCTCAGAGCAAACTTGCAGCAGAAGAAGCAAAAGGGGCAAAGGTGGCCCATCCCTGTTCCTGTGCCCTGGGTCCCCGGGGGTTCTGCATGGAATGTTGCCCGTAGCAACTGTCGTTGTCTCCTACTCCTGCGGCCGTTGGTGGAACACTGGTGGACCAGCGGTGGAGCAGCAGCTGCAGGATCTGCTCCTGGGCTCTCCCTGACCAGCCACCTTCTGGCACCACTCGGCGCCAGACCTGGCCTCTGGATCGACACCCTCGTCTCCTCGTCTGCCGCCAGGCATCCGCACAGCACTTTGGCACTGTCAAAGGTAAGAAAGTCCCCGTTTGCCCTCCAAGCACTAACAGAAGGGCAGGAGGCTCCAGCTGGCTCTTCCACCAGCCACCACAGACAGGCTGTGGGCTCGCTTTCCCCAGACCAGGTTCTGCATGAGGGCGGGCTCCAGCTTCTCCAGGAATAATGCTGCCTCCAGGGAAAACACAGACCTTTCCATAGAGGATGTAGAAATCTGCAAGTCACGGTGCACTTGCAGATTCTCGTCCACTGATGACCCGATTCAAAGTTCTTGGCACCCATTTCACTCCCAAAACTGAGTTGTGCTGACCCCAAAACAAATTGGTCATTCCTTAGCAGTTCAGGGCTTCACTGTCAACAAATCCTCTTACGCCCTGACCCTGCTGACATCTCCTCCAAAGCTTCAGAAACCAGAATGATGGCACTTCTCCTCTGTCAGGGCTTCTTCTTCAATACTGGCTTTCATCTTCAAAAATGATCTCTTCTCCGCAATACTTACAGACTTACATACTTACAACACTTACAGATACATTCTATTTCCATATCTTTAAAGAGATTTGTTTTTTGGATCTCTTTGTGATAGAGATGTTGGGGGTAGATTTGTCTGTGTTTTTCAATGTCCGTAAGGCTGTTTCTGCCTCATGGTCAGAGGCAGCCATGAAATGCTGTCTTGAGTGGTCCTGGTGAAGAGCACAGTCACAGTATCACAGAACTTTCTGGGCTGGAAGGGATTCTCCAAATCATCTAGCCCACATCCTGGGCCTGCCCAGGAAAGCCTCAGGAATCACACCCCGGGTCCAAGGGCAGTGTCCAAACACTTTTGGAGCTCTGTCAGGCTTGCTGCTGTCACCCCTTCCCTGGGGAGGCTGTTCCAGTGCCCAGTCACCCTCTGGGTGAGGAGCATTTTCCTCAGATCTGACCAAAGCCTGCCCTGGCACATCTTCCCTGCCATTCTCCTGGGTCTTCTCCCTGGCCCCAAGACTGAAGAGAGTGGTGCATGCCCTTCTGCTTCCCCTCTTGAGCAAGCTGCAGGCTGCTAGAGCTCCAGCCTCCGGAATTCCAAGTGAAAAACCCAGCAATGGCACCAAACTGAGGGGAGCTGGGACAGAGGAGCTTGTGCTTGGCAATGATGAGGATGAGAAGGAAGGCTACCCACACACCTCGGCAGAAGGATTTTTATCCGGAGCGTTGTTTGGATCTCTTTCAGGTGCCAAGGAGGGGCACAATGAAGAGGAAAGCAAGAGCCAAGAGTCAGCCGTGAGTTTTGGCACAGGGTTAAAGGACAGCAAGCTTGAGGAATGGCAGAGAGGAGAACTGCTGTTTCAGAGTCAGGGTGGGATTGGTGCAAGGCTTTGGGTCCACGGGCGCTGTCTCTTGACCGCTTGCCTTTCTTACGTCCACCTCCCTCTTCCTTTAGACACATCAATGTTGGCAGTGACTTTCAGGCCGAGCTCCCAGAGCTGCAGACCACACCACCAAGTGAGGATGAAGAGCCTGCAACCCTGGTCTGGAAGCCCTGGGGGGAAGATGACTCTGACATGGAAAAACCTGACAGAGGTAGCTCTCGAGCTTTTCTTCCACCCCTGAGATACGTGGCTGTGTGAAAGGCTGCTTTTTGGGTAAAAAGGCAGCTGTTTGCAGGCTCTGCTTCTCTCCTTCTCTCGCCCATCTTCCCAGGCGGAAGTGTTAGAGGCAAGGAGAACGCTCTGCGCTTGTAGCAGAGCAGGAAAAAGAGCAAGCGTCCTGCTCTCCAAATTGGCCAGGGGCATTTGCCACTGGAAGGGGGGAGGTTGGCCCCCATTTCTTATTACAAAAGCTGCTTTGAAAGCAGAGCCAGCACTGCGCGGGCCCTTGGTTCAGCTGCCCCTGTCGTTGCTCTCCTTTCCATGCTCCCCAAGCTGCTGTCTGTAGCTCCCGTGCTTTCCTTCTGCCTTGGATGGCAACCTTTGGCCCTTCTCGGCTCAAGCCTGCCTTTTGGCGGCTCTCTGTTGTGCTTGCAGTAAGAGAACTGTTGGACATGGCCAGCTCCCGTGGCATTGCCGGGCCAGCAGCTAACCTGGAGCTCGCCCTGCACTGCCTGCACCAGGCCCGCGGCAGCGTTCCGGTAAGAAGCGGCTGTTTGGGGGCAGAGAAGAGTGGGCAGGGAATTCGGAGGGCCCGGGCACTGGGACAGCTGTTCCTGGCTGCTCTTTGAAGAGGGCACTTAACAGCAAGGCCAGAGCACTTGCTGCCTGCTGTGTCTCCTCCAGCTGTGCCAGGGCTGAGCCCAAATGGCACGAGCAGGAACAATATCTCTCCTGGAGGCAGCGGCGGGGAGGCTCCCGCAGCCTGCTGCCTTGTAAATTGCCTGGAGTTCTGTGTTCTCTAAGGCATTTGGAGGGTAGATTCCCAGAAGCCTCAGTGAGCTGAGGCAATTCTGGGTGCAGGAGCAGCAAAATCACAGAGCTGCTGAGCCAAATGCCGCTCTTGGGGACCAGGATCAAAGAGCTGGGCAGCCAAAGCGAGGGACTGTGAGCAAATCACAATTTTTGGCCCATGTGGGAGCCAGTTGCCGCAATCCCTAAGGAGGCAAAGTAGGTGAAAGGCAGCATTTATGGTTTTGGGCTTCTGGTTTTTGTTGTGGGGCAGCTAAAGCCTTTTTCCCCTTGGATCTTGCAGGAGGCTCTGGAGATGCTGCTCTCGGGGGGGCCTAAAACACCTCAAGGCCATCCCTTGGCTGATTATCATTACGCAGGTAACCAAAGCAGAGCTTCTTCCTTCACTGGCAGATGCTGCCGGCCCCTTAACTGCTGTGTCAGCCATTTCCGCTTAAACAAATTGTGCTGAACACCTGCACAAGGTCTGGTCTTCTCCGGGGGCGGGGAAAGCACCAGCAGCTCCTCCTTCAGCTTCACTTGTTTTCCATGCCTTTTCCCTGGGGAATGCCTGCCCTTCTCCTTCTGAGGGAGCAGACATGTGCACGGGTGAACGATGGCTGGCGCCGATTTTGTTTGGGCAGCCAGTGGGATCTACTTCAAGTGGATGGAGGCTTCAATTTACCTGCTGCTTTTTATGGCCAGGCTCTGATAGATGGACACCTGAGGAGAAGGAGTCCTTCCAAAAGGCTTTCCACACCTACGGCAAGGATTTTCATCTCATCCAGAAGCAGGTAAAGCCATAGCACCTCCTTTACCCTAGCAGACCATCAGAAGGAGAGGTTGCTTATTTCTGCTACCAAATACGGGACTTCAGTCTCTCTCTTCTCAAGTGCCAAAAATGTTAAAGTAGTAACAAAAGGGGGCATCCAAGGCCTGCGGGAAAATGCTGATCCTGCCTCTCCAGCCCTTTTCTCCAAGCTGTCTTGCAAGAAGAAGCTTTATGCTGTCAGGCTTGTCTCACACGTGTGCTGCTCCTTCCACAACACCTTGTGCTGGAATAACTGGGGTGAGCCACGGAAAAAGAACCGTGCTAGATGGATTGGTTGTTGATCTGTGCATTCCACGTGGTCCCACGTAGCATAATACACTCTTCACTCCACTGCCTGATGCTACTCTTACTGCACATTGATTTCATTTGACACCCTACTCCATTTAACCCATGATTTTGCTTCCTCCTTTACTCCATATTCTACTTTTTCTCCAATGCAGCCTACAGCAGGGCCACTTGAGATTCTTGCTTTTTCTCTTCACAACAGATCCAGAGTAAGACCGTGGCACAGTGTGTGGAATACTACTACTCCTGGAAAAAAGAGCATCAATTTGCCAGCACTCTTGCTCAGGTGAGCGGCAAGAGAATTGAGACATGCCAGGAGGGTCAAGAAACTGGGAGAAGGGGACAAAACCTGCTGATGAGCCATGCCAGACGCCGCTTGGCCAGGATCACATCGTCCCATGCGCTGGGAAAGGCGCAGCAGATGCTGCCCAGGGCTTCATTGTGCTGCTGCCCTGAAATACGGAATCCTAAAAACATAACTTTGACCCAAGAAGGCAGCACCGCCACCAAAATGGCCTTTGACTCTCTACAGATTGCTTTCTCAAGGGCTGGCAGCCTCGCTGATTCCAATCCCACCCTTAATTCGCAACTGTTGCTAACATCAGCAATCCCAGCTGCCTCCTAGGAGAAGCTGCGCTCTTTCAGGGATCTTTTTTAGAATCCCAGCGTACTCCCCAAAAAGGAGCTGCGGGTGCTGTGGCTCCGCTACGACTTTCCTTACCGGCAAACAGCCATTTGGTTCACTATGATACGGAGAGAGGGAGAGGGAGCAGTATTATTTTGGGTAGTAGAAAATGGGGAACAACGTGTCTTCACTAATTTGAATAAATTTAAATCCCATTCCCTAGACATTAGGGGAAGAAAACCAGAGAGAAATAGATATTAGGCAGAGAGGTAGGCAGATGTCAGGCAGAGAAAGAAATGTAGAACTATAGATAGCCACACACTTATCCTACCCCTTTGGACTTTAGAAAAGAGGAGGAGTATTTTCCTCCAAGCGCTGGCTTGGCAGCCCGCCACAGCCCACTGCCAAAGGCGGCCGTGTCCTCAGCTCTACAGGGTTTGGAAGAATTTGCTTTGGCCGATAGAATTTTGTGCTGGACCCTCGGATTTCCCGCTTCCTGAGAGGAAGGAAACATTGATAAGGATTCTTTGATTTCCAGACTGTGGGCCAAGCAGAGAGGAGCAAAAGCCCCCCCAGAAAGGAGGATGGGGAGACAGGGAAGAGAAGCCGCAAGAGGGCTCGCAGCGCGGAGTGTCCCTGCTGCCAGCCGCGCCAGCCGCCCCACTCGGCGGGAGGCCCCTTTCCGTGCGGCCAGTGCAAACGGTGCGCCACTTCCTCCTCTCTCTGCTCCAAGCTGCGCCTTTGGACTAAAACAGCCTGACCCTTTTCAAAGGCACCACAGGGCAAGCTGAGGGCACTTGCAGGATCGCCCCTCGCAGCCCTGGTCAAGGTTACAAACCCCCTTCAACCCAAACGGCTCAGTTCAAAGCCGGCATTCCCAATGAAACCTTGCCGTGCCTCAACAGGATGCAGTTCACACAAGTAGAAATTTGGAATTTGATCACTGCCATCAAACCAAGATTTGATTTCATCAAAAGCTCGGTTTGATGGTGCTGATCAAATTGAAACTAGGATGAAGCAAAAGGAGGAAGACATTTCAAGGAATTGAAAGCAGAAAGATCAGACTCATGGGGCTGATCCGTTTACAAATGCGGCACAGCCTGGAAAGACAGGCAGTCATACTAAAACGGAGATCTCCGTGCTTGCTTTAATGGTGTCTATCAAATTGACCATGGATGGTTTGTTTCCTGTCTTCCAGGGTGTTTGAAACTGTGAAGGAAAGGAACAAACACAGGAGAAGACACCGCCCACGGAAGGAAGCAGAGCCTCTCCGCAAGAAGAAAAGGCCAAATTAGACAAGCCTGCAGTTGTCCAGGGCTAGCAAGAGTTAGGCGTCAAGAGGACTAGATAGAAATAGGATTGGTTTTTAAGTCTTTAGGGTTGGTCATTCTTCTACTTAGTTTCCATGGTAGGAATCTCTCAATTTATTAGTTAAGATCCAGTAGCAATTTTGAAGATGTATTAGTAGTATAAGATTTAGCAGTAAATGTAAGAGGATTTGTGTTCGCTATGCTCCGTCCTTGGTCATTTGCCTTTGTTGAGAGACAAGCTGTCTTTATCATTAAAACAAAGTTGGTTCCATTTTGTCTTTTTCTCTTCATGAACTCACTCCAGAAATGTTCCTTACATTTGCTTGGTGTTGCAAACATGGCACTTGCCCTGAGAGAAGAATCTGGGCACATGAATCCCCCTACAGGCCCTGCCCCTTGCTCAGCTGGCAGGACTTACAAAGGGGTGTCTCCATTACTGCCAATGAGATAACACTGGGACTTCGTCCTTTGGTGCCTAAAAACCCCAGCTGGGAGTGGAAAGGGAGGCTTTGTTGAATTCAATGAATTGGATCTAAATGAGTGGTCTTGTCTCACTACACTTTCTGGGATAAAAGCAGAGGCTTCAGTCCTTTTCTGTTGCCCAGCAACATAACTTTGTTTCATTTCGAGGGACAGATGGACTTGACCGCCTTCCAGGACGTCTCTAACCTCTCCCATTCTACACAATTAAAATCCACATGCACCACAAAGACATCAGGAGTTCAGGTTCACTTTCAAATTTCAAGGATTACACTCCCGCTCTGGGCCTCCAGCAATCTCCTCAGCTAAAGCAGAGCGGGTGTGGTCACTATCCCCTCACTTCTCCCAGCTTGGCTATTTGCGCCAAAGAAGAATCCAAGTCACTCTTTTATCTAGCCCGGCAAATGGCACTGCCTAGCGAGGCTTTGGTGGCAGGGGCTGGGCAGGATGGAGAGGGGCCAGAGAGGGAGGAATTGCCAGGCTGCTTCTGGGAAGCTGAGGGAAGCTTGCCCTTGTCTGATAGAGGCAGTGCAGGTGGGATCTGGAGCCTACAAAGTATCTGCACTGCAGTGGGCCTTGTTCCAGCTGCCCCCTCAGTTTGCTGGCGGCGCGGGTGGAACGTGCAGGCTGGCAAGGAAGCAAGATTTGCTTTTGCTTAACCTTAGGCAGGATAGCAGCAAAAGTGGCTGGGCTTTGCCATATCTGGGCCCTAAGTATTAAAACAAACATCAAGACCATCGCTGTGCAAAAGTCATTCTGTCAGTGTTCCTTTCTTAGAGGAATCCCAGAGCATTAGAGACCAACATTCTCCCTTCTTCAAGGAAGGCAGCTGGAAGAATGACATAGAAATTTGGCACTACGTATTGACTACAAAAATGCTGGTGGACTGCCCCGCTCTGTGTCCCCATCAGTTCCCATGAAAAACATCCTATTTCTCCAAGTTTCAAGGAAGGAGTGTTGAGATGAGAGACCACCTCAGTAGCCCAAAGGAGGCAAAACATCAAGGCACATTACTGGGCAGCAATAGCACAAGTGAGCAAGGGGGCAGGAGGAATGCCTCCACTTGGAGAGAAAGCTTTGGAGCTGGTTCTCCACTCAACGACTTGCAACCTCTAGCTCCTCTCAGAGCCGGAGGAGAGCCAGCGGCGGCAGTCCCTCTGGTTCTCTGGGGCAGGAGATGTGCTCTGGGCCCTTGGACAGAGCCAGGCTCCTGCGCACGTTCAGCTGCAGGCACCTGACAGAGAAGCACAGAGAAGACCCAGAGCTGGCCCTGCACTGCTTTTGCCCGTCTCATCAGAGGACTGATGAGAAGCAGTGGGAAGGTTCTCAGAGCAAACTTGCAGCAGAAGAAGCAAAAGGGGCAAAGGTGGCCCATCCCTGTTCCTGTGCCCTGGGTCCCCGGGGGTTCTGCATGGAATGTTGCCCGTAGCAACTGTCGTTGTCTCCTACTCCTGCGGCCGTTGGTGGAACACTGGTGGACCAGCGGTGGAGCAGCAGCTGCAGGATCTGCTCCTGGGCTCTCCCTGACCAGCCACCTTCTGGCACCACTCGGCGCCAGACCTGGCCTCTGGATCGACACCCTCGTCTCCTCGTCTGCCGCCAGGCATCCGCACAGCACTTTGGCACTGTCAAAGGTAAGAAAGTCCCCGTTTGCCCTCCAAGCACTAACAGAAGGGCAGGAGGCTCCAGCTGGCTCTTCCACCAGCCACCACAGACAGGCTGTGGGCTCGCTTTCCCCAGACCAGGTTCTGCATGAGGGCGGGCTCCAGCTTCTCCAGGAATAATGCTGCCTCCAGGGAAAACACAGACCTTTCCATAGAGGATGTAGAAATCTGCAAGTCACGGTGCACTTGCAGATTCTCGTCCACTGATGACCCGATTCAAAGTTCTTGGCACCCATTTCACTCCCAAAACTGAGTTGTGCTGACCCCAAAACAAATTGGTCATTCCTTAGCAGTTCAGGGCTTCACTGTCAACAAATCCTCTTACGCCCTGACCCTGCTGACATCTCCTCCAAAGCTTCAGAAACCAGAATGATGGCACTTCTCCTCTGTCAGGGCTTCTTCTTCAATACTGGCTTTCATCTTCAAAAATGATCTCTTCTCCGCAATACTTACAGACTTACATACTTACAACACTTACAGATACATTCTATTTCCATATCTTTAAAGAGATTTGTTTTTTGGATCTCTTTGTGATAGAGATGTTGGGGGTAGATTTGTCTGTGTTTTTCAATGTCCGTAAGGCTGTTTCTGCCTCATGGTCAGAGGCAGCCATGAAATGCTGTCTTGAGTGGTCCTGGTGAAGAGCACAGTCACAGTATCACAGAACTTTCTGGGCTGGAAGGGATTCTCCAAATCATCTAGCCCACATCCTGGGCCTGCCCAGGAAAGCCTCAGGAATCACACCCCGGGTCCAAGGGCAGTGTCCAAACACTTTTGGAGCTCTGTCAGGCTTGCTGCTGTCACCCCTTCCCTGGGGAGGCTGTTCCAGTGCCCAGTCACCCTCTGGGTGAGGAGCATTTTCCTCAGATCTGACCAAAGCCTGCCCTGGCACATCTTCCCTGCCATTCTCCTGGGTCTTCTCCCTGGCCCCAAGACTGAAGAGAGTGGTGCATGCCCTTCTGCTTCCCCTCTTGAGCAAGCTGCAGGCTGCTAGAGCTCCAGCCTCCGGAATTCCAAGTGAAAAACCCAGCAATGGCACCAAACTGAGGGGAGCTGGGACAGAGGAGCTTGTGCTTGGCAATGATGAGGATGAGAAGGAAGGCTACCCACACACCTCGGCAGAAGGATTTTTATCCGGAGCGTTGTTTGGATCTCTTTCAGGTGCCAAGGAGGGGCACAATGAAGAGGAAAGCAAGAGCCAAGAGTCAGCCGTGAGTTTTGGCACAGGGTTAAAGGACAGCAAGCTTGAGGAATGGCAGAGAGGAGAACTGCTGTTTCAGAGTCAGGGTGGGATTGGTGCAAGGCTTTGGGTCCACGGGCGCTGTCTCTTGACCGCTTGCCTTTCTTACGTCCACCTCCCTCTTCCTTTAGACACATCAATGTTGGCAGTGACTTTCAGGCCGAGCTCCCAGAGCTGCAGACCACACCACCAAGTGAGGATGAAGAGCCTGCAACCCTGGTCTGGAAGCCCTGGGGGGAAGATGACTCTGACATGGAAAAACCTGACAGAGGTAGCTCTCGAGCTTTTCTTCCACCCCTGAGATACGTGGCTGTGTGAAAGGCTGCTTTTTGGGTAAAAAGGCAGCTGTTTGCAGGCTCTGCTTCTCTCCTTCTCTCGCCCATCTTCCCAGGCGGAAGTGTTAGAGGCAAGGAGAACGCTCTGCGCTTGTAGCAGAGCAGGAAAAAGAGCAAGCGTCCTGCTCTCCAAATTGGCCAGGGGCATTTGCCACTGGAAGGGGGGAGGTTGGCCCCCATTTCTTATTACAAAAGCTGCTTTGAAAGCAGAGCCAGCACTGCGCGGGCCCTTGGTTCAGCTGCCCCTGTCGTTGCTCTCCTTTCCATGCTCCCCAAGCTGCTGTCTGTAGCTCCCGTGCTTTCCTTCTGCCTTGGATGGCAACCTTTGGCCCTTCTCGGCTCAAGCCTGCCTTTTGGCGGCTCTCTGTTGTGCTTGCAGTAAGAGAACTGTTGGACATGGCCAGCTCCCGTGGCATTGCCGGGCCAGCAGCTAACCTGGAGCTCGCCCTGCACTGCCTGCACCAGGCCCGCGGCAGCGTTCCGGTAAGAAGCGGCTGTTTGGGGGCAGAGAAGAGTGGGCAGGGAATTCGGAGGGCCCGGGCACTGGGACAGCTGTTCCTGGCTGCTCTTTGAAGAGGGCACTTAACAGCAAGGCCAGAGCACTTGCTGCCTGCTGTGTCTCCTCCAGCTGTGCCAGGGCTGAGCCCAAATGGCACGAGCAGGAACAATATCTCTCCTGGAGGCAGCGGCGGGGAGGCTCCCGCAGCCTGCTGCCTTGTAAATTGCCTGGAGTTCTGTGTTCTCTAAGGCATTTGGAGGGTAGATTCCCAGAAGCCTCAGTGAGCTGAGGCAATTCTGGGTGCAGGAGCAGCAAAATCACAGAGCTGCTGAGCCAAATGCCGCTCTTGGGGACCAGGATCAAAGAGCTGGGCAGCCAAAGCGAGGGACTGTGAGCAAATCACAATTTTTGGCCCATGTGGGAGCCAGTTGCCGCAATCCCTAAGGAGGCAAAGTAGGTGAAAGGCAGCATTTATGGTTTTGGGCTTCTGGTTTTTGTTGTGGGGCAGCTAAAGCCTTTTTCCCCTTGGATCTTGCAGGAGGCTCTGGAGATGCTGCTCTCGGGGGGGCCTAAAACACCTCAAGGCCATCCCTTGGCTGATTATCATTACGCAGGTAACCAAAGCAGAGCTTCTTCCTTCACTGGCAGATGCTGCCGGCCCCTTAACTGCTGTGTCAGCCATTTCCGCTTAAACAAATTGTGCTGAACACCCGCACAAGGTCTGGTCTTCTCCGGGGGCGGGGAAAGCACCAGCAGCTCCTCCTTCAGCTTCACTTGTTTTCCATGCCTTTTCCCTGGGGAATGCCTGCCCTTCTCCTTCTGAGGGAGCAGACATGTGCACGGGTGAACGATGGCTGGCGCCGATTTTGTTTGGGCAGCCAGTGGGATCTACTTCAAGTGGATGGAGGCTTCAATTTACCTGCTGCTTTTTATGGCCAGGCTCTGATAGATGGACACCTGAGGAGAAGGAGTCCTTCCAAAAGGCTTTCCACACCTACGGCAAGGATTTTCATCTCATCCAGAAGCAGGTAAAGCCATAGCACCTCCTTTACCCTAGCAGACCATCAGAAGGAGAGGTTGCTTATTTCTGCTACCAAATACGGGACTTCAGTCTCTCTCTTCTCAAGTGCCAAAAATGTTAAAGTAGTAACAAAAGGGGGCATCCAAGGCCTGCGGGAAAATGCTGATCCTGCCTCTCCAGCCCTTTTCTCCAAGCTGTCTTGCAAGAAGAAGCTTTATGCTGTCAGGCTTGTCTCACACGTGTGCTGCTCCTTCCACAACACCTTGTGCTGGAATAACTGGGGTGAGCCACGGAAAAAGAACTGTGCTAGATGGATTGGTTGTTGATCTGTGCATTCCACGTGGTCCCACGTAGCATAATACACTCTTCACTCCACTGCCTGATGCTACTCTTACTGCACATTGATTTCATTTGACACCCTACTCCATTTAACCCATGATTTTGCTTCCTCCTTTACTCCATATTCTACTTTTTCTCCAATGCAGCCTACAGCAGGGCCACTTGAGATTCTTGCTTTTTCTCTTCACAACAGATCCAGAGTAAGACCGTGGCACAGTGTGTGGAATACTACTACTCCTGGAAAAAAGAGCATCAATTTGCCAGCACTCTTGCTCAGGTGAGCGGCAAGAGAATTGAGACATGCCAGGAGGGTCAAGAAACTGGGAGAAGGGGACAAAACCTGCTGATGAGCCATGCCAGACGCCGCTTGGCCAGGATCACATCGTCCCATGCGCTGGGAAAGGCGCAGCAGATGCTGCCCAGGGCTTCATTGTGCTGCTGCCCTGAAATACGGAATCCTAAAAACATAACTTTGACCCAAGAAGGCAGCACCGCCACCAAAATGGCCTTTGACTCTCTACAGATTGCTTTCTCAAGGGCTGGCAGCCTCGCTGATTCCAATCCCACCCTTAATTCGCAACTGTTGCTAACATCAGCAATCCCAGCTGCCTCCTAGGAGAAGCTGCGCTCTTTCAGGGATCTTTTTTAGAATCCCAGCGTACTCCCCAAAAAGGAGCTGCGGGTGCTGTGGCTCCGCTACGACTTTCCTTACCGGCAAACAGCCATTTGGTTCACTATGATACGGAGAGAGGGAGAGGGAGCAGTATTATTTTGGGTAGTAGAAAATGGGGAACAACGTGTCTTCACTAATTTGAATAAATTTAAATCCCATTCCCTAGACATTAGGGGAAGAAAACCAGAGAGAAATAGATATTAGGCAGAGAGGTAGGCAGATGTCAGGCAGAGAAAGAAATGTAGAACTATAGATAGCCACACACTTATCCTACCCCTCTGGACTTTAGAAAAGAGGAGGAGTATTTTCCTCCAAGCGCTGGCTTGGCAGCCCGCCACAGCCCACTGCCAAATAAAGGCGGCCGTGTCCTCAGCTCTACAGGGTTTGGAAGAATTTGCTTTGGCCGATAGAATATTGTGCTGGACGCTCTGATTTCCCGCTTCCTGAGAGGAAGGAAACATTGATAAGGATTCTTTGATTTCCAGGCTGTGGGCCAACCAGAGAGGAGCAAAAGCCCCCCCAGAAAGGAGGATGGGGAGACAGGGAAGAGAAGCCGCAAGAGGGCTCGCAGCGCGGAGTGTCCCTGCTGCCAGCCGCGCCAGCCGCCCCACTCGGCGGGAGGCCCCTTTCCGTGCGGCCAGTGCAAACGGTGCGCCAATTCCTCCTCTCTCTGCTCCAAGCTGCGCCTTTGGACTAAAACAGCCTGACCGTTTCCAAAGGCACCACAGGGCAAGCTGAGGGCACTTGCAGGATCGCCCCTCGCAGCCCTGGTCAAGGTTACAAACCCCCTTCAACCCAAACGGCTCAGTTCAAAGCCGGCATTCCCAATGAAACCTTGCCGTGCCTCAACAGGATGCAGTTCACACAAGTAGAAATTTGGAATTTGATCACTGCCATCAAACCAAGCTTTGATTTCATCAAAAGCTCGGTTTGATGGTGCTGATCAAATTGAAACTAGGATGAAGCAAAAGGAGGAAGACATTTCAAGGAATTGAAAGCAGAAAGATCAGACTCATGGGGCTGATCCGTTTACAAATGCGGCACAGCCTGGAAAGACAGGCAGTCATACTAAAACGGAGATCTCCGTGCTTGCTTTAATGGTGTCTATCAAATTGACCATGGATGGTTTGTTCCCTGTCTTCCAGGGTGTTTGAAACTGTGAAGGAAAGGAACAAACACAGGAGAAGACACCGCCCACGGAAGGAAGCAGAGCCTCTCCGCAAGAAGAAAAGGCCAAATTAGACAAGCCTGCAGTTGTCCAGGGCTAGCAAGAGTTAGGCGTCAAGAGGACTAGATAGAAATAGGATTGGTTTTTAAGTCTTTAGGGTTGGTCATTCTTCTACTTAGTTTCCATGGTAGGAATCTCTCAATTTATTAGTTAAGATCCAGTAGCAATTTTGAAGATGTATTAGTAGTATAAGATTTAGCAGTAAATGTAAGAGGATTTGTGTTCGCTATGCTCCGTCCTTGGTCATTTGCCTTTGTTGAGAGACAAGCTGTCTTTATCATTAAAACAAAGTTGGTTCCATTTTGTCTTTTTCTCTTCATGAACTCACTCCAGAAATGTTCCTTACATTTGCTTGGTGTTGCAAACATGGCACTTGCCCTGAGAGAAGAATCTGGGCACATGAATCCCCCTACAGGCCCTGCCCCTTGCTCAGCTGGCAGGACTTACAAAGGGGTGTCTCCATTACTGCCAATGAGATAACACTGGGACTTCGTCCTTTGGTGCCTAAAAACCCCAGCTGGGAGTGGAAAGGGAGGCTTTGTTGAATTCAATGAATTGGATCTAAATGAGTGGTCTTGTCTCACTACACTTTCTGGGATAAAAGCAGAGGCTTCAGTCCTTTTCTGTTGCCCAGCAACATAACTTTGTTTCATTTCGAGGGACAGATGGACTTGACCGCCTTCCAGGACGTCTCTAACCTCTCCCATTCTACACAATTAAAATCCACATGCACCACAAAGACATCAGGAGTTCAGGTTCACTTTCAAATTTCAAGGATTACACTCCCGCTCTGGGCCTCCAGCAATCTCCTCAGCTAAAGCAGAGCGGGTGTGGTCACTATCCCCTCACTTCTCCCAGCTTGGCTATTTGCGCCAAAGAAGAATCCAAGTCACTCTTTTATCTAGCCTGGCAAATGGCACTGCCTAGCGAGGCTTTGGTGGCAGGGGCTGGGCAGGATGGAGAGGGGCCAGAGAGGGAGGAATTGCCAGGCTGCTTCTGGGAAGCTGAGGGAAGCTTGCCCTTGTCTGATAGAGGCAGTGCAGGTGGGATCTGGAGCCTACAAAGTATCTGCACTGCAGTGGGCCTTGTTCCAGCTGCCCCCTCAGTTTGCTGGCGGCGCGGGTGGAACGTGCAGGCTGGCAAGGAAGCAAGATTTGCTTTTGCTTAACCTTAGGCAGGATAGCAGCAAAAGTGGCTGGGCTTTGCCATATCTGGGACCTAAGTATTAAAACAAACATCAAGACCATCGCTGTGCAAAAGTCATTCTGTCAGTGTTCCTTTCTTAGAGGAATCCCAGAGCATTAGAGACCAACATTCTCCCTTCTTCAAGGAAGGCAGCTGGAAGAATGACATAGGAATTTGGCACTACGTATTGACTACAAAAATGCTGGTGGACTGCCCCGCTCTGTGTCCCCATCAGTTCCCATGAAAAACATCCTATTTCTCCAAGTTTCAAGGAAGGAGTGTTGAGATGAGAGACCACCTCAGTAGCCCAAAGGAGGCAAAACATCAAGGCACATTACTGGGCAGCAATAGCACAAGTGAGCAAGGGGGCAGGAGGAATGCCTCCACTTGGAGAGAAAGCTTTGGAGCTGGTTCTCCACTCAACGACTTGCAACCTCTAGCTCCTCTCAGAGCCGGAGGAGAGCCAGCGGCGGCAGTCCCTCTGGTTCTCTGGGGCAGGAGATGTGGTCTGGGCCCTTGGACAGAGCCAGGCTCCTGCGCACGTTCAGCTGCAGGCACCTGACAGAGAAGCACAGAGAAGACCCAGAGCTGGCCCTGCACTGCTTTTGCCCGTCTCATCAGAGGACTGATGAGAAGCAGTGGGAAGGTTCTCAGAGCAAACTTGCAGCAGAAGAAGCAAAAGGGGCAAAGGTGGCCCATCCCTGTTCCTGTGCCCTGGGTCCCCGGGGGTTCTGCATGGAATGTTGCCCGTAGCAACTGTCGTTGTCTCCTACTCCTGCGGCCGTTGGTGGAACACTGGTGGACCAGCGGTGGAGCAGCAGCTGCAGGATCTGCTCCTGGGCTCTCCCTGACCAGCCACCTTCTGGCACCACTCGGCGCCAGACCTGGCCTCTGGATCGACACCCTCGTCTCCTCGTCTGCCGCCAGGCATCCGCACAGCACTTTGGCACTGTCAAAGGTAAGAAAGTCCCCGTTTGCCCTCCAAGCACTAACAGAAGGGCAGGAGGCTCCAACTGGCTCTTCCACCAGCCACCACAGACAGGCTGTGGGCTCGCTTTCCCCAGACCAGGTTCTGCATGAGGGCGGGCTCCAGCTTCTCCAGGAATAATGCTGCCTCCAGGGAAAACACAGACCTTTCCATAGAGGATGTAGAAATCTGCAAGTCACGGTGCACTTGCAGATTCTCGTCCACTGATGACCCGATTCAAAGTTCTTGGCACCCATTTCACTCCCAAAACTGAGTTGTGCTGACCCCAAAACAAATTGGTCATTCCTTAGCAGTTCAGGGCTTCACTGTCAACAAATCCTCTTACGCCCTGACCCTGCTGACATCTCCTCCAAAGCTTCAGAAACCAGAATGATGGCACTTCTCCTCTGTCAGGGCTTCTTCTTCAATACTGGCTTTCATCTTCAAAAATGATCTCTTCTCCGCAATACTTACAGACTTACATACTTACAACACTTACAGATA
The DNA here is from genome assembly GCF_027477595.1 of Haemorhous mexicanus. Classification (NCBI taxonomy): domain Eukaryota; kingdom Metazoa; phylum Chordata; class Aves; order Passeriformes; family Fringillidae; genus Haemorhous; species Haemorhous mexicanus. The sequence continues at coordinate 66,267,208 of NC_082381.1, read as the reverse complement.
CATTCTATTTCCATATCTTTAAAGAGATTTGTTTTTTGGATCTCTTTGTGATAGAGATGTTGGGGGTAGATTTGTCTGTGTTTTTCAATGTCCGTAAGGCTGTTTCTGCCTCATGGTCAGAGGCAGCCATGAAATGCTGTCTTGAGTGGTCCTGGTGAAGAGCACAGTCACAGTATCACAGAACTTTCTGGGCTGGAAGGGATTCTCCAAATCATCTAGCCCACATCCTGGGCCTGCCCAGGAAAGCCTCAGGAATCACACCCCGGGTCCAAGGGCAGTGTCCAAACACTTTTGGAGCTCTGTCAGGCTTGCTGCTGTCACCCCTTCCCTGGGGAGGCTGTTCCAGTGCCCAGTCACCCTCTGGGTGAGGAGCATTTTCCTCAGATCTGACCAAAGCCTGCCGTGGCAAATCTTCCCTGCCATTCTCCTGGGTCTTCTCCCTGGCCCCAAGACTGAAGAGAGTGGTGCATGCCCTTCTGCTTCCCCTCTTGAGCAAGCTGCAGGCTGCTAGAGCTCCAGCCTCCGGAATTCCAAGTGAAAAACCCAGCAATGGCACCAAACTGAGGGGAGCTGGGACAGAGGAGCTTGTGCTTGGCAATGATGAGGATGAGAAGGAAGGCTACCCACACACCTCGGCAGAAGGATTTTTATCCGGAGCGTTGTTTGGATCTCTTTCAGGTGCCAAGGAGGGGCACAATGAAGAGGAAAGCAAGAGCCAAGAGTCAGCCGTGAGTTTTGGCACAGGGTTAAAGGACAGCAAGCTTGAGGAATGGCAGAGAGGAGAACTGCTGTTTCAGAGTCAGGGTGGGATTGGTGCAAGGCTTTGGGTCCACGGGCGCTGTCTCTTGACCGCTTGCCTTTCTTACGTCCACCTCCCTCTTCCTTTAGACACATCAATGTTGGCAGTGACTTTCAGGCCGAGCTCCCAGAGCTGCAGACCACACCACCAAGTGAGGATGAAGAGCCTGCAACCCTGGTCTGGAAGCCCTGGGGGGAAGATGACTCTGACATGGAAAAACCTGACCGAGGTAGCTCTCGAGCTTTTCTTCCACCCCTGAGATACATGGCTGTGTGTAAGGCTGCTTTTTGGGTAAAAAGGCAGCTGTTTGCAGGCTCTGCTTCTCTCCTTCTCTCGCCCATCTTCCCAGGCGGAAGTGTTAGAGGCAAGGAGAACGCTCTGCGCTTGTAGCAGAGCAGGAAAAAGAGCAAGCGTCCTGCTCTCCAAATTGGCCAGGGGCATTTGCCACTGGAAGGGGGGAGATTGGCCCCCATTTCTTATTACAAAAGCTGCTTTGAAAGCAGAGCCAGCACTGCGCGGGCCCTTGGTTCAGCTGCCCCTGTCGTTGCTCTCCTTTCCATGCTCCCCAAGCTGCTGTCTGTAGCTCCCGTGCTTTCCTTCTGCCTTGGATGGCAACCTTTGGCCCTTCTCGGCTCAAGCCTGCCTTTTGGCGGCTCTCTGTTGTGCTTGCAGTAAGAGAACTGTTGGACATGGCCAGCTCCCGTGGCATTGCCGGGCCAGCAGCTAACCTGGAGCTCGCCCTGCACTGCCTGCACCAGGCCCGCGGCAGCGTTCCGGTAAGAAGCGGCTGTTTGGGGGCAGAGAAGAGTGGGCAGGGAATTCGGAGGGCCCGGGCACTGGGACAGCTGTTCCTGGCTGCTCTTTGAAGAGGGCACTTAACAGCAAGGCCAGAGCACTTGCTGCCTGCTGTGTCTCCTCCAGCTGTGCCAGGGCTGAGCCCAAATGGCTCGAGCAGGAACAATATCTCTCCTGGAGGCAGCGGCGGGGAGGCTCCCGCAGCCTGCTGCCTTGTAAATTGCCTGGAGTTCTGTGTTCTCTAAGGCATTTGGAGGGGAGATTCCCAGAAGCCTCAGTGAGCTGAGGCAATTCTGGGTGCAGGAGCAGCAAAATCACAGAGCTGCTGAGCCAAATGCCGCTCTTGGGGACCAGGATCAAAGAGCTGGGCAGCCAAAGCGAGGGACTGTGAGCAAATCACAATGTTTGGCCCATGTGGGAGCCAGTTGCCGCAATCCCTAAGGAGGCAAAGTAGGTGAAAGGCAGCATTTATGGTTTTGGGCTTCTGGTTTTTGTTGTGGGGCAGCTAAAGCCTTTTTCCCCTTGGATCTTGCAGGAGGCTCTGGAGATGCTGCTCTCGGGGGGGCCTAAAACACCTCAAGGCCATCCCTTGGCTGATTATCATTACGCAGGTAACCAAAGCAGAGCTTCTTCCTTCACTGGCAGATGCTGCCGGCCCCTTAACTGCTGTGTCAGCCATTTCCGCTTAAACAAATTGTGCTGAACACCCGCACAAGGTCTGGTCTTCTCCGGGGGCGGGGAAAGCACCAGCAGCTCCTCCTTCAGCTTCACTTGTTTTCCATGCCTTTTCCCTGGGGAATGCCTGCCCTTCTCCTTCTGAGGGAGCAGACATGTGCACGGGTGAACGATGGCTGGCGCCGATTTTGTTTGGGCAGCCAGTGGGATCTACTTCAAGTGGATGGAGGCTTCAATTTACCTGCTGCTTTTTATGGCCAGGCTCTGATAGATGGACACCTGAGGAGAAGGAGTCCTTCCAAAAGGCTTTCCACACCTACGGCAAGGATTTTCATCTCATCCAGAAGCAGGTAAAGCCATAGCACCTTCTTTACCCTAGCAGACCATCAGAAGGAGAGGTTGCTTATTTCTGCTACCAAATACGGGACTTCAGTCTCTCTCTTCTCAAGTGCCAAAAATGTTAAAGTAGTAACAAAAGGGGGCATCCAAGGCCTGCGGGAAAATGCTGATCCTGCCTCTCCAGCCCTTTTCTCCAAGCTGTCTTGCAAGAAGAAGCTTTATGCTGTCAGGCTTGTCTCACACGTGTGCTGCTCCTTCCACAACACCTTGTGCTGGAATAACTGGGGTGAGCCACGGAAAAAGAACCGTGCTAGATGGATTGGTTGTTGATCTGTGCATTCCACGTGGTCCCACGTAGCATAATACACTCTTCACTCCACTGCCTGATGCTACTCTTACTGCACATTGATTTCATTTGACACCCTACTCCATTTAACCCATGATTTTGCTTCCTCCTTTACTCCATATTCTACTTTTTCTCCAATGCAGCCTACAGCAGGGCCACTTGAGATTCTTGCTTTTTCTCTTCACAACAGATCCAGAGTAAGACCGTGGCACAGTGTGTGGAATACTACTACTCCTGGAAAAAAGAGCATCAATTTGCCAGCACTCTTGCTCAGGTGAGCGGCAAGAGAATTGAGACATGCCAGGAGGGTCAAGAAACTGGGAGAAGGGGACAAAACCTGCTGATGAGCCATGCCAGACGCCGCTTGGCCAGGATCACATCGTCCCATGCGCTGGGAAAGGCGCAGCAGATGCTGCCCAGGGCTTCATTGTGCTGCTGCCCTGAAATACGGAATCCTAAAAACATAACTTTGACCCAAGAAGGCAGCACCGCCACCAAAATGGCCTTTGACTCTCTACAGATTGCTTTCTCAAGGGCTGGCAGCCTCGCTGATTCCAATCCCACCCTTAATTCGCAACTGTTGCTAACATCAGCAATCCCAGCTGCCTCCTAGGAGAAGCTGCGCTCTTTCAGGGATCTTTTTTAGAATCCCAGCGTACTCCCCAAAAAGGAGCTGCGGGTGCTGTGGCTCCGCTACGACTTTCCTTACCGGCAAACAGCCATTTGGTTCACTATGATACGGAGAGAGGGAGAGGGAGCAGTATTATTTTGGGTAGTAGAAAATGGGGAACAACGTGTCTTCACTAATTTGAATAAATTTAAATCCCATTCCCTAGACATTAGGGGAAGAAAACCAGAGAGAAATAGATATTAGGCAGAGAGGTAGGCAGATGTCAGGCAGAGAAAGAAATGTAGAACTATAGATAGCCACACACTTATCCTACCCCTTTGGACTTTAGAAAAGAGGAGGAGTATTTTCCTCCAAGCGCTGGTTTGGCAGCCCGCCACAGCCCACTGCCAAAGGCGGCCGTGTGCTCAGCTCTACAGGGTTTGGAAGAATTTGCTTTGGCCGATAGAATTTTGTGCTGGGCGCTCTGATTTCCCGCTTCCTGAGAGGAAGGAAACATTGATAAGGATTCTTTGATTTCCAGACTGTGGGCCAAGCAGAGAGGAGCAAAAGCCCCCCCAGAAAGGAGGATGGGGAGACAGGGAAGAGAAGCCGCAAGAGGGCTCGCAGCGCGGAGTGTCCCTGCTGCCAGCCGCGCCAGCCGCCCCACTCGGCGGGAGGCCCCTTTCCGTGCGGCCAGTGCAAACGGTGCGCCACTTCCTCCTCTCTCTGCTCCAAGCTGCGCCTTTGGACTAAAACAGCCTGACCCTTTTCAAAGGCACCACAGGGCAAGCTGAGGGCACTTGCAGGATCGCCCCTCGCAGCCCTGGTCAAGGTTACAAACCCCCTTCAACCCAAACGGCTCAGTTCAAAGCCGGCATTCCCAATGAAACCTTGCCGTGCCTCAACAGGATGCAGTTCACACAAGTAGAAATTTGGAATTTGATCACTGCCATCAAACCAAGCTTTGATTTCATCAAAAGCTCGGTTTGATGGTGCTGATCAAATTGAAACTAGGATGAAGCAAAAGGAGGAAGACATTTCAAGGAATTGAAAGCAGAAAGATCAGACTCATGGGGCTGATCCGTTTACAAATGCGGCACAGCCTGGAAAGACAGGCAGTCATACTAAAACGGAGATCTCCGTGCTTGCTTTAATGGTGTCTATCAAATTGACCATGGATGGTTTGTTTCCTGTCTTCCAGGGTGTTTGAAACTGTGAAGGAAAGGAACAAACACAGGAGAAGACACCGCCCACGGAAGGAAGCAGAGCCTCTCGGCAAGAAGAAAAGGCCAAATTAGACAAGCCTGCAGTTGTCCAGGGCTAGCAAGAGTTAGGCGTCAAGAGGACTAGATAGAAATAGGATTGGTTTTTAAGTCCTTAGGGTTGGTCATTCTTCTACTTAGTTTCCATGGTAGGAATCTCTCAATTTATTAGTTAAGATCCAGTAGCAATTTTGAAGATGTATTAGTAGTATAAGATTTAGCAGTAAATGTAAGAGGATTTGTGTTCGCTATGCTCCGTCCTTGGTCATTTGCCTTTGTTGAGAGACAAGCTGTCTTTATCATTAAAACAAAGTTGGTTCCATTTTGTCTTTTTCTCTTCATGAACTCACTCCAGAAATGTTCCTTACATTTGCTTGGTGTTGCAAACATGGCACTTGCCCTGAGAGAAGAATCTGGGCACATGAATCCCCCTACAGGCCCTGCCCCTTGCTCAGCTGGCAGGACTTACAAAGGGGTGTCTCCATTACTGCCAATGAGATAACAGTGGGACTTCGTCCTTTGGTGCCTAAAAACCCCAGCTGGGAGTGGAAAGGGAGGCTTTGTTGAATTCAATGAATTGGATCTAAATGAGTGGTCTTGTCTCACTACACTTTCTGGGATAAAAGCAGAGGCTTCAGTCCTTTTCTGTTGCCCAGCAACATAACTTTGTTTCATTTCGAGGGACAGATGGACTTGACCGCCTTCCAGGACGTCTCTAACCTCTCCCATTCTACACAATTAAAATCCACATGCACCACAAAGACATCAGGAGTTCAGGTTCACTTTCAAATTTCAAGGATTACACTCCCGCTCTGGGCCTCCAGCAATCTCCTCAGCTAAAGCAGAGCGGGTGTGGTCACTATCCCCTCACTTCTCCCAGCTTGGCTATTTGCGCCAAAGAAGAATCCAAGTCACTCTTTTATCTAGCCCGGCAAATGGCACTGCCTAGCGAGGCTTTGGTGGCAGGGGCTGGGCAGGATGGAGAGGGGCCAGAGAGGGAGGAATTGCCAGGCTGCTTCTGGGAAGCTGAGGGAAGCTTGCCCTTGTCTGATAGAGGCAGTGCAGGTGGGATCTGGAGCCTACAAAGTATCTGCACTGCAGTGGGCCTTGTTCCAGCTGCCCCCTCAGTTTGCTGGCGGCGCGGGTGGAACGTGCAGGCTGGCAAGGAAGCAAGATTTGCTTTTGCTTAACCTTAGGCAGGATAGCAGCAAAAGTGGCTGGGCTTTGCCATATCTGGGCCCTAAGTATTAAAACAAACATCAAGACCATCGCTGTGCAAAAGTCATTCTGTCAGTGTTCCTTTCTTAGAGGAATCCCAGAGCATTAGAGACCAACATTCTCCCTTCTTCAAGGAAGGCAGCTGGAAGAATGACATAGGAATTTGGCACTACGTATTGACTACAAAAATGCTGGGGGACTGCCCCGCTCTGTGTCCCCATCAGTTCCCATGAAAAACATCCTATTTCTCCAAGTTTCAAGGAAGGAGTGTTGAGATGAGAGACCACCTCAGTAGCCCAAAGGAGGCAAAACATCAAGGCACATTACTGGGCAGCAATAGCACAAGTGAGCAAGGGGGCAGGAGGAATGCCTCCACTTGGAGAGAAAGCTTTGGAGCTGGTTCTCCACTCAACGACTTGCAACCTCTAGCTCCTCTCAGAGCCGGAGGAGAGCCAGCGGCGGCAGTCCCTCTGGTTCTCTGGGGCAGGAGATGTGGTCTGGGCCCTTGGACAGAGCCAGGCTCCTGCGCACGTTCAGCTGCAGGCACCTGACAGAGAAGCACAGAGAAGACCCAGAGCTGGCCCTGCACTGCTTTTGCCCGTCTCATCAGAGGACTGATGAGAAGCAGTGGGAAGGTTCTCAGAGCAAACTTGCAGCAGAAGAAGCAAAAGGGGCAAAGGTGGCCCATCCCTGTTCCTGTGCCCTGGGTCCCCGGGGGTTCTACATGGAATGTTGCCCGTAGCAACTGTCCTTGTCTCCTACTCCTGCGGCCGTTGGTGGAACACTGGTGGACCAGCGGTGGAGCAGCAGCTGCAGGATCTGCTCCTGGGCTCTCCCTGACCAGCCACCTTCTGGCACCACTCGGCGCCAGACCTGGCCTCTGGATCGACACCCTCGTCTCCTCGTCTGCCGCCAGGCATCCGCACAGCACTTTGGCACTGTCAAAGGTAAGAAAGTCCCCGTTTGCCCTCCAAGCACTAACAGAAGGGCAGGAGGCTCCAGCTGGCTCTCCCACCAGCCACCACAGACAGGCTGTGGGCTCGCTTTCCCCAGACCAGGTTCTGCATGAGGGCGGGCTCCAGCTTCTCCAGGAATAATGCTGCCTCCAGGGAAAACACAGACCTTTCCATAGAGGATGTAGAAATCTGCAAGTCACGGTGCACTTGCAGATTCTCGTCCACTGATGACCCGATTCAAAGTTCTTGGCACCCATTTCACTCCCAAAACTGAGTTGTGGTGACCCCAAAACAAATTGGTCATTCCTTAGCAGTTCAGGGCTTCACTGTCAACAAATCCTCTTACGCCCTGACCCTGCTGACATCTCCTCCAAAGCTTCAGAAACCAGAATGATGGCACTTCTCCTCTGTCAGGGCTTCTTCTTCAATACTGGCTTTCATCTTCAAAAATGATCTCTTCTCCGCAATACTTACAGACTTACATACTTACAACTCTTACAGACACATTCTATTTCCATATCTTTAAAGAGATTTGTTTTTTGGATCTCTTTGTGATAGAGATGTGGGGGGTAGATTTGTCTGTGTTTTTCAATGTCCGTAAGGCTGTTTCTGCCTCATGGTCAGAGGCAGCCATGAAATGCTGTCTTGAGTGGTCCTGGTGAAGAGCACAGTCACAGTATCACAGAACTTTCTGGGCTGGAAGGGAGTCTCCAAATCATCTAGCCCACATCCTGGGCCTGCCCAGGAAAGCCTCAGGAATCACACCCCGGGTCCAAGGGCAGTGTCCAAACACTTTTGGAGCTCTGTCAGGCTTGCTGCTGTCACCCCTTCCCTGGGGAGGCTGTTCCAGTGCCCAATCACCCTCTGGGTGGAGGAGCATTTTCCTCAGATCCGACCAAAGCCTGCCGTGGCAAATCTTCCCTGCCATTCTCCTGGGTCTTCTCCCTGGCCCCAAGACTGAAGAGAGTGGTGCATGCCCTTCTGCTTCCCCTCTTGAGCAAGCTGCAGGCTGCTAGAGCTCCAGCCTCCGGAATTCCAAGTGAAAAACCCAGCAATGGCACCAAACTGAGGGGAGCTGGGACAGAGGAGCTTGTGCTTGGCAATGATGAGGATGAGAAGGAAGGCTACCCACACACCTCGGCAGAAGGATTTTTATCCGGAGCGTTGTTTGGATCTCTTTCAGGTGCCAAGGAGGGGCACAATGAAGAGGAAAGCAAGAGCCAAGAGTCAGCCGTGAGTTTTGGCACAGGGTTAAAGGACAGCAAGCTTGAGGAATGGCAGAGAGGAGAACTGCTGTTTCAGAGTCAGGGTGGGATTGGTGCAAGGCTTTGGGTCCACGGGCGCTGTCTCTTGACCGCTTGCCTTTCTTACGTCCACCTCCCTCTTCCTTTAGACACATCAATGTTGGCAGTGACTTTCAGGCCGAGCTCCCAGAGCTGCAGACCACACCACCAAGTGAGGATGAAGAGCCTGCAACCCTGGTCTGGAAGCCCTGGGGGGAAGATGACTCTGACATGGAAAAACCTGACCGAGGTAGCTCTCGAGCTTTTCTTCCACCCCTCAGATACGTGCCTGTGTGAAAGGCTGCTTTTTGGGTAAAAAGGCAGCTGTTTGCAGGTTCTGCTTCTCTCCTTCTCTCGCCCATCTTCCCAGGCGGAAGTGTTAGAGGCAAGGAGAACGCTCTGCGCTTGTAGCAGAGCAGGAAAAAGAGCAAGCGTCCTGCTCTCCAAATTGGCCAGGGGCATTTGCCACTGGAAGAGGGGAGGTTGGCCCCCATTTCTTATTACAAAAGCTGCTTTGAAAGCAGAGCCAGCACTGCGCGGGCCCTTGGTTCAGCTGCCCCTGTCGTTGCTCTCCTTTCCATGCTCCCCAAGCTGCTGTCTGTAGCTCCTGTGCTTTCCTTCTGCCTTGGATGGCAACCTTTGGCCCTTCTCGGCTCAAGCCTGCCTTTTGGCGGCTCTCTGTTGTGCTTGCAGTAAGAGAACTGTTGGACATGGCCAGCTCCCGTGGCATTGCCGGGCCAGCAGCTAACCTGGAGCTCGCCCTGCACTGCCTGCACCAGGCCCGCGGCAGCGTTCCGGTAAGAAGCGGCTGTTTGGGGGCAGAGAAGAGTGGGCAGGGAATTCGGAGGGCCCGGGCACTGGGACAGCCGTTCCTGGCTGCTCTTTGAAGAGGGCACTTAACAGCAAGGCCAGAGCACTTGCTGCCTGCTGTGTCTCCTCCAGCTGTGCCAGGGCTGAGCCCAAATGGCACGAGCAGGAACAATATCTCTCCTGGAGGCAGCGGCGGGGAGGCTCCTGCAGCCTGCTGCCTTGTAAATTGCCTGGAGTTCTGTGTTCTCTAAGGCATTTGGAGGGTAGATTCCCAGAAGCCTCAGTGAGCTGAGGCAATTCTGGGTGCAGGAGCAGCAAAATCACAGAGCTGCTGAGCCAAATGCCGCTCTTGGGGACCAGGATCAAAGAGCTGGGCAGCCAAAGCGAGGGACTGGGAGCAAATCACAATTTTTGGCCCATGTGGGAGCCAGTTGCCGCAATCCCTAAGGAGGCAAAGTAGGTGAAAGGCAGCATTTATGGTTTTGGGCTTCTGGTTTTTGTTGTGGGGCAGCTAAAGCCTTTTTCCCCTTGGATCTTGCAGGAGGCTCTGGAGATGCTGCTCTCGGGGGGGCCTAAAACACCTCAAGGCCATCCCTTGGCTGATTATCATTACGCAGGTAACCAAAGCAGAGCTTCTTCCTTCACTGGCAGATGCTGCCGGCCCCTTAACTGCTGTGTCAGCCATTTCCGCTTAAACAAATTGTGCTGAACACCCGCACAAGGTCTGGTCTTCTCCGGGGGCGGGGAAAGCACCAGCAGCTCCTCCTTCAGCTTCACTTGTTTTCCATGTCTTTTCCCTGGGGAATGCCTGCCCTTCTCCTTCTGAGGGAGCAGACATGTGCACGGGTGAACGATGGCTGGCGCCGATTTTGTTTGGGCAGCCAGTGGGATCTACTTCAAGTGGATGGAGGCTTCAATTTACCTGCTGCTTTTTATGGCCAGGCTCTGATAGATGGACACCTGAGGAGAAGGAGTCCTTCCAAAAGGCTTTCCACACCTACGGCAAGGATTTTCATCTCATCCAGAAGCAGGTAAAGCCATAGCACCTTCTTTACCCTAGCAGACCATCAGAAGGAGAGGTTGCTTATTTCTGATACCAAATACGGGGCTTCAGTCTCTCTCTTCTCAAGTGCCAAAAATGTTAAAGTAGTAACAAAAGGGGGCATCCAAGGCCTGCGGGAAAATGCTGATCCTGCCTCTCCAGCCCTTTTCTCCAAGCTGTCTTGCAAGAAGAAGCTTTATGCTGTCAGGCTTGTCTCACACGTGTGCTGCTCCTTCCACAACACCTTGTGCTGGAATAACTGGGGTGAGCCACGGAAAAAGAACTGTGCTAGATGGATTGGTTGTTGATCTGTGCATTCCACGTGGTCCCACGTAGCATAATACACTCTTCACTCCACTGCCTGATGCTACTCTTACTGCACATTGATTTCATTTGACACCCTACTCCATTTAACCCATGATTTTGCTTCCTCCTTTACTCCATATTCTACTTTTTCTCCAATGCAGCCTACAGCAGGGCCACTTGAGATTCTTGCTTTTTCTCTTCACAACAGATCCAGAGTAAGACCGTGGCACAGTGTGTGGAATACTACTACTCCTGGAAAAAAGAGCATCAATTTGCCAGCACTCTTGCTCAGGTGAGCGGCAAGAGAATTGAGACATGCCAGGAGGGTCAAGAAACTGGGAGAAGGGGACAAAACCTGCTGATGAGCCATGCCAGACGCCGCTTGGCCAGGATCACATCGTCCCATGCGCTGGGAAAGGCGCAGCAGATGCTGCCCAGGGCTTCATTGTGCTGCTGCCCTGAAATACGGAATCCTAAAAACATAACTTTGACCCGAGAAGGCAGCACCGCCACCAAAATGGCCTTTGACTCTCTACAGATTGCTTTCTCAAGGGCTGGCAGCCTCGCTGATTCCAATCCCACCCTTAATTCGCAACTGTTGCTAACATCAGCAATCCCAGCTGCCTCCTAGGAGAAGCTGCGCTCTTTCAGGGATCTTTTTTAGAATCCCAGCGTACTCCCCAAAAAGGAGCTGCGGGTGCTGTGGCTCCGCTAGGACTTTCCTTACCGGCAAACAGCCATTTGGTTCACTATGATACGGAGAGAGGGAGAGGGAGCAGTATTATTTTGGGTAGTAGAAAATGGGGAACAACGTGTCTTCACTAATTTGAATAAATTTAAATCCCATTCCCTAGACATTAGGGGAAGAAAACCAGAGAGAAATAGATATTAGGCAGAGAGGTAGGCAGATGTCAGGCAGAGAAAGAAATGTAGAACTATAGATAGCCACACACTTATCCTACCCCTTTGGACTTTAGAAAAGAGGAGGAGTATTTTCCTCCAAGCGCTGGCTTGGCAGCCCGCCACAGCCCACTGCCAAAGGCGGCCGTGTGCTCAGCTCTACAGGGTTTGGAAGAATTTGCTTTGGCCGATAGAATTTTGTGCTGGGCGCTCTGATTTCCCGCTTCCTGAGAGGAAGGAAACATTGATAAGGATTCTTTGATTTCCAGGCTGTGGGCCAAGCAGAGAGGAGCAAAAGCCCCCCCAGAAAGGAGGATGGGGAGACAGGGAAGAGAAGCCGCAAGAGGGCTCGCAGCGCGGAGTGTCCCTGCTGCCAGCCGCGCCAGCCGCCCCACTCGGCGGGAGGCCCCTTTCCGTGCGGCCAGTGCAAACGGTGCGCCACTTCCTCCTCTCTCTGCTCCAAGCTGCGCCTTTGGACTAAAACAGCCTGACCCTTTTCAAAGGCACCACAGGGCAAGCTGAGGGCACTTGCAGGATCGCCCCTCGCAGCCCTGGTCAAGGTTACAAACCCCCTTCAACCCAAACGGCTCAGTTCAAAGCCGGCATTCCCAATGAAACCTTGCCGTGCCTCAACAGGATGCAGTTCACACAAGTAGAAATTTGGAATTTGATCACTGCCATCAAACCAAGCTTTGATTTCATCAAAAGCTCGGTTTGATGGTGCTGATCAAATTGAAACTAGGATGAAGCAAAAGGAGGAAGACATTTCAAGGAATTGAAAGCAGAAAGATCAGACTCATGGGGCTGATCCGTTTACAAATGCGGCACAGCCTGGAAAGACAGGCAGTCATACTAAAACGGAGATCTCCGTGCTTGCTTTAATGGTGTCTATCAAATTGACCATGGATGGTTTGTTTCCTGTCTTCCAGGGTGTTTGAAACTGTGAAGGAAAGGAACAAACACAGGAGAAGACACCGCCCACGGAAGGAAGCAGAGCCTCTCCGCAAGAAGAAAAGGCCAAATTAGACAAGCCTGCAGTTGTCCAGGGCTAGCAAGAGTTAGGCGTCAAGAGGACTAGATAGAAATAGGATTGGTTTTTAAGTCTTTAGGGTTGGTCATTCTTCTACTTAGTTTCCATGGTAGGAATCTCTCAATTTATTAGTTAAGATCCAGTAGCAATTTTGAAGATGTATTAGTAGTATAAGATTTAGCAGTAAATGTAAGAGGATTTGTGTTCGCTATGCTCCGTCCTTGGTCATTTGCCTTTGTTGAGAGACAAGCTGTCTTTATCATTAAAACAAAGTTGGTTCCATTTTGTCTTTTTCTCTTCATGAACTCACTCCAGAAATGTTCCTTACATTTGCTTGGTGTTGCAAACATGGCACTTGCCCTGAGAGAAGAATCTGGGCACATGAATCCCCCTACAGGCCCTGCCCCTTGCTCAGCTGGCAGGACTTACAAAGGGGTGTCTCCATTACTGCCAATGAGATAACAGTGGGACTTCGTCCTTTGGTGCCTAAAAACCCCAGCTGGGAGTGGAAAGGGAGGCTTTGTTGAATTCAATGAATTGGATCTAAATGAGTGGTCTTGTCTCACTACACTTTCTGGGATAAAAGCAGAGGCTTCAGTCCTTTTCTGTTGCCCAGCAACATAACTTTGTTTCATTTCGAGGGACAGATGGACTTGACCGCCTTCCAGGACGTCTCTAACCTCTCCCATTCTACACAATTAAAATCCACATGCACCACAAAGACATCAGGAGTTCAGGTTCACTTTCAAATTTCAAGGATTACACTCCCGCTCTGGGCCTCCAGCAATCTCCTCAGCTAAAGCAGAGCGGGTGTGGTCACTATCCCCTCACTTCTCCCAGCTTGGCTATTTGCGCCAAAGAAGAATCCAAGTCACTCTTTTATCTAGCCCGGCAAATGGCACTGCCTAGCGAGGCTTTGGTGGCAGGGGCTGGGCAGGATGGAGAGGGGCCAGAGAGGGAGGAATTGCCAGGCTGCTTCTGGGAAGCTGAGGGAAGCTTGCCCTTGTCTGATAGAGGCAGTGCAGGTGGGATCTGGAGCCTACAAAGTATCTGCACTGCAGTGGGCCTTGTTCCAGCTGCCCCCTCAGTTTGCTGGCGGCGCGGGTGGAACGTGCAGGCTGGCAAGGAAGCAAGATTTGCTTTTGCTTAACCTTAGGCAGGATAGCAGCAAAAGTGGCTGGGCTTTGCCATATCTGGGCCCTAAGTATTAAAACAAACATCAAGACCATCGCTGTGCAAAAGTCATTCTGTCAGTGTTCCTTTCTTAGAGGAATCCCAGAGCATTAGAGACCAACATTCTCCCTTCTTCAAGGAAGGCAGCTGGAAGAATGACATAGAAATTTGGCACTACGTATTGACTACAAAAATGCTGGTGGACTGCCCCGCTCTGTGTCCCCATCAGTTCCCATGAAAAACATCCTATTTCTCCAAGTTTCAAGGAAGGAGTGTTGAGATGAGAGACCACCTCAGTAGCCCAAAGGAGGCAAAACATCAAGGCACATTACTGGGCAGCAATAGCACAAGTGAGCAAGGGGGCAGGAGGAATGCCTCCACTTGGAGAGAAAGCTTTGGAGCTGGTTCTCCACTCAACGACTTGCAACCTCTAGCTCCTCTCAGAGCCGGAGGAGAGCCAGCGGCGGCAGTCCCTCTGGTTCTCTGGGGCAGGAGATGTGGTCTGAGCCCTTGGACAGAGCCAGGCTCCTGCGCACGTTCAGCTGCAGGCACCTGACAGAGAAGCACAGAGAAGACCCAGAGCTGGCCCTGCACTGCTTTTGCCCGTCTCATCAGAGGACTGATGAGAAGCAGTGGGAAGGTTCTCAGAGCAAACTTGCAGCAGAAGAAGCAAAAGGGGCAAAGGTGGCCCATCCCTGTTCCTGTGCCCTGGGTCCCCGGGGGTTCTGCATGGAATGTTGCCCGTAGCAACTGTCGTTGTCTCCTACTCCTGCGGCCGTTGGTGGAACACTGGTGGACCAGCGGTGGAGCAGCAGCTGCAGGATCTGCTCCTGGGCTCTCCCTGACCAGCCACCTTCTGGCACCACTCGGCGCCAGACCTGGCCTCTGGATCGACACCCTCGTCTCCTCGTCTGCCGCCAGGCATCCGCACAGCACTTTGGCACTGTCAAAGGTAAGAAAGTCCCCGTTTGCCCTCCAAGCACTAACAGAAGGGCAGGAGGCTCCAGCTGGCTCTTCCACCAGCCACCACAGACAGGCTGTGGGCTCGCTTTCCCCAGACCAGGTTCTGCATGAGGGCGGGCTCCAGCTTCTCCAGGAATAATGCTGCCTCCAGGGAAAACACAGACCTTTCCATAGAGGATGTAGAAATCTGCAAGTCACGGTGCACTTGCAGATTCTCGTCCACTGATGACCCGATTCAAAGTTCTTGGCACCCATTTCACTCACAAAACTGAGTTGTGGTGACCCCAAAACAAATTGGTCATTCCTTAGCAGTTCAGGGCTTCACTGTCAACAAATCCTCTTACGCCCTGACCCTGCTGACATCTCCTCCAAAGCTTCAGAAACCAGAATGATGGCACTTCTCCTCTGTCAGGGCTTCTTCTTCAATACTGGCTTTCATCTTCAAAAATGATCTCTCCTCCGCAATACTTACAGACTTACATACTTACAACACTTACAGATACATTCTATTTCCATATCTTTAAAGAGATTTGTTTTTTGGATCTCTTTGTGATAGAGATGTTGGGGGTAGATTTGTCTGTGTTTTTCAATGTCCGTAAGGCTGTTTCTGCCTCATGGTCAGAGGCAGCCATGAAATGCTGTCTTGAGTGGTCCTGGTGAAGAGCACAGTCACAGTATCACAGAACTTTCTGGGCTGGAAGGGATTCTCCAAATCATCTAGCCCACATCCTGGGCCTGCCCAGGAAAGCCTCAGGAATCACACCCCGGGTCCAAGGGCAGTGTCCAAACACTTTTGGAGCTCTGTCAGGCTTGCTGCTGTCACCCCTTCCCTGGGGAGGCTGTTCCAGTGCCCAGTCACCCTCTGGGTGAGGAGCATTTTCCTCAGATCTGACCAAAGCCTGCCGTGGCAAATCTTCCCTGCCATTCTCCTGGGTCTTCTCCCTGGCCCCAAGACTGAAGAGAGTGGTGCGTGCCCTTCTGCTTCCCCTCTTGAGCAAGCTGCAGGCTGCTAGAGCTCCAGCCTCCGGAATTCCAAGTGAAAAACCCAGCAATGGCACCAAACTGAGGGGAGCTGGGACAGAGGAGCTTGTGCTTGGCAATGATGAGGATGAGAAGGAAGGCTACCCACACACCTCGGCAGAAGGATTTTTATCCGGAGCGTTGTTTGGATCTCTTTCAGGTGCCAAGGAGGGGCACAATGAAGAGGAAAGCAAGAGCCAAGAGTCAGCCGTGAGTTTTGGCACAGGGTTAAAGGACAGCAAGCTTGAGGAATGGCAGAGAAGAGAACTGCTGTTTCAGAGTCAGGGTGGGATTGGTGCAAGGCTTTGGGTCCACGGGCGCTGTCTCTTGACCGCTTGCCTTTCTTACGTCCACCTCCCTCTTCCTTTAGACACATCAATGTTGGCAGTGACTTTCAGGCCGAGCTCCCAGAGCTGCAGACCACACCACCAAGTGAGGATGAAGAGCCTGCAACCCTGGTCTGGAAGCCCTGGGGGGAAGATGACTCTGACATGGAAAAACCTGACCGAGGTAGCTCTCGAGCTTTTCTTCCACCCCTGAGATACGTGCCTGTGTGAAAGGCTGCTTTTTGGGTAAAAAGGCAGCTGTTTGCAGGCTCTGCTTCTCTCCTTCTCTCGCCCATCTTCCCAGGTGGAAGTGTTAGAGGCAAGGAGAACGCTCTGCGCTTGTAGCAGAGCAGGAAAAAGAGCAAGCGTCCTGCTCTCCAAATTGGCCAGGGGCATTTGCCACTGGAAGAGGGGAGGTTGGCCCCCATTTCTTATTACAAAAGCTGCTTTGAAAGCAGAGCCAGCACTGCGCGGGCCCTTGGTTCAGCTGCCCCTGTCGTTGCTCTCCTTTCCATGCTCCCCAAGCTGCTGTCTGTAGCTCCCGTGCTTTCCTTCTGCCTTGGATGGCAACCTTTGGCCCTTCTCGGCTCAAGCCTGCCTTTTGGCGGCTCTCTGTTGTGCTTGCAGTAAGAGAACTGTTGGACATGGCCAGCTCCCGTGGCATTGCCGGGCCAGCAGCTAACCTGGAGCTCGCCCTGCACTGCCTGCACCAGGCCCGCGGCAGCGTTCCGGTAAGAAGCGGCTGTTTGGGGGCAGAGAAGAGTGGGCAGGGAATTCGGAGGGCCCGGGCACTGGGACAGCCTTTCCTGGCTGCTCTTTGAAGAGGGCACTTAACAGCAAGGCCAGAGCACTTGCTGCCTGCTGTGTCTCCTCCAGCTGTGCCAGGGCTGAGCCCAAATGGCTCGAGCAGGAACAATATCTCTCCTGGAGGCAGCGGCGGGGAGGCTCCCGCAGCCTGCTGCCTTGTAAATTGCCTGGAGATCTGTGTTCCCTAAGGCATTTGGAGGGGAGATTCCCAGAAGCCTCAGTGAGCTGAGGCAATTCTGGGTGCAGGAGCAGCAAAATCACAGAGCTGCTGAGCCAAATGCCGCTCTTGGGGACCAGGATCAAAGAGCTGGGCAGCCAAAGCGAGGGACTGTGAGCAAATCACAATGTTTGGCCCATGTGGGAGCCAGTTGCCGCAATCCCTAAGGAGGCAAAGTAGGTGAAAGGCAGCATTTATGGTTTTGGGCTTCTGGTTTTTGTTGTGGGGCAGCTAAAGCCTTTTTCCCCTTGGATCTTGCAGGAGGCTCTGGAGATGCTGCTCTCGGGGGGGCCTAAAACACCTCAAGGCCATCCCTTGGCTGATTATCATTACGCAGGTAACCAAAGCAGAGCTTCTTCCTTCACTGGCAGGTGCTGCCGGCCCCTTAACTGCTGTGTCGGCCATTTCCGCTTAAACAAATTGTGCTGAACACCCGCACAAGGTCTGGTCTTCTCCGGGGGCGGGGAAAGCACCAGCAGCTCCTCCTTCAGCTTCACTTGTTTTCCATGCCTTTTCCCTGGGGAATGCCTGCCCTTCTCCTTCTGAGGGAGCAGACATGTGCACGGGTGAACGATGGCTGGCGCCGATTTTGTTTGGGCAGCCAGTGGGATCTACTTCAAGTGGATGGAGGCTTCAATTTACCTGCTGCTTTTTATGGCCAGGCTCTGATAGATGGACACCTGAGGAGAAGGAGTCCTTCCAAAAGGCTTTCCACACTTACGGCAAGGATTTTCATCTCATCCAGAAGCAGGTAAAGCCATAGCACCTTCTTTACCCTAGCAGACCATCAGAAGGAAAGGTTGCTTATTTCTGATACCAAATACTGGACTTCAGTCTCTCTCTTCTCAAGTGCCAAAAATGTTAAAGTAGTAACAAAAGGGGACATCCAAGGCCTGCGGGAAAATGCTGATCCTGCCTCTCCAGCCCTTTTCTCCAAGCTGTCTTGCAAGAAGAAGCTTTATGCTGTCAGGCTTGTCTCACACGTGTGCTGCTCCTTCCACAACACCTTGTGCTGGAATAACTGGGGTGAGCCACGGAAAAAGAACTGTGCTAGATGGATTGGTTGTTGATCTGTGCATTCCACGTGGTCCCACGTAGCATAATACACTCTTCACTCCACTGCCTGATGCTACTCTTACTGCACATTGATTTCATTTGACACCCTACTCCATTTAACCCATGATTTTGCTTCCTCCTTTACTCCATATTCTACTTTTTCTCCAATGCAGCCTACAGCAGGGCCACTTGAGATTCTTGCTTTTTCTCTTCACAACAGATCCAGAGTAAGACCGTGGCACAGTGTGTGGAATACTACTACTCCTGGAAAAAAGAGCATCAATTTGCCAGCACTCTTGCTCAGGTGAGCGGCAAGAGAATTGAGACATGCCAGGAGGGTCAAGAAACTGGGAGAAGGGGACAAAACCTGCTGATGAGCCATGCCAGACGCCGCTTGGCCAGGATCACATCGTCCCATGCGCTGGGAAAGGCGCAGCAGATGCTGCCCAGGGCTTCATTGTGCTGCTGCCCTGAAATACGGAATCCTAAAAACATAACTTTGACCCAAGAAGGCAGCACCGCCACCAAAATGGCCTTTGACTCTCTACAGATTGCTTTCTCAAGGGCTGGCAGCCTCGCTGATTCCAATCCCACCCTTAATTCGCAACTGTTGCTAACATCAGCAATCCCAGCTGCCTCCTAGGAGAAGCTGCGCTCTTTCAGGGATCTTTTTTAGAATCCCAGCGTACTCCCCAAAAAGGAGCTGCGGGTGCTGTGGCTCCGCTACGACTTTCCTTACCGGCAAACAGCCATTTGGTTCACTATGATACGGAGAGAGGGAGAGGGAGCAGTATTATTTTGGGTAGTAGAAAATGGGGAACAACGTGTCTTCACTAATTTGAATAAATTTAAATCCCATTCCCTAGACATTAGGGGAAGAAAACCAGAGAGAAATAGATATTAGGCAGAGAGGTAGGCAGATGTCAGGCAGAGAAAGAAATGTAGAACTATAGATAGCCACACACTTATCCTACCCCTCTGGACTTTAGAAAAGAGGAGGAGTATTTTCCTCCAAGCGCTGGTTTGGCAGCCCGCCACAGCCCACTGCCAAAGGCGGCCGTGTCCTCAGCTCTACAGGGTTTGGAAGAATTTGCTTTGGCCGATAGAATTTTGTGCTGGACGCTCTGATTTCCCGCTTCCTGAGAGGAAGGAAACATTGGTAAGGATTCTTTGATTTCCAGGCTGTGGGCCAAGCAGAGAGGAGCAAAAGCCCCCCCAGAAAGGAGGATGGGGAGACAGGGAAGAGAAGCCGCAAGAGGGCTCGCAGCGCGGAGTGTCCCTGCTGCCAGCCGCGCCAGCCGCCCCACTCGGCGGGAGGCCCCTTTCCGTGCGGCCAGTGCAAACGGTGCGCCACTTCCTCCTCTCTCTGCTCCAAGCTGCGCCTTTGGACTAAAACAGCCTGACCCTTTTCAAAGGCACCACAGGGCAAGCTGAGGGCACTTGCAGGATCGCCCCTTGCAGCCCTGGTCAAGGTTACAAACCCCCTTCAACCCAAACGGCTCAGTTCAAAGCCGGCATTCCCAATGAAACCTTGCCTTGCCTCAACAGGATGCAGTTCACACAAGTAGAAATTTGGAATTTGATCACTGCCATCAAACCAAGCTTTGATTTCATCAAAAGCTCGGTTTGATAGTGCTGATCAAATTGTAACTAGGATGAAGCAAAAGGAGGAAGACATTTCAAGGAATTGAAAGCAGAAAGATCAGACTCATGGGGCTGATCCGTTTACAAATGCGGCACAGCCTGGAAAGACAGGCAGTCATACTAAAACGGAGATCTCCGTGCTTGCTTTAATGGTGTCTATCAAATTGACCATGGATGGTTTGTTTCCTGTCTTCCAGGGTGTTTGAAACTGTGAAGGAAAGGAACAAACACAGGAGAAGACACCGCCCACGGAAGGAAGCAGAGCCTCTCCGCAAGAAGAAAAGGCCAAATTAGACAAGCCTGCAGTTGTCCAGGGCTAGCAAGAGTTAGGCGTCAAGAGGACTAGATAGAAATAGGATTGGTTTTTAAGTCTTTAGGGTTGGTCATTCTTCTACTTAGTTTCCATGGTAGGAATCTCTCAATTTATTAGTTAAGATCCAGTAGCAATTTTGAAGATGTATTAGTAGTATAAGATTTAGCAGTAAATGTAAGAGGATTTGTGTTCGCTATGCTCCGTCCTTGGTCATTTGCCTTTGTTGAGAGACAAGCTGTCTTTATCATTAAAACAAAGTTGGTTCCATTTTGTCTTTTTCTCTTCATGAACTCACTCCAGAAATGTTCCTTACATTTGCTTGGTGTTGCAAACATGGCACTTGCCCTGAGAGAAGAATCTGGGCACATGAATCCCCCTACAGGCCCTGCCCCTTGCTCAGCTGGCAGGACTTACAAAGGGGTGTCTCCATTACTGCCAATGAGATAACACTGGGACTTCGTCCTTTGGTGCCTAAAAACCCCAGCTGGGAGTGGAAAGGGAGGCTTTGTTGAATTCAATGAATTGGATCTAAATGAGTGGTCTTGTCTCACTACACTTTCTGGGATAAAAGCAGAGGCTTCAGTCCTTTTCTGTTGCCCAGCAACATAACTTTGATTCATTTCGAGGGACAGATGGACTTGACCGCCTTCCAGGACGTCTCTAACCTCTCCCATTCTACACAATTAAAATCCACATGCACCACAAAGACATCAGGAGTTCAGGTTCACTTTCAAATTTCAAGGATTACACTCCCGCTCTGGGCCTCCAGCAATCTCCTCAGCTAAAGCAGAGCGGGTGTGGTCACTATCCCCTCACTTCTCCCAGCTTGGCTATTTGCGCCAAAGAAGAATCCAAGTCACTCTTTTATCTAGCCCGGCAAATGGCACTGCCTAGCGAGGCTTTGGTGGCAGGGGCTGGGCAGGATGGAGAGGGGCCAGAGAGGGAGGAATTGCCAGGCTGCTTCTGGGAAGCTGAGGGAAGCTTGCCCTTGTCTGATAGAGGCAGTGCAGGTGGGATCTGGAGCCTACAAAGTATCTGCACTGCAGTGGGCC
Source organism: Haemorhous mexicanus (assembly GCF_027477595.1). Taxonomy (NCBI): domain Eukaryota; kingdom Metazoa; phylum Chordata; class Aves; order Passeriformes; family Fringillidae; genus Haemorhous; species Haemorhous mexicanus. Next base: position 66,246,266 of record NC_082381.1, on the reverse strand, counting down.
TTGTTCCAGCTGCCCCCTCAGTTTGCTGGCGGCGCGTGTGGAACGTGCAGGCTGGCAAGGAAGCAAGATTTGCTTTTGCTTAACCTTAGGCAGGAAAGCAGCAAAAGTGGCTGGGCTTTGCCGTATCTGGGCCCTAAGTATTAAAACAAACATCAAGACCATCGCTGTGCAAAAGTCATTCTGTCAGTGTTCCTTTCTTAGAGGAATCCCAGAGCATTAGAGACCAACATTCTCCCTTCTTCAAGGAAGGCAGCTGGAAGAATGACATAGAAATTTGGCACTACGTATTGACTACAAAAATGCTGGTGGACTGCCCCGCTCTGTGTCCCCATCAGTTCCCATGAAAAACATCCTATTTCTCCAAGTTTCAAGGAAGGAGTGTTGAGATGAGAGACCACCTCAGTAGCCCAAAGGAGGCAAAACATCAAGGCACATTACTGGGCAGCAATAGCACAAGTGAGCAAGGGGGCAGGAGGAATGCCTCCACTTGGAGAGAAAGCTTTGGAGCTGGTTCTCCACTCAACGACTTGCAACCTCTAGCTCCTCTCAGAGCCGCAGGAGAGCCAGCGGCGGCAGTCCCTCTGGTTCTCTGGGGCAGGAGATGTGGTCTGGGCCCTTGGACAGAGCCAGGCTCCTGCGCACGTTCAGCTGCAGGCACCTGACAGAGAAGCACAGAGAAGACCCAGAGCTGGCCCTGCACTGCTTTTGCCCGTCTCATCAGAGGACTGATGAGAAGCAGTGGGAAGGTTCTCAGAGCAAACTTGCAGCAGAAGAAGCAAAAGGGGCAAAGGTGGCCCATCCCTGTTCCTGTGCCCTGGGTCCCCGGGGGTTCTGCATGGAATGTTGCCCGTAGCAACTGTCCTTGTCTCCTACTCCTGCGGCCGTTGGTGGAACACTGGTGGACCAGCGGTGGAGCAGCAGCTGCAGGATCTGCTCCTGGGCTCTCCCTGACCAGCCACCTTCTGGCACCACTCGGCGCCAGACCTGGCCTCTGGATCGACACCCTCGTCTCCTCGTCTGCCGCCAGGCATCCGCACAGCACTTTGGCACTGTCAAAGGTAAGAAAGTCCCCGTTTGCCCTCCAAGCACTAACAGAAGGGCAGGAGGCTCCAACTGGCTCTTCCACCAGCCACCACAGACAGGCTGTGGGCTCGCTTTCCCCAGACCAGGTTCTGCATGAGGGCGGGCTCCAGCTTCTCCAGGAATAATGCTGCCTCCAGGGAAAACACAGACCTTTCCATAGAGGATGTAGAAATCTGCAAGTCACGGTGCACTTGCAGATTCTCGTCCACTGATGACCCGATTCAAAGTTCTTGGCACCCATTTCACTCCCAAAACTGAGTTGTGGTGACCCCAAAACAAATTGGTCATTCCTTAGCAGTTCAGGGCTTCACTGTCAACAAATCCTCTTACGCCCTGACCCTGCTGACATCTCCTCCAAAGCTTCAGAAACCAGAATGATGGCACTTCTCCTCTGTCAGGGCTTCTTCTTCAATACTGGCTTTCATCTTCAAAAATGATCTCTTCTCCGCAATACTTACAGACTTACATACTTACAACACTTACAGATACATTCTATTTCCATATCTTTAAAGAGATTTGTTTTTTGGATCTCTTTGTGATAGAGATGTTGGGGGTAGATTTGTCTGTGTTTTTCAATGTCCGTAAGGCTGTTTCTGCCTCATGGTCAGAGGCAGCCATGAAATGCTGTCTTGAGTGGTCCTGGTGAAGAGCACAGTCACAGTATCACAGAACTTTCTGGGCTGGAAGGGATTCTCCAAATCATCTAGCCCACATCCTGGGCCTGCCCAGGAAAGCCTCAGGAATCACACCCCGGGTCCAAGGGCAGTGTCCAAACACTTTTGGAGCTCTGTCAGGCTTGCTGCTGTCACCCCTTCCCTGGGGAGGCTGTTCCAGTGCCCAGTCACCCTCTGGGTGAGGAGCATTTTCCTCAGATCTGACCAAAGCCTGCCGTGGCAAATCTTCCCTGCCATTCTCCTGGGTCTTCTCCCTGGCCCCAAGACTGAAGAGAGTGGTGCGTGCCCTTCTGCTTCCCCTCTTGAGCAAGCTGCAGGCTGCTAGAGCTCCAGCCTCCGGAATTCCAAGTGAAAAACCCAGCAATGGCACCAAACTGAGGGGAGCTGGGACAGAGGAGCTTGTGCTTGGCAATGATGAGGATGAGAAGGAAGGCTACCCACACACCTCGGCAGAAGGATTTTTATCCGGAGCGTTGTTTGGATCTCTTTCAGGTGCCAAGGAGGGGCACAATGAAGAGGAAAGCAAGAGCCAAGAGTCAGCCGTGAGTTTTGGCACAGGGTTAAAGGACAGCAAGCTTGAGGAATGGCAGAGAAGAGAACTGCTGTTTCAGAGTCAGGGTGGGATTGGTGCAAGGCTTTGGGTCCACGGGCGCTGTCTCTTGACCGCTTGCCTTTCTTACGTCCACCTCCCTCTTCCTTTAGACACATCAATGTTGGCAGTGACTTTCAGGCCGAGCTCCCAGAGCTGCAGACCACACCACCAAGTGAGGATGAAGAGCCTGCAACCCTGGTCTGGAAGCCCTGGGGGGAAGATGACTCTGACATGGAAAAACCTGACAGAGGTAGCTCTCGAGCTTTTCTTCCACCCCTGAGATACGTGCCTGTGTGAAAGGCTGCTTTTTGGGTAAAAAGGCAGCTGTTTGCAGGCTCTGCTTCTCTCCTTCTCTCGCCCATCTTCCCAGGTGGAAGTGTTAGAGGCAAGGAGAACGCTCTGCGCTTGTAGCAGAGCAGGAAAAAGAGCAAGCGTCCTGCTCTCCAAATTGGCCAGGGGCATTTGCCACTGGAAGAGGGGAGGTTGGCCCCCATTTCTTATTACAAAAGCCGCTTTGAAAGCAGAGCCAGCACTGCGCGGGCCCTTGGTTCAGCTGCCCCTGTCGTTGCTCTCCTTTCCATGCTCCCCAAGCTGCTGTCTGTAGCTCCTGTGCTTTCCTTCTGCCTTGGATGGCAACCTTTGGCCCTTCTCGGCTCAAGCCTGCCTTTTGGCGGCTCTCTGTTGTGCTTGCAGTAAGAGAACTGTTGGACATGGCCAGCTCCCGTGGCATTGCCGGGCCAGCAGCTAACCTGGAGCTCGCCCTGCACTGCCTGCACCAGGCCCGCGGCAGCGTTCCGGTAAGAAGCGGCTGTTTGGGGGCAGAGAAGAGTGGGCAGGGAATTCGGAGGGCCCGGGCACTGGGACAGCCTTTCCTGGCTGCTCTTTGAAGAGGGCACTTAACAGCAAGGCCAGAGCACTTGCTGCCTGCTGTGTCTCCTCCAGCTGTGCCAGGGCTGAGCCCAAATGGCTCGAGCAGGAACAATATCTCTCCTGGAGGCAGCGGCGGGGAGGCTCCTGCAGCCTGCTGCCTTGTAAATTGCCTGGAGATCTGTGTTCCCTAAGGCATTTGGAGGGGAGATTCCCAGAAGCCTCAGTGAGCTGAGGCAATTCTGGGTGCAGGAGCAGCAAAATCACAGAGCTGCTGAGCCAAATGCCGCTCTTGGGGACCAGGATCAAAGAGCTGGGCAGCCAAAGCGAGGGACTGTGAGCAAATCACAATGTTTGGCCCATGTGGGAGCCAGTTGCCGCAATCCCTAAGGAGGCAAAGTAGGTGAAAGGCAGCATTTATGGTTTTGGGCTTCTGGTTTTTGTTGTGGGGCAGCTAAAGCCTTTTTCCCCTTGGATCTTGCAGGAGGCTCTGGAGATGCTGCTCTCGGGGGGGCCTAAAACACCTCAAGGCCATCCCTTGGCTGATTATCATTACGCAGGTAACCAAAGCAGAGCTTCTTCCTTCACTGGCAGATGCTGCCGGCCCCTTAACTGCTGTGTCGGCCATTTCCGCTTAAACAAATTGTGCTGAACACCCGCACAAGGTCTGGTCTTCTCCGGGGGCGGGGAAAGCACCAGCAGCTCCTCCTTCAGCTTCACTTGTTTTCCATGCCTTTTCCCTGGGGAATGCCTGCCCTTCTCCTTCTGAGGGAGCAGACATGTGCACGGGTGAACGATGGCTGGCGCCGATTTTGTTTGGGCAGCCAGTGGGATCTACTTCAAGTGGATGGAGGCTTCAATTTACCTGCTGCTTTTTATGGCCAGGCTCTGATAGATGGACACCTGAGGAGAAGGAGTCCTTCCAAAAGGCTTTCCACACTTACGGCAAGGATTTTCATCTCATCCAGAAGCAGGTAAAGCCATAGCACCTTCTTTACCCTAGCAGACCATCAGAAGGAAAGGTTGCTTATTTCTGATACCAAATACTGGACTTCAGTCTCTCTCTTCTCAAGTGCCAAAAATGTTAAAGTAGTAACAAAAGGGGACATCCAAGGCCTGCGGGAAAATGCTGATCCTGCCTCTCCAGCCCTTTTCTCCAAGCTGTCTTGCAAGAAGAAGCTTTATGCTGTCAGGCTTGTCTCACACGTGTGCTGCTCCTTCCACAACACCTTGTGCTGGAATAACTGGGGTGAGCCACGGAAAAAGAACTGTGCTAGATGGATTGGTTGTTGATCTGTGCATTCCACGTGGTCCCACGTAGCATAATACACTCTTCACTCCACTGCCTGATGCTACTCTTACTGCACATTGATTTCATTTGACACCCTACTCCATTTAACCCATGATTTTGCTTCCTCCTTTACTCCATATTCTACTTTTTCTCCAATGCAGCCTACAGCAGGGCCACTTGAGATTCTTGCTTTTTCTCTTCACAACAGATCCAGAGTAAGACCGTGGCACAGTGTGTGGAATACTACTACTCCTGGAAAAAAGAGCATCAATTTGCCAGCACTCTTGCTCAGGTGAGCGGCAAGAGAATTGAGACATGCCAGGAGGGTCAAGAAACTGGGAGAAGGGGACAAAACCTGCTGATGAGCCATGCCAGACGCCGCTTGGCCAGGATCACATCGTCCCATGCGCTGGGAAAGGCGCAGCAGATGCTGCCCAGGGCTTCATTGTGCTGCTGCCCTGAAATACGGAATCCTAAAAACATAACTTTGACCCAAGAAGGCAGCACCGCCACCAAAATGGCCTTTGACTCTCTACAGATTGCTTTCTCAAGGGCTGGCAGCCTCGCTGATTCCAATCCCACCCTTAATTCGCAACTGTTGCTAACATCAGCAATCCCAGCTGCCTCCTAGGAGATGCTGCGCTCTTTCAGGGATCTTTTTTAGAATCCCAGCGTACTCCCCAAAAAGGAGCTGCGGGTGCTGTGGCTCCGCTAGGACTTTCCTTACCGGCAAACAGCCATTTGGTTCACTATGATACGGAGAGAGGGAGAGGGAGCAGTATTATTTTGGGTAGTAGAAAATGGGGAACAACGTGTCTTCACTAATTTGAATAAATTTAAATCCCATTCCCTAGACATTAGGGGAAGAAAACCAGAGAGAAATAGATATTAGGCAGAGAGGTAGGCAGATGTCAGGCAGAGAAAGAAATGTAGAACTATAGATAGCCACACACTTATCCTACCCCTCTGGACTTTAGAAAAGAGGAGGAGTATTTTCCTCCAAGCGCTGGTTTGGCAGCCCGCCACAGCCCACTGCCAAAGGCGGCCGTGTGCTCAGCTCTACAGGGTTTGGAAGAATTTGCTTTGGCCGATAGAATTTTGTGCTGGACGCTCTGATTTCCCGCTTCCTGAGAGGAAGGAAACATTGATAAGGATTCTTTGATTTCCAGGCTGTGGGCCAAGCAGAGAGGAGCAAAAGCCCCCCCAGAAAGGAGGATGGGGAGACAGGGAAGAGAAGCCGCAAGAGGGCTCGCAGCGCGGAGTGTCCCTGCTGCCAGCCGCGCCAGCCGCCCCACTCGGCGGGAGGCCCCTTTCCGTGCGGCCAGTGCAAACGGTGCGCCACTTCCTCCTCTCTCTGCTCCAAGCTGCGCCTTTGGACTAAAACAGCCTGACCCTTTCCAAAGGCACCACAGGGCAAGCTGAGGGCACTTGCAGGATCGCCCCTTGCAGCCCTGGTCAAGGTTACAAACCCCCTTCAACCCAAACGGCTCAGTTCAAAGCCGGCATTCCCAATGAAACCTTGCCGTGCCTCAACAGGATGCAGTTCACACAAGTAGAAATTTGGAATTTGATCACTGCCATCAAACCAAGCTTTGATTTCATCAAAAGCTCGGTTTGATGGTGCTGATCAAATTGAAACTAGGATGAAGCAAAAGGAGGAAGACATTTCAAGGAATTGAAAGCAGAAAGATCAGACTCATGGGGCTGATCCGTTTACAAATGCGGCACAGCCTGGAAAGACAGGCAGTCATACTAAAACGGAGATCTCCGTGCTTGCTTTAATGGTGTCTATTAAATTGACCATGGATGGTTTGTTTCCTGTCTTCCAGGGTGTTTGAAAGCGTGAAGGAAAGGAACAAACACAGGAGAAGACACCGCCCACGGAAGGAAGCAGAGCCTCTCCGCAAGAAGAAAAGGCCAAATTAGACAAGCCTGCAGTTGTCCAGGGCTAGCAAGAGTTAGGCGTCAAGAGGACTAGATAGAAATAGGATTGGTTTTTAAGTCTTTAGGGTTGGTCATTCTTCTACTTAGTTTCCATGGTAGGAATCTCTCAATTTATTAGTTAAGATCCAGTAGCAATTTTGAAGATGTATTAGTAGTATAAGATTTAGCAGTAAATGTAAGAGGATTTGTGTTCGCTATGCTCCGTCCTTGGTCATTTGCCTTTGTTGAGAGACAAGCTGTCTTTATCATTAAAACAAAGTTGGTTCCATTTTGTCTTTTTCTCTTCATGAACTCACTCCAGAAATGTTCCTTACATTTGCTTGGTGTTGCAAACATGGCACTTGCCCTGAGAGAAGAATCTGGGCACATGAATCCCCCTACAGGCCCTGCCCCTTGCTCAGCTGGCAGGACTTACAAAGGGGTGTCTCCATTACTGCCAATGAGATAACAGTGGGACTTCGTCCTTTGGTGCCTAAAAACCCCAGCTGGAAGTGGAAAGGGAGGCTTTGTTGAATTCAATGAATTGGATCTAAATGAGTGGTCTTGTCTCACTACACTTTCTGGGATAAAAGCAGAGGCTTCAGTCCTTTTCTGTTGCCCAGCAACATAACTTTGTTTCATTTCGAGGGACAGATGGACTTGACCGCCTTCCAGGACGTCTCTAACCTCTCCCATTCTACACAATTAAAATCCACATGCACCACAAAGACATCAGGAGTTCAGGTTCACTTTCAAATTTCAAGGATTACACTCCCGCTCTGGGCCTCCAGCAATCTCCTCAGCTAAAGCAGAGCGGGTGTGGTCACTATCCCCTCACTTCTCCCAGCTTGGCTATTTGCGCCAAAGAAGAATCCAAGTCACTCTTTTATCTAGCCCGGCAAATGGCACTGCCTAGCGAGGCTTTGGTGGCAGGGGCTGGGCAGGATGGAGAGGGGCCAGAGAGGGAGGAATTGCCAGGCTGCTTCTGGGAAGCTGATGGAAGCTTGCCCTTGTCTGATAGAGGCAGTGCAGGTGGGATCTGGAGCCTACAAAGTATCTGCACTGCAGTGGGCCTTGTTCCAGCTGCCCCCTCAGTTTGCTGGCGGCGCGTGTGGAACGTGCAGGCTGGCAAGGAAGCAAGATTTGCTTTTGCTTAACCTTAGGCAGGATAGCAGCAAAAGTGGCTGGGCTTTGCCATATCTGGGCCCTAAGTATTAAAACAAACATCAAGACCATCGCTGTGCAAAAGTCATTCTGTCAGTGTTCCTTTCTTAGAGGAATCCCAGAGCATTAGAGACCAACATTCTCCCTTCTTCAAGGAAGGCAGCTGGAAGAATGACATAGAAATTTGGCACTACGTATTGACTACAAAAATGCTGGTGGACTGCCCCGCTCTGTGTCCCCATCAGTTCCCATGAAAAACATCCTATTTCTCCAAGTTTCAAGGAAGGAGTGTTGAGATGAGAGACCACCTCAGTAGCCCAAAGGAGGCAAAACATCAAGGCACATTACTGGGCAGCAATAGCACAAGTGAGCAAGGGGGCAGGAGGAATGCCTCCATTTGGAGAGAAAGCTTTGGAGCTGGTTCTCCACTCAACGACTTGCAACCTCTAGCTCCTCTCAGAGCCGGAGGAGAGCCAGCGGCGGCAGTCCCTCTGGTTCTCTGGGGCAGGAGATGTGGTCTGGGCCCTTGGACAGAGCCAGGCTCCTGCGCACGTTCAGCTGCAGGCACCTGACAGAGAAGCACAGAGAAGACCCAGAGCTGGCCCTGCACTGCTTTTGCCCGTCTCATCAGAGGACTGATGAGAAGCAGTGGGAAGGTTCTCAGAGCAAACTTGCAGCAGAAGAAGCAAAAGGGGCAAAGGTGGCCCATCCCTGTTCCTGTGCCCTGGGTCCCCGGGGGTTCTGCATGGAATGTTGCCCGTAGCAACTGTCCTTGTCTCCTACTCCTGCGGCCGTTGGTGGAACACTGGTGGACCAGCGGTGGAGCAGCAGCTGCAGGATCTGCTCCTGGGCTCTCCCTGACCAGCCACCTTCTGGCACCACTCGGCGCCAGACCTGGCCTCTGGATCGACACCCTCGTCTCCTCGTCTGCCGCCAGGCATCCGCACAGCACTTTGGCACTGTCAAAGGTAAGAAAGTCCCCGTTTGCCCTCCAAGCACTAACAGAAGGGCAGGAGGCTCCAGCTGGCTCTTCCACCAGCCACCACAGACAGGCTGTGGGCTCGCTTTCCCCAGACCAGGTTCTGCATGAGGGCGGGCTCCAGCTTCTCCAGGAATAATGCTGCCTCCAGGGAAAACACAGACCTTTCCATAGAGGATGTAGAAATCTGCAAGTCACGGTGCACTTGCAGATTCTCGTCCACTGATGACCCGATTCAAAGTTCTTGGCACCCATTTCACTCCCAAAACTGAGTTGTGGTGACCCCAAAACAAATTGGTCATTCCTTAGCAGTTCAGGGCTTCACTGTCAACAAATCCTCTTACGCCCTGACCCTGCTGACATCTCCTCCAAAGCTTCAGAAACCAGAATGATGGCACTTCTCCTCTGTCAGGGCTTCTTCTTCAATACTGGCTTTCATCTTCAAAAATGATCTCTTCTCCGCAATACTTACAGACTTACATACTTACAACACTTACAGATACATTCTATTTCCATATCTTTAAAGAGATTTGTTTTTTGGATCTCTTTGTGATAGAGATGTTGGGGGTAGATTTGTCTGTGTTTTTCAATGTCCGTAAGGCTGTTTCTGCCTCATGGTCAGAGGCAGCCATGAAATGCTGTCTTGAGTGGTCCTGGTGAAGAGCACAGTCACAGTATCACAGAACTTTCTGGGCTGGAAGGGAGTCTCCAAATCATCTAGCCCACATCCTGGGCCTGCCCAGGAAAGCCTCAGGAATCACACCCCGGGTCCAAGGGCAGTGTCCAAACACTTTTGGAGCTCTGTCAGGCTTGCTGCTGTCACCCCTTCCCTGGGGAGGCTGTTCCAGTGCCCAGTCACCCTCTGGGTGAGGAGCATTTTCCTCAGATCTGACCAAAGCCTGCCGTGGCAAATCTTCCCTGCCATTCTCCTGGGTCTTCTCCCTGGCCCCAAGACTGAAGAGAGTGGTGCATGCCCTTCTGCTTCCCCTCTTGAGCAAGCTGCAGGCTGCTAGAGCTCCAGCCTCCGGAATTCCAAGTGAAAAACCCAGCAATGGCACCAAACTGAGGGGAGCTGGGACAGAGGAGCTTGTGCTTGGCAATGATGAGGATGAGAAGGAAGGCTACCCACACACCTCGGCAGAAGGATTTTTATCCGGAGCGTTGTTTGGATCTCTTTCAGGTGCCAAGGAGGGGCACAATGAAGAGGAAAGCAAGAGCCAAGAGTCAGCCGTGAGTTTTGGCACAGGGTTAAAGGACAGCAAGCTTGAGGAATGGCAGAGAAGAGAACTGCTGTTTCAGAGTCAGGGTGGGATTGGTGCAAGGCTTTGGGTCCACGGGCGCTGTCTCTTGACCGCTTGCCTTTCTTACGTCCACCTCCCTCTTCCTTTAGACACATCAATGTTGGCAGTGACTTTCAGGCCGAGCTCCCAGAGCTGCAGACCACACCACCAAGTGAGGATGAAGAGCCTGCAACCCTGGTCTGGAAGCCCTGGGGGGAAGATGACTCTGACATGGAAAAACCTGACCGAGGTAGCTCTCGAGCTTTTCTTCCACCCCTCAGATACGTGGCTGTGTGAAAGGCTGCTTTTTGGGTAAAAAGGCAGCTGTTTGCAGGCTCTGCTTCTCTCCTTCTCTCGCCCATCTTCCCAGGTGGAAGTGTTAGAGGCAAGGAGAACGCTCTGCGCTTGTAGCAGAGCAGGAAAAAGAGCAAGCGTCCTGCTCTCCAAATTGGCCAGGGGCATTTGCCACTGGAAGAGGGGAGGTTGGCCCCCATTTCTTATTACAAAAGCCGCTTTGAAAGCAGAGCCAGCACTGCGCGGGCCCTTGGTTCAGCTGCCCCTGTCGTTGCTCTCCTTTCCATGCTCCCCAAGCTGCTGTCTGTAGCTCCCGTGCTTTCCTTCTGCCTTGGATGGCAACCTTTGGCCCTTCTCGGCTCAAGCCTGCCTTTTGGCGGCTCTCTGTTGTGCTTGCAGTAAGAGAACTGTTGGACATGGCCAGCTCCCGTGGCATTGCCGGGCCAGCAGCTAACCTGGAGCTCGCCCTGCACTGCCTGCACCAGGCCCGCGGCAGCGTTCCGGTAAGAAGCGGCTGTTTGGGGGCAGAGAAGAGTGGGCAGGGAATTCGGAGGGCCCAGGCACTGGGACAGCCTTTCCTGGCTGCTCTTTGAAGAGGGCACTTAACAGCAAGGCCAGAGCACTTGCTGCCTGCTGTGTCTCCTCCAGCTGTGCCAGGGCTGAGCCCAAATGGCTCGAGCAGGAACAATATCTCTCCTGGAGGCAGCGGCGGGGAGGCTCCTGCAGCCTGCTGCCTTGTAAATTGCCTGGAGATCTGTGTTCCCTAAGTCATTTGGAGGGGAGATTCCCAGAAGCCTCAGTGAGCTGAGGCAATTCTGGGTGCAGGAGCAGCAAAATCACAGAGCTGCTGAGCCAAATGCCGCTCTTGGGGACCAGGATCAAAGAGCTGGGCAGCCAAAGCGAGGGACTGTGAGCAAATCACAATGTTTGGCCCATGTGGGAGCCAGTTGCCGCAATCCCTAAGGAGGCAAAGTAGGTGAAAGGCAGCATTTATGGTTTTGGGCTTCTGGTTTTTGTTGTGGGGCAGCTAAAGCCTTTTTCCCCTTGGATCTTGCAGGAGGCTCTGGAGATGCTGCTCTCGGGGGGGCCTAAAACACCTCAAGGCCATCCCTTGGCTGATTATCATTACGCAGGTAACCAAAGCAGAGCTTCTTCCTTCACTGGCAGATGCTGCCGGCCCCTTAACTGCTGTGTCGGCCATTTCCGCTTAAACAAATTGTGCTGAACACCCGCACAAGGTCTGGTCTTCTCCGGGGGCGGGGAAAGCACCAGCAGCTCCTCCTTCAGCTTCACTTGTTTTCCATGCCTTTTCCCTGGGGAATGCCTGCCCTTCTCCTTCTGAGGGAGCAGACATGTGCACGGGTGAACGATGGCTGGCGCCGATTTTGTTTGGGCAGCCAGTGGGATCTACTTCAAGTGGATGGAGGCTTCAATTTACCTGCTGCTTTTTATGGCCAGGCTCTGATAGATGGACACCTGAGGAGAAGGAGTCCTTCCAAAAGGCTTTCCACACTTACGGCAAGGATTTTCATCTCATCCAGAAGCAGGTAAAGCCATAGCACCTTCTTTACCCTAGCAGACCATCAGAAGGAAAGGTTGCTTATTTCTGATACCAAATACGGGACTTCAGTCTCTCTCTTCTCAAGTGCCAAAAATGTTAAAGTAGTAACAAAAGGGGACATCCAAGGCCTGCGGGAAAATGCTGATCCTGCCTCTCCAGCCCTTTTCTCCAAGCTGTCTTGCAAGAAGAAGCTTTATGCTGTCAGGCTTGTCTCACACGTGTGCTGCTCCTTCCACAACACCTTGTGCTGGAATAACTGGGGTGAGCCACGGAAAAAGAACTGTGCTAGATGGATTGGTTGTTGATCTGTGCATTCCACGTGGTCCCACGTAGCATAATACACTCTTCACTCCACTGCCTGATGCTACTCTTACTGCACATTGATTTCATTTGACACCCTACTCCATTTAACCCATGATTTTGCTTCCTCCTTTACTCCATATTCTACTTTTTCTCCAATGCAGCCTACAGCAGGGCCACTTGAGATTCTTGCTTTTTCTCTTCACAACAGATCCAGAGTAAGACCGTGGCACAGTGTGTGGAATACTACTACTCCTGGAAAAAAGAGCATCAATTTGCCAGCACTCTTGCTCAGGTGAGCGGCAAGAGAATTGAGACATGTCAGGAGGGTCAAGAAACTGGGAGAAGGGGACAAAACCTGCTGATGAGCCATGCCAGACGCCGCTTGGCCAGGATCACATCGTCCCATGCGCTGGGAAAGGCGCAGCAGATGCTGCCCAGGGCTTCATTGTGCTGCTGCCCTGAAATACGGAATCCTAAAAACATAACTTTGACCCAAGAAGGCAGCACCGCCACCAAAATGGCCTTTGACTCTCTACAGATTGCTTTCTCAAGGGCTGGCAGCCTCGCTGATTCCAATCCCACCCTTAATTCGCAACTGTTGCTAACATCAGCAATCCCAGCTGCCTCCTAGGAGAAGCTGCGCTCTTTCAGGGATCTTTTTTAGAATCCCAGCGTACTCCCCAAAAAGGAGCTGCGGGTGCTGTGGCTCCGCTACGACTTTCCTTACCGGCAAACAGCCATTTGGTTCACTATGATAGGGAGAGAGGGAGAGGGAGCAGTATTATTTTGGGTAGTAGAAAATGGGGAACAACGTGTCTTCACTAATTTGAATAAATTTAAATCCCATTCCCTAGACATTAGGGGAAGAAAACCAGAGAGAAATAGATATTAGGCAGAGAGGTAGGCAGATGTCAGGCAGAGAAAGAAATGTAGAACTATAGATAGCCACACACTTATCCTACCCCTCTGGACTTTAGAAAAGAGGAGGAGTATTTTCCTCCAAGCGCTGGTTTGGCAGCCCGCCACAGCCCACTGCCAAAGGCGGCCGTGTGCTCAGCTCTACAGGGTTTGGAAGAATTTGCTTTGGCCGATAGAATTTTGTGCTGGACGCTCTGATTTCCCGCTTCCTGAGAGGAAGGAAACATTGATAAGGATTCTTTGATTTCCAGACTGTGGGCCAAGCAGAGAGGAGCAAAAGCCCCCCCAGAAAGGAGGATGGGGAGACAGGGAAGAGAAGCCGCAAGAGGGCTCGCAGCGCGGAGTGTCCCTGCTGCCAGCCGCGCCAGCCGCCCCACTCGGCGGGAGGCCCCTTTCCGTGCGGCCAGTGCAAACGGTGCGCCACTTCCTCCTCTCTCTGCTCCAAGCTGCGCCTTTGGACTAAAACAGCCTGACCCTTTCCAAAGGCACCACAGGGCAAGCTGAGGGCACTTGCAGGATCGCCCCTCGCAGCCCTGGTCAAGGTTACAAACCCCCTTCAACCCAAACGGCTCAGTTCAAAGTCGGCATTCCCAATGAAACCTTGCCTTGCCTCAACAGGATGCAGTTCACACAAGTAGAAATTTGGAATTTGATCACTGCCATCAAACCAAGCTTTGATTTCATCAAAAGCTCGGTTTGATGGTGCTGATCAAATTGAAACTAGGATGAAGCAAAAGGAGGAAGACATTTCAAGGAATTGAAAGCAGAAAGATCAGACTCATGGGGCTGATCCGTTTACAAATGCGGCACAGCCTGGAAAGACAGGCAGTCATACTAAAACGGAGATCTCCGTGCTTGCTTTAATGGTGTCTATCAAATTGACCATGGATGGTTTGTTTCCTGTCTTCCAGGGTGTTTGAAACTGTGAAGGAAAGGAACAAACACAGGAGAAGACACCGCCCACGGAAGGAAGCAGAGCCTCTCGGCAAGAAGAAAAGGCCAAATTAGACAAGCCTGCAGTTGTCCAGGGCTAGCAAGAGTTAGGCGTCAAGAGGACTAGATAGAAATAGGATTGGTTTTTAAGTCTTTAGGGTTGGTCATTCTTCTACTTAGTTTCCATGGTAGGAATCTCTCAATTTATTAGTTAAGATCCAGTAGCAATTTTGAAGATGTATTAGTAGTATAAGATTTAGCAGTAAATGTAAGAGGATTTGTGTTCGCTATGCTCCGTCCTTGGTCATTTGCCTTTGTTGAGAGACAAGCTGTCTTTATCATTAAAACAAAGTTGGTTCCATTTTGTCTTTTTCTCTTCATGAACTCACTCCAGAAATGTTCCTTACATTTGCTTGGTGTTGCAAACATGGCACTTGCCCTGAGAGAAGAATCTGGGCACATGAATCCCCCTACAGGCCCTGCCCCTTGCTCAGCTGGCAGGACTTACAAAGGGGTGTCTCCATTACTGCCAATGAGATAACACTGGGACTTCGTCCTTTGGTGCCTAAAAACCCCAGCTGGGAGTGGAAAGGGAGGCTTTGTTGAATTCAATGAATTGGATCTAAATGAGTGGTCTTGTCTCACTACACTTTCTGGGATAAAAGCAGAGGCTTCAGTCCTTTTCTGTTGCCCAGCAACATAACTTTGTTTCATTTCGGGGGACAGATGGACTTGACCGCCTTCCAGGACGTCTCTAACCTCTCCCATTCTACACAATTAATATCCACATGCACCACAAAGACATCAGGAGTTCAGGTTCACTTTCAAATTTCAAGCATTATGCTCCCTCTCTGGTCCTCCAGCAATCTCCTCAGCTAAAGCAGAGCGGGTGTGGTCACTATCCCCTCACTTCTCCCAGCTTGGCTATTTGCGCCAAAGAAGAATCCAAGTCACTCTTTTATCTAGCCCAGCAAATGGCACTGCCTAGCAAGGCTTTGGTGGCAGGGGCTGGGCAGGATGGAGAGGGGGCCAGGGAGGGGGGAATTGCCAGGTTGCTTCTGGGAAGCTGATGGAAGCTTGCCCTTGTCTGATAGAGGCAGTGCAGGTGGGATCTGGAGCATACAAAGTATCTGCACTGCGGTGGGCCTTGTTCCAGCTGCCCCCTCAGTTTGCTGGCGGCGCGTGTGGAACGTGCAGGCTGGCAAGGAAGCAAGATTTGCTTTTGCTTAACCTTAGGCAGGAAAGCAGCAAAAGTGGCTGGGCTTTGCCGTATCTGGGCCCTAAGTATTAAAACAAACATCAAGACCATCGCTGTGCAAAAGTCATTCTGTCAGTGTTCCTTTCTTAGAGGAATCCCAGAGCATTAGAGACCAACATTCTCCCTTCTTCAAGGAAGGCAGCTGGAAGAATGACATAGAAATTTGGCACTACGTATTGACTACAAAAATGCTGGTGGACTGCCCCGCTCTGTGTGTCCCCATCAGTTCCCATGAAAAACATCCTATTTCTCCAAGTTTCAAGGAAGGAGTGTTGAGATGAGAGACCACCTCAGTAGCCCAAAGGAGGCAAAACATCAAGGCACATTACTGGGCAGCAATAGCACAAGTGAGCAAGGGGGCAGGAGGAATGCCTCCACTTGGAGAGAAAGCTTTGGAGCTGGTTCTCCACTCAACGACTTGCAACCTCTAGCTCCTCTCAGAGCCGCAGGAGAGCCAGCGGCGGCAGTCCCTCTGGTTCTCTGGGGCAGGAGATGTGGTCTGGGCCCTTGGACAGAGCCAGGCTCCTGCGCACATTCAGCTGCAGGCACCTGACAGAGAAGCACAGAGAAGACCCAGAGCTGTCCCTGCACTGCTTTTGCCCGTCTCATCAGAGGACTGATGAGAAGCAGTGGGAAGGCTCTCAGAGCAAACTTGCAGCAGAAGAAGCAAAAGGGGCAAAGGTGGCCCATCCCTGTTCCAGTGCCCTGGGTCCCCGGGGGTTCTGCATGGAATGTTGCCCGTAGCAACTGTCGTTGTCTCCTACTCCTGCGGCCGTTGGTGGAACACTGGTGGACCAGCGGTGGAGCAGCAGCTGCAGGATCTGCTCCTGGGCTCTCCCTGACCAGCCACCTTCTGGCACCACTCGGCGCCAGACCTGGCCTCTGGATCGACACCCTCGTCTCCTCGTCTGCCGCCAGGCATCCGCACAGCACTTGGGCACTGTCAAAGGTAAGAAAGTCCCCGTTTGCCCTCCAAGCACTAACAGAAGGGCAGGAGGCTCCAGCTGGCTCTCCCACCAGCCACCACAGACAGGCTGTGGGCTCGCTTTCCCCAGACCAGGTTCCGCATGAAGGCGGGCTCCAGCTTCTCCAGGAATAATGCTGCCTCCAGGGAAAACACAGGCCTTTCCATAGAGGACGTAGAGATCTGCAAGTCACGGCGCGCTTGCAGATTCTCGTCCACTGATGACCCGATTCAAAGTTCTTGGCACCCATTTCACTCCCAAAACTGAGTTGTGCTGACCCCAAAACAAATTGGTCATTCCTTAGCAGTTCAGGGCTTCACTGTCAACAAATCCTCTTACGCCCTGACCCTGCTGACATCTCCTCCAAAGCTTCAGAAACCAGAATGATGGCACTTCTCCTCTGTCAGGGCTTCTCCTTCAATACTGGCTTTCATCTTCAAAAATGATCTCTTCTCCGCAATACTTACAGATTTACATACTTACAACACTTACAGATACATTCTATTTCAATATCTTTAAAGAGATTTGGTTTTTGGATCTCGTTGTGATAGAGATGTTGGGGGTAGATTTGTCTGTGTTTTTCAATGTCCGTAAGGCTGTTTCTGCCTCATGGTCAGAGGCAGCCATGAAATGCCGTCTTGAGTGGTCCTGGTGAAGAGCACAGTCACAGTATCACAGAACTTTCTGGGCTGGAAGGGATTCTCCAAATCATCTAGCCCACATCGTGGGCCTGCCCAGGAAAGCCTCAAGAATCACACCCCGGGCCCAAGGGCAGTGTCCAAACACTTTTGGAGCTCGGTCAGGCTTGCTGCTGTCACCCCTTCCCTGAGGAGGCTGTTCCAGTGCCCAATCACCCTCTGGGTGGAGGAGCATTTTCCTCAGATCCGACCAAAGCCTGCCCTGGCACATCTTCCCTGCCATTCTCTTGGGTCTTCTCCCTGGCCCCAAGACTGAAGAGAGTGGTGCGTGCCCGTCTGCTTCCCCTCTTGAGCAAGCTGCAGGCTGCTAGAGCTCCAGCCTCCGGAATTCCAAGTGAAAAACCCAGCAATGGCACCAAACTGAGGGGAGCTGGGACAGAGGAGCTTGTGCTTGGCAATGATGAGGATGAGAAGGAAGGCTACCCACACATCTCGGCAGAAGGATTGTTATCCGGAGCATTGTTTGGATCTCTTTCAGGTGCAAAGGAGGGGCACAATGAAGAGGAAAGCAAGAGCCAAGAGTCAGCCGTGAGTTTTGGCACAGGGTTAAAGGACAGCAAGCTTGAGGAATGGCAGAGAGGAGAACTGCTGTTTCAGAGTCAGGGTGGGATTGGTGCAAGGCTTTGGGTCCACGGGCGCTGTCTCTTGACCGCTTGCCTTTCTTACGTCCACCTCCCTCTTCCTTTAGACACATCAATGTTGGCAGTGACTTTCAGGCCGAGCTCCCAGAGCTGCAGACCACACCACCAAGTGAGGATGAAGAGCCTGCAACCCTGGTCTGGAAGCCCTGGGGGGAAGATGACTCTGACATGGAAAAACCTGACAGAGGTAGCTCTCCAGCTTTTCTTCCACCCCTGAGATACGTGGCTGTGTGTAAGGCTGCTTTTTGGGTAAAAAGGCAGCTGTTTGCAGGCTCTGCTTCTCTCCTTCTCTCGCCCATCTTCCCACGCGGAAGTGTTAGAGGCAAGGAGAATGCTCTGCTCTTGTAGCAGAGCAGGAAAAAGAGCAAGCGTCCTGCTCTCCAAATTGGCCAGGGGCATTTGCCACTGGAAGAGGGGAGATTGGCCCCCATTTCTTATTACAAAAGCTGCTTTGAAAGCAGAGCCAGCACTGCGCGGGCCCTTGGTTCAGCTGCCCCTGTCATTGCTCTCCTTTCCATGCTCCCCAAGCTGCTGTCTGTAGCTCCCGTGCTTTCCTTCTGCCTTGGATGGCAACCTTTGGCCCTTCTCGGCTCAAGCCTGCCTTTTGGCGGCTCTCTGTTGTGCTTGCAGTAAGAGAACTGTTGGACATGGCCAGCTCCCGTGGCATTGCCGGGCCAGCAGCTAACCTGGAGCTCGCCCTGCACTGCCTGCACCAGGCCCGCGGCAGCGTTCCGGTAAGAAGCGGCTGTTTGGGGGCAGAGAAGAGTGGGCAGGGAATTCGGAGGGCCCGGGCACTGGGACAGCCTTTCCTGGCTGCTCTTTGAAGAGGGCACTTAACAGCAAGGCCAGAGCACTTGCTGCCTGCTCTGTCTCCTTCAGCTGTGCCAGGGCTGAGCCCAAATGGCTCGAGCAGGAACAATATCTCTCCTGGAGGCAGCGGCGGGAAGGCTCCTGCAGCCTGCTGCCTTCTAAATTGCCTGGAGATCTGTGTTCTCTAAGGCATTTGGAAGGGAGATTCCCAGAAGCCTCAGTGAGCTGAGGCAATTCTGGGTGCAGGAGCAGCAAAATCACAGAGCTGCTGAGCCAAATGCCGCTCTTGGGGACCAGGATCAAAGAGTTGGGCAGCCAAAGCGAGGGACTGTGAGCAAATGACAAGTTTTGGCCCATGTGGGAGCCAGTTGCCGCAATCCCTAAGGAGGCAAAGTAGGTGAAAGGCAGCATTTATGGTTTTGGGTTTCTGTTTATTGTTGTGGGGCAGCTAAAGCCTTTTTCCCCTTGGATCTTGCAGGAGGCTCTGGAGATGCTGCTCTCGGGGGGGCCTAAAACACCTCAAGGCCATCCCTTGGCTGATTATCATTACGCAGGTAACCAAAGCAGAGCTTCTTCCTTCACTGGCAGATGCTGCCGGCCCCTTAACTGCTGTGTCAGCCATTTCCGCTTAAACAAATTGTGCTGAACACCCGCACAAGGTCTGGTCTTCTCCGGGGGCTGGGAAAGCACCAGCAGCTCCTCTTTCAGCTTCACTTGTTTTCCATGCCTTTTCCCTGGGGAATGCCTGCCCTTCTCCTTCTGAGGGAGCAGACATGTACACGGGTGAACGATGGCTGGCGCCGATTTTGTTTGGGCAGCCAGTGGGATCTACTTCAAGTGGATGGAGGCTTCAATTTACCTGCTGCTTTTTATGGCCAGGCTCTGATAGATGGACACCTGAGGAGAAGGAGTCCTTCCAAAAGGCTTTCCACACCTACGGCAAGGATTTTCATCTCATCCAGAAGCAGGTAAAGCCATAGCACCTTCTTTACCCTAGCAGACCATCAGAAGGAAAGGTTGCTTATTTCTGATACCAAATACTGGACTTCAGTCTCTCTCTTCTCAAGTGCCAAAAATGTTAAAGTAGTAACAAAAGGGGACATCCAAGGCCTGCGGGAAAATGCTGATCCTGCCTCTCCAGCCCTTTTCTCCAAACTGTCTTGCAAGAAGAAGCTTTATGCTGTCAGGCTTATCTCACACGTGTGCTGCTGCTTCCACAACACCTTGTGCTGGAATAACTGGAGTGAGCCACGGAAAAAGAACTGTGCTAGATGGATTGGTTGTTGATCTGTGCATTCCGCGTGGTCCCACGTAGCATAATACACTCTTCACTCCACTGCATGATGCTGCTCTTAGTCCACATTGATTTCATTTGACACCCTACTCCATTTAATCCATGATTTTACTTTCTCCTTTACTCCATATTCTACTTTTTCTCCAATGCAGCCTACAGCAAGGCCACTTGAGATTCTTGCTTTTTCTCTTCACAACAGATCCAGAGTAAGACCGTGGCACAGTGTGTGGAATACTACTACTCCTGGAAAAAAGAGCATCAACTTGCCAGCACTCTTGCTCAGGTGAGCGGCAAGAGAATTGAGACATGCCAGGAGGGTCAAGAAACTGGGAGAAGGGGACAAAACCTGCTGATGAGCCATGCCAGATGCCGCTTGGCCAGGATCACATCGTCCCATGCGCTGGGAAAAGCGCAGCAGATGCTGCCCAGGGCTTCATTGTGCTGCTGCCCTGAAATACGGAATCCTAAAAACATAACTTTGACCCGAGAAGGCAGCACCGCCACCAAAATGGCCTTTGACTCTCCACAGATTGCTTTCTCAAGGGCTGGCAGCCTCGCTGATTCCAATCCCACCCTTAATTCGCAACTGTTGCTAACATCAGCAATCCCAGCTGCCTCCTAGGAGAAGCTGCGCTCTTTCAGGGATCTTTTTTAGAATCCCAGCGTACTCCCCAAAAAGGAGCTGCGGGTGCTGTGGCTCCGCTAGGACTTTCCTTACCGGCAAACAGCCATTTGGTTGACAATGATAGAGAGAGAGGGAGAGGGAGCAGTATTATTTTGGGTAGTAGAAAATGGGGAAGAATGTGTCTTCACTAATTTGAATAAATTTAAATCCCATTCCCTAGACATTAGGGGAAGAAAACCAGAGAGAAATAGATATTAGGCAGAGAGGTAGGCAGATGTCAGGCAGAGAAAGAAATGTAGAACTATAGATAGCCACACACTTATCCTACCCCTTTGGACTTTAGAAAAGAGGAGGAGTATTTTCCTCCAAGCGCTGGCTTGGCAGCCCGCCACAGCCCACTGCCAAATAAAGGCAGCCGTGTCCTCAGCTCTACAGGGTTTGGAAGAATTTGCTTTGGCCGATAGAATTTTGTGCTGGGCGCTCTGATTTCCCTCTTCCTGAGAGGAAGGAAACATTGATAAGGATTCTTTGATTTCCAGACTGTGGGCCAAGCAGAGAGGAGCAAAAGCCCCCCCAGAAAGGAGGATGGGGAGACAGGGAAGAGAAGCCGCAAGAGGGCTCGCGGCGCGGAGTGTCCCTGCTGCCAGCCGCGCCAGCCGCCCCACTCGGCGGGAGGCCCCTTTCCGTGCGGCCAGTGCAAACGGTGCGCCACTTCCTCCTCTCTCTGCTCCAAGCTGCGCCTTTGGACTAAAACAGCCTGACCGTTTCCAAAGGCACCACAGGGCAAGCTGAGGGCACTTGCAGGATCGCCCCTCGCAGCCCTGGTCAAGGTTACAAACCCCCTTTTGCAACCCAAACGGCTCAGTTCAAAGCCGGCATTCCCAATGAAACCTTGCCTTGCCTCAACAGGATGCAGTTCACACAAGTAGAAATTTGGAATTTGATCACTGCCATCAAACCAAGCTTTGATTTCATCAAAAGCTCGGTTTGATGGTGCTGATCAAATTGAAACTAGGATGAAGCAAAAGGAGGAAGACATTTCAAGGAATTGAAAGCAGAAAGATCAGACTCATGGGGCTGATCCGTTTACAAATGCGGCACAGCCTGGAAAGACAGGCAGTCATACTAAAACGGAGATCTCCGTGCTTGCTTTAATGGTGTCTATCAAATTGACCATGGACGGTTTGTTCCCTGTCTTCCAGGCTGTTTGAAACCGTGAAGGAAAGGAACAAACACAGGAGAAGACACCGCCCACGGAAGGAAGCAGAGCCTCTCGGCAAGAAGAAAAGGCCAAATTAGACAAGCCTGCAGTTGTCCAGGGCTAGCAAGAGTTAGGCGTCAAGAGGACTAGATAGAAATAGGATTGGTTTTTAAGTCCTTAGGGTTGGTCATTCTTCTACTTAGTTTCCATGGTAGGAATCTCTCAATTTATTAGTTAAGATTCAGTAGTCATTTTGAAGATGTATCGGTAGTATTAGATTTAGCAGTAAATGTAAGAGGTTTTGTGTTCGCTATGCTCTGTCCTTGGTCGTTTTGCCTTAGTTGAGACACAAGCTGTCTTTATCATTAAAACAAAGTTGGTTCCATTTTGTCTTTTGTCTTCATGAACTCACTCCAGAAATGTTCCTTCCATTTGCTTGGTGTTGCAAAGAGGGCACTTGCCCTGAGAGAAGAATCTGGGCACATGAATCCCCCTACAGGCCCTGCCCCTTGCTCAGCTGGCAGGACTTACAAAGGGGTGTCTCCATTACTGCCAATGAGATAACACTGGCACTTCGTCCTTTGGTGCCTAAAAACCTCAGCTGGGAGTGGAAAGGGAGGCTTTGTTGAATTGGATCTAAATGAGTGGTCTTGTCTCACTACACTTTCTGGGATAAAAGCAGAGGCTTCAGTCCTTTTCTGTTGCCCAGCAACATAACTTTGTTTCATTTCGGGGGACAGATGGACTTGACCGCCTTCCAGGACGTCTCTAGCCTCTCCCATTCTATACAATTAATATCCACATGCACCACAAAGACATCAGGAGTTCAGGTTCACTTTCAAATTTCAAGCATTACGCTCCCACTCTGGGCCTCCAGCAATCTCCTCAGCTAAAGCAGAGCGGGTGTGGTCACTATCCCCTCACCTCTCCCAGCTTGGCTATTTGCACCAAAGAAGAATCCAAGTCACTCTTTTATCTAGCCCGGCAAATGGCACTGCCTAGCAAGGCTTTGGTGGCAGGGGCTGGGCAGGATGGAGAGGGGGCCAGGGAGGGGGGAATTGCCAGGTTGCTTCTGGGAAGCTGATGGAAGCTTGCCCTTGTCTGATAGAGGCAGTGCAGGTGGGATCTGGAGCCTACAAAGTATCTGCACTGCAGTGGGCCTTGTTCCAGCTGCCCCCTCAGTTTGCTGGCGGCACGTGTGGAACGTGCAGGCTGGCAAGGAAGCAAGATTTGCTTTTGCTTAACCTTAGGCAGGAAAGCAGCAAAAGTGGCTGGGCTTTGCCGTATCTGGGCCCTAAGTATTAAAACAAACATCAAGACCATCGCTGTGCAAAAGTCATTCTGTCAGTGTTCCTTTCTTAGAGGAATCCCAGAGCATTAGAGACCAACATTCTCCCTTCTTCAAGGAAGGCAGCTGGAAGAATGACATAGAAATTTGGCACTACGTATTGACTACAAAAATGCTGGTGGACTGCTCCGCTCTGTGTCCCCATCAGTTCCCATGAAAAACATCCTATTTCTCCAAGTTTCAAGGAAGGAGTGTTGAGATGAGAGACCACCTCAGTAGCCCAAAGGAGGCAAAACATCAAGGCACATTACTGGGCAGCAATAGCACAAGTGAGCAAGGGGGCAGGAGGAATGCCTCCACTTTGAGAGAAAGCTTTGGAGCTGGTTCTCCACACAACGACTTGCAACCTCTAGCTCCTCTCAGAGCCGGAGGAGAGCCAGCGGCGGCAGTCCCTCTGGTTCTCTGGGGCAGGAGATGTGGTCTGGGCCCTTGGACAGAGCCAGGCTCCTGCGCACGTTCAGCTGCAGGCACCTGACAGAGAAGCACAGAGAAGACCCAGAGCTGTCCCTGCACTGCTTTTGCCCGTCTCATCAGAGGACTGATGAGAAGCAATGGGAAGGCTCTCAGAGCAAACTTGCAGCAGAAGAAGCAAAAGGGGCAAAGGTGGCCCATCCCTGTTCCTGTGCCCTGGGTCCCCGGGGGTTCTGCATGGAATGTTGCCTGTAGCAACTGTCGTTGTCTCCTACTCCTGCGGCCGTTGGTGGAACACTGGTGGACCAGCGGTGGAGCAGCAGCTGCAGGATCTGCTCCTGGGCTCTCCCTGACCAGCCACCTTCTGGCACCACTCGGCGCCAGACCTGGCCTCTGGATCGACACCCTCGTCTCCTCGTCTGCCGCCAGGCATCCGCACAGCACTTTGGCACTGTCAAAGGTAAGAAAGTCCCCGTTTGCCCTCCAAGCACCAACAGAAGGGCAGGAGGCTCCAGCTGGCTCTCCCACCAGCCACCACAGACAGGCTGCGGGCTCGCTTTCCCCAGACCAGGTTCCGCATGAAGGCGGGCTCCAGCTTCTCCAGGAATAATGCTGCCTCCAGGGAAAACACAGACCTTTCCATAGAGGATGTAGAGATCTGCAAGTCACGGTGCACTTGCAGATTCTCGTCCACTGATGACCCGATTCAAAGTTCTTGGCACCCATTTCACTCCCAAAACTGAGTTGTGCTGACCCCAAAACAAATTGGTCATTCCTTAGGAGTTCAGGGCTTCACTGTCAACAAATCCTGTTGCGCCCTGACCCTGCTGACATCTCCTCCAAAGCTTCAGAAACCAGAATGATGGCACTTCTCTTCTGTCAGGGCTTCTCCTTCAATACTGGCTTTCATCTTCAAAAATGATCTCTTCTCCGCAATACTTACAGATTTACATACTTACAACACTTACAGATACATTCTATTTCAATATCTTTAAAGAGATTTGGTTTTTTGGATCTCGTTGTGATAGAGATGTTGGGGGTAGATTTGTCTGTGTTTTTCAATGTCCGTAAGGCTGTTTCTGCCTCATGGTCAGAGGCAGCCATGAAATGCCGTCTTGAGTGGTCCTGGTGAAGAGCACAGTCACAGTATCACAGAACTTTCTGGGCTGGAAGGGAGTCTCCAAATCATCTAGCCCACATCCTGGGCCTGCCCAGGAAAGCCTCAAGAATCACACCCCGGGCCCAAGGGCAGTGTCCAAACACTTTTGGAGCTCTGTCAGGCTTGCTGCTGTCACCCCTTCCCTGGGGAGGCTGTTCCAGTGCCCAATCACCCTCGGGGTGGAGGAGCATTTTCCTCAGATCCGACCAAAGCCTGCCCTGGCACATCTTCCCTGCCATTCTCTTGGGTCTTCTCCCTGGCCCCAAGACTGAAGAGAGTGGTGCATGCCCTTCTGCTTCCCCTCTTGAGCAAGCTGCAGGCTGCTACAGCTCCAGCCTCCGGAATTCCAAGTGAAAAAGGCAGCAATGGCACCAAACTGAGGGGAGCTGGGACAGAGGAGCTTGTGCTTGGCAATGATGAGGATGAGAAGGAAGGCTACCCACACATCTCGGCAGAAGGATTGTTATCCGGAGCATTGTTTGGATCTCTTTCAGGTGCCAAGGAGGGGCACAATGAAGAGGAAAGCAAGAGCCAAGAGTCAGCCGTGAGTTTTGGCACAGGGTTAAAGGACAGCAAGCTTGCGGAGAACTGCTGTTTGGCAGAGAGGAGAACTGCTGTTTCAGAGTCAGGGTGGGATTGGTGCAAGGCTTTGGGTCCACGGGCGCTGTCTCTTGACCGCTTGCCTTTCTTACGTCCACCTCCCTCTTCCTTTAGACACATCAATGTTGGCAGTGACTTTCAGGCCGAGCTCCCAGAGCTGCAGACCACACCACCAAGTGAGGATGAAGAGCCTGCAACCCTGGTCTGGAAGCCCTGGGGGGAAGATGACTCTGACATGGAAAAACCTGACCGAGGTAGCTCTCCAGCTTTTCTTCCACCCCTGAGATACATGGCTGTGTGTAAGGCTGCTTTTTGGGTAAAAAGGCAGCTGTTTGCAGGCTCTGCTTCTCTCCTTCTCTCGCCCATCTTCCCAGGCGGAAGTGTTAGAGGCAAGGAGAACGCTCTGCGCTTGTAGCAGAGCAGGAAAAAGAGCAAGCGTCCTGCTCTCCAAATTGGCCAGGGGCATTTGCCACTGGAAGGGGGGAGATTGGCCCCCATTTCTTATTACAAAAGCTGCTTTGAAAGCAGAGCCAGCACTGCGCGGGCCCTTGGTTCAGCTGCCCCTGTCGTTGCTCTCCTTTCCATGCTCCCCAAGCTGCTGTCTGTAGCTCCCGTGCTTTCCTTCTGCCTTGGATGGCAACCTTTGGCCCTTCTCGGCTCAAGCCTGCCTTTTGGCGGCTCTCTGTTGTGCTTGCAGTAAGAGAACTGTTGGACATGGCCAGCTCCCGTGGCATTGCCGGGCCAGCAGCTAACCTGGAGCTCGCCCTGCACTGCCTGCACCAGGCCCGCGGCAGCGTTCCGGTAAGAAGCGGCTGTTTGGGGGCAGAGAAGAGTGGGCAGGGAATTTGGAGGGCCCGGGCACTGGGACAGCCTTTCCTGGCTGCTCTTTGAAGAGGGCACTTAACAGCAAGGCCAGAGCACTTGCTGCCTGCTGTGTCTCCTCCAGCTGTGCCAGGGCTGAGCCCAAATGGCACGAGCAGGAACAATATCTCTCCTGGAGGCAGCGGCGGGGAGGCTCCTGCAGCCTGCTGCCTTGTAAATTGCCTGGAGATCTGTGTTCTCTAAGGCATTTGGAGGGGAGATTCCCAGAAGCCTCAGTGAGCTGAGGCAATTCTGGGTGCAGGAGCAGCAAAATCACAGAGCTGCTGAGCCAAATGCCGCTCTTGGGGACCAGGATCAAAGAGCTGGGCAGCCAAAGCGAGGGACTGTGAGCAAATGACAATGTTTGGCCCATGTGGGAGCCAGTTGCCGCAATCCCTAAGGAGGCAAAGTAGGTGAAAGGCAGCATTTATGGTTTTGGGCTTCTGTTTATTGTTGTGGGGCAGCTAAAGCCTTTTTCCCCTTGGATCTTGCAGGAGGCTCTGGAGATGCTGCTCTCGGGGGGGCCTAAACCACCTCAAGGCCACCCCTTGGCTGATTATCATTACGCAGGTAACCAAAGCAGAGCTTCTTCCTTCACTGGCAGATGCTGCCGGCCCCTTAACTGCTGTGTCGGCCATTTCCGCTTAAACAAATTGTGCTGAACACCCGCACAAGGTCTGGTCTTCTCCGGGGGCTGGGAAAGCACCAGCAGCTCCTCCTTCAGCTTCACTTGTTTTCCATGCCTTTTCCCTGGGGAATGCCTGCCCTTCTCCTTCTGAGGGAGCAGACATGTACACGGGTGAACGATGGCTGGCGCCGATTTTGTTTGGGCAGCCAGTGGGATCTACTTCAAGTGGATGGAGGCTTCAATTTACCTGCTGCTTTTTATGGCCAGGCTCTGACAGATGGACACCTGAGGAGAAGGAGTCCTTCCAAAAGGCTTTCCACACCTACGGCAAGGATTTTCATCTCATCCAGAAGCTTATTTCTGATACCAAATACTGGACTTCAGTCTCTCTCTTCTCAAGTGCCAAAAATGTTAAAGTAGTAACAAAAGGGGGCATCCAAGGCCTGCGGGAAAATGCTGATCCTGCCTCTCCAGCCCTTTTCTCCAAACTGTCTTGCAAGAAGAAGCTTTATGCTGTCAGGCTTATCTCACACGTGTGCTGCTGCTTCCACAACACCTTGTGCTGGAATAACTGGAGTGAGCCACGGAAAAAGAACTGTGCTAGATGGATTGGTTGTTGATCTGTGCATTCCACGTGGTCCCACGTAGCATAATACACTCTTCACTCCACTGCATGATGCTCCTCTTAGTCCACATTGATTTCATTTGACACCCTACTCCATTTAATCCATGATTTTACTTTCTCCTTTACTCCATATTCTACTTTTTCTCCAATGCAGCCTACAGCAAGGCCACTTGAGATTCTTGCTTTTTCTCTCCACAACAGATCCAGAGTAAGACCGTGGCACAGTGTGTGGAATACTACTACTCCTGGAAAAAAGAGCATCAACTTGCCAGCACTCTTGCTCAGGTGAGCGGCAAGAGAATTGAGACATGCCAGGAGGGTCAAGAAACTGGGAGAAGGGGACAAAACCTGCTGATGAGCCATGCCAGACGCCGCTTGGCCAGGATCACATCGTCCCATGCGCTGGGAAAAGCGCAGCAGATGCTGCCCAGAGCTTCATTGTGCTGCTGCCCTGAAATACGGAATCCTAAAAACATAACTTTGACCCGAGAAGGCAGCACCGCCACCAAAATGGCCTTTGACTCTCCACAGATTGCTTTCTCAAGGGCTGGCAGCCTCGCTGATTCCAATCCCACCCTTAATTCGCAACTGTTGCTAACATCAGCAATCCCAGCTGCCTCCTAGGAGAAGCTGCGCTCTTTCAGGGATCTTCTTTAGAATCCCAGCGTACTCCCCAAAAAGGAGCTGCGGGTGCTGTGGCTCCGCTAGGACTTTCCTTACCGGCAAACAGCCATTTGGTTCACAATGATAGAGAGAGAAGGAGAGGGAGCAGTATTATTTTGGGTAGTAGAAAATGGGGAAGAATGTGTCTTCACTAATTTGAATAAATTTAAATCCCATTCCCTAGACATTAGGGGAAGAAAACCAGAGAGAAATAGATATTAGGCAGAGAGGTAGGCAGATGTCAGGCAGAGAAAGAAATGTAGAACTATAGATAGCCACACACTTATCCTACCCCTTTGGACTTTAGAAAAGAGGAGGAGTATTTTCCTCCAAGCGCTGGCTTGGCAGCCCGCCACAGCCCACTGCCAAATAAAGGCAGCCGTGTCCTCAGCTCTTCAGGGTTTGGAAGAATTTGCTTTGGCCGATAGAATTTTGTGCTGGGCGCTCTGATTTCCCGCTTCCTGAGAGGAAGGAAACATTGATAAAGATTCTTTGATTTCCAGACTGTGGGCCAACCAGAGAGGAGCAAAAGCACCCCCAGAAAGGAGGATGGGGAGACAGGGAAGAGAAGCCGCAAGAGGGCTCGCAGCGCGGAGTGTCCCTGCTGCCAGCCGCGCCAGCCGCCCCACTCGGCGGGAGGCCCCTTTCCGTGCGGCCAGTGCAAACGGTGCGCCACTTCCTCCTCTCTCTGCTCCAAGCTGCGCCTTTGGACTAAAACAGCCTGACCGTTTCCAAAGGCACCACAGGGCAAGCTGAGGGCACTTGCAGGATCGCCCCTCGCAGCCCTGGTCAAGGTTACAAACCCCCTTTTGCAACCCAAACGGCTCAGTTTAAAGCCGGCATTCCCAATGAAACCTTGCCTTGCCTCAACAGGATGCAGTTCACACAAGTAGAAATTTGGAATTTGATCACTGCCATCAAACCAAGCTTTGATTTCATCAAAAGCTCGGTTTGATGGTGCTGATCAAATTGGAACTAGGATGAAGCAAAAGGAGGAAGACATTTCAAGGAATTGAAAGCAGAAAGATCAGACTCATGGGGCTGATCCGTTTACAAATGCGGCACAGCCTGGAAAGACAGGCAGTCATACTAAAACGGAGATCTCCGTGCTTGCTTTAATGGTGTCTATTAAATTGACCATGGATGGTTTGTTCCCTGTCTTCCAGGCTGTTTGAAACCGTGAAGGAAAGGAACAAACACAGGAGAAGACACCGCCCACGGAAGGAAGCAGAGCCTCTCGGCAAGAAGAAAAGGCCAAATTAGACAAGCCTGCAGTTGTCCAGGGCTAGCAAGAGTTAGGCGTCAAGAGGACTAGATAGAAATAGGATTGGTTTTTAAGTCCTTAGGGTTGGTCATTCTTCTACTTAGTTTCCATGGTAGGAATCTCTCAATTTATTAGTTAAGATTCAGTAGTAAGTTTGAAGATGTATTAGTAGTATAAGATTTAGCAGTAAATGTAAGAGGTTTTGTGTTCGCTATGCTCTGTCCTTGGTCGTTTTGCCTTTGTGGAGACACAAGCTGTCTTTATCATTAAAACAAAGTTGGTTCCATTTTGTCTTTTGTCTTCATGAACTCACTCCAGAAATGTTCCTTCCATTTGCTTGGTGTTGCAAAGAGGGCACTTGCCCTGAGAGAAGAATCTGGGCACATGAATCCCCCTACAGGCCCTGCCCCTTGCTCAGCTGGCAGGACTTACAAAGGGGTGTCTCCATTACTGCCAATGAGATAACACTGGCACTTCGTCCTTTGCTGCCTAAAAACCTCAGCTGGGAGTGGAAAGGGAGGCTTTGTTGAATTCAATGAATTGGATCTAAATGAGTGGTCTTGTCTCACTACACTTTCTGGGATAAAAGCAGAGGCTTCAGTCCTTTTCTGTTGCCCAGCAACATAACTTTGTTTCATTTCGGGGGACAGATGGACTTGACCGCCTTCCAGGACGTCTCTAGCCTCTCCCATTCTACACAATGAATATCCACATGCACCACAAAGACATCAGGAGTTCAGGTTCACTTTCAAATTTCAAGCATTACGCTCCCACTCTGGGCCTCCAGCAATCTCCTCAGCTAAAGCAGAGCGGGTGTGGTCACTATCCCCTCACTTCTCCCAGCTTGGCTATTTGCACCAAAGAAGAATCCAAGTCACTCTTTTATCTAGCCCAGCAAATGGCACTGCCTAGCGAGGCTTTGGTGGCAGGGGCTGGGCAGGATGGAGAGGGGGCCAGGGAGGGGGGAATTGCCAGGCTGCTTCTGGGAAGCTGAGGGAAGCTTGCCCTTGTCTGATAGAGGCAGTGCAGGTGGGATCTGGAGCCTACAAAGTATCTGCACTGCAGTGGGCCTTGTTCCAGCTGCCCCCTCAGTTTGCTGGCGGCGCGTGTGGAACGTGCAGGCTGGCAAGGAAGCAAGATTTGCTTTTGCTTAACCTTAGGCAGGAAAGCAGCAAAACTGGCTGGGCTTTGCCATATCTGGGACCTAAGAATTAAAACAAACATCAAGACCATCACTGTGCAAAAGTCATTCTGTCAGTGTTCCTTTCTTAGAGGAATCCCAGAGCATTAGAGACCAACATTCTCCCTTCTTTAAGGAAGGCAGCTGCAAGAATGGCATAGAAATTTGGCACTACGTATTGACTACAAAAATGCTGGGGGACTGCCCCGCTCTGTGTGTCCCCATCAGTTCCCATGAAAAACATCCTATTTCTCCAAGTTTCAAGGAAGGAGTGTTGAGATGAGAGACCACCTCAGTAGCCCAAAGGAGGCAAAACATCAAGGCATATTACTGGGCACCAATAGCACAAGTGAGCAAAGGGGCAGGAGGAATGCCTCCACTTTGAGAGAAAGCTTTGGAGCTGGTTTTCCACTCAACGACTTGCAACCTCTAGCTCCTCTCAGAGCCAGAGGAGAGCCAGTGGCGGCAGTCCCTCTGGTTCTCTGGGGCAGGAGATGTGGTCTGGGCCCTTGGACAGAGCCAGGCTCCTGCGCACGTTCAGCTGCAGGCACCTGACAGAGAAGCACAGAGAAGACCCAGAGCTGTCCCTGCACTGCTTTTGCCCGTCTCATCAGAGGACGGATGAGAAGCAGTGGGAAGGCTCTCAGAGCAAACTTGCAGCAGAAGAAGCAAAAGGGTCAAAGGTGGCCCATCCCTGTTCCTGTGCCCTGGGTCCCCGGGGCTTCTGCATGGAATGTTGCCCGTAGCAACTGTCGTTGTCTCCTACTCCTGCGGCCGTTGGTGGAACACTGGTGGACCAGCGGTGGAGCAGCAGCTGCAGGATCTGCTCCTGGGCTCTCCCTGACCAGCCACCTTCTGGCACCACTCGGCGCCAGACCTGGCCTCTGGATCGACACCCTCGTCTCCTCGTCTGCCGCCAGGCATCCGCACAGCACTTTGGCACTGTCAAAGGTAAGAAAGTCCCCGTTTGCCCTCCAAGCACTAACAGAAGGGCAGGAGGCTCCAGCTGGCTCTCCCACCAGCCACCACAGACAGGCTGCGGGCTCGCTTTCCCCAGACCAGGTTCCGCATGAAGGCGGGCTCCAGCTTCTCCAGGAATAATGCTGCCTCCAGGGAAAACACAGACCTTTCCATAGAGGACGTAGAGATCTGCAAGTCACGGTGCACTTGCAGATTCTCGTCCACTGATGACCCGATTCAAAGTTCTTGGCACCCATTTCACTCCCAAAACTGAGTTGTGCTGACCCCAAAACAAATTGGTCATTCCTTAGCAGTTCAGGGCTTCACTGTCAACAAATCCTGTTGCGCCCTGACCCTGCTGACATCTCCTCCAAAGCTTCAGAAACCAGAATGATGGCACTTCTCCTCTGTCAGGGCTTCTCCTTCAATACTGGCTTTCATCTTCAAAAATGATCTCTTCTCCGCAATACTTACAGACTTACATACTTACAACTCTTACAGACACATTCTATTTCAATATCTTTAAAGAGATTTGGTTTTTGGATCTCGTTGCGATAGAGATGTTGGGGGTAGATTTGTCTGTGTTTTTCAATGTCCGTAAGGCTGTTTCTGCCTCATGGTCAGAGGCAGCCATGAAATGCCGTCTTGAGTGGTCCTGGTGAAGAGCACAGTCACAGTATCACAGAACTTTCTGGGCTGGAAGGGATTCTCCAAATCATCTAGCCCACATCCTGGGCCTGCCCAGGAAAGCCTCAAGAATCACACCCCGGGCCCAAGGGCAGTGTCCAAACACTTTTGGAGCTCGGTCAGGTTTGCTGCTGTCACCCCTTCCCTGGGGAGGCTGTTCCAGTGCCCAATCACCCTCTGGGTGAGGAGCATTTTCCTCAGATCCGACCAAAGCCTGCCCTGGCACATCTTCCCTGCCATTCTCTTGGGTCTTCTCCCTGGCCCCAAGACTGAAGAGAGTGGTGCGTGCCCTTCTGCTTCCCCTCTTGAGCAAGCTGCAGGCTGCTAGAGCTCCAGCCTCCGGAATTCCAAGTGACAAAGCAGCCATGGCACCAAACTGAGGGGAGCTGGGACAGAGGAGCTTGTGCTTGGCAATGATGAGGATGAGAAGGAAGGCTACCCACACATCTCGGCAGAAGGATTTTTATCCGGAGCATTGTTTGGATCTCTTTCAGGTGCAAAGGAGGGGCACAATGAAGAGGAAAGCAAGAGCCAAGAGTCAGCCGTGAGTTTTGGCACAGGGTTAAAGGACAGCAAGCTTGAGGAATGGCAGAGAGGAGAACTGCTGTTTCAGAGTCAGGGTGCAAGGCTTTGGGTCCACAGGCGCTGTCTCTTGACCGCTTGCCTTTCTTACGTCCACCTCCCTCTTCCTTTAGACACATCAATGTTGGCAGTGACTTTCAGGCCGAGCTCCCAGAGCTGCAGACCACACCACCAAGTGAGGATGAAGAGCCTGCAACCCTGGTCTGGAAGCCCTGGGGGGAAGATGACTCTGACATGGAAAAACCTGACAGAGGTAGCTCTCGAACTTTTCTTCCACCCCTCAGATACGTGGCTGTGTGTAAGGCTGCTTTTTGGGTAAAAAGGCAGCTTTTTGCAGGCTCTGCTTCTCTCCTTCTCTCGCCCATCTTCCCACGTGGAAGTTTTAGAGGCAAGGAGAATGCTCTGCGCTTGTAGCAGAGCAGGAAAAAGAGCAAGCGTCCTGCTCTCCAAATTGGCCAGGGGCATTTGCCACTGGAAGAGGGGAGATTGGCCCCCATTTCTTATTACAAAAGCTGCTTTGAAGGCAGAGCCAGCGCTGTGCGGGCCCTTGGTTCAGCTGCCCCTGTCGTTGCTCTCCTTTCCATGCTCCCCAAGCTGCTGTCTGTAGCTCCCGTGCTTTCCTTCTGCCTTGGATGGCAACCTTTGGCCCTTCTCGGCTCAAGCCTGCCTTTTGGCGGCTCTCTGTTGTGCTTGCAGTAAGAGAACTGTTGGACATGGCCAGCTCCCGTGGCATTGCCGGGCCAGCAGCTAACCTGGAGCTCGCCCTGCACTGCCTGCACCAGGCCCGCGGCAGCGTTCCGGTAAGAAGCGGCTGTTTGGGGGCAGAGAAGAGTGGGCAGGGAATTCGGAGGGCCCGGGCACTGGGACAGCCTTTCCTGGCTGCTCTTTGAAGAGGGCACTTAACAGCAAGGCCAGAGCACTTGCTGCCTGCTGTGTCTCCTCCAGCTGTGCCAGGGCTGAGCCCAAATGGCTCGAGCAGGGAGAATATCTCTCCTGGAGGCAGCGGCGGGGAGGCTCCTGCAGCCTGCTGCCTTGTAAATTGCCTGGAGATCTGTGTTCTCTAAGGCGTTTGGAGGGGAGATTCCCAGAAGCCTCAGTGAGCTGAGGCAATTCTGGGTGCAGGAGCAGCAAAATCACAGAGCTGCTGAGCCAAATGCCGCTCTTGGGGACCAGGATCAAAGAGCTGGGCAGCCAAAGCGAGGGACTGTGAGCAAATGACAATTTTTGGCCCATGTGGGAGCCAGTTGCCGCAATCCCTAAGGAGGCAAAGTAGGTGAAAGGCAGCATTTATGGTTTTGGGCTTCTGGTTTTTGTTGTGGGGCAGCTAAAGCCTTTTTCCCCTTGGATCTTGCAGGAGGCTCTGGAGATGCTGCTCTCGGGGGGGCCTAAACCACCTCAAGGACACCCCTTGGCTGATTATCATTACGCAGGTAACCAAAGCAGAGCTTCTTCCTTCACTGGCAGATGCTGCCGGCCCCTTAACTGCTGTGTCGGCCATTTCCGCTTAAACAAATTGTGCTGAACACCCGCACAAGGTCTGGTCTTCTCCGGGGGCTGGGAAAGCACCAGCAGCTCCTCTTTCAGCTTCACTTGTTTTCCATGCCTTTTCCCTGGGGAATGCCTGCCCTTCTCCTTCTGAGGGAGCAGACATGTACACGGGTGAACGATGGCTGGCGCCGATTTTGTTTGGGCAGCCAGTGGGATCTACTTCAAGTGGATGGAGGCTTCAATTTACCTGCTGCTTTTTATGGCCAGGCTCTGACAGATGGACACCTGAGGAGAAGGAGTCCTTCCAAAAGGCTTTCCACACCTACGGCAAGGATTTTCATCTCATCCAGAAGCAGGTAAAGCCATAGCACCTCCTTTACCCTAGCAGACCATCAGAAGGAAAGGTTGCTTATTTCTGATACCAAATACGGGACTTCAGTCTCTCTCTTCTCAAGTGCCAAAAATGTTAAAGTAGTAACAAAAGGGGACATCCAAGGCCTGCGGGAAAATGCTGATCCTGCCTCTCCAGCCCTTTTCCCCAAGCTGTCTTGCAAGAAGAAGCTTTATGCTGTCAGGCTTGCCTCACACGTGTGCTGCTGCTTCCACAACACCTTGTGCTGGAATAACTGGAGTGAGCCACGGAAAAAGAACTGTGCTAGATGGATTGGTTGTTGATCTGTGCATTCCACGTGGTCCCACGTAGCATAATACACTCTTCACTCCATTGCATGATGCTCCTCTTAGTCCACATTGATTTCATTTGACACCCTACTCCATTTAATCCATGATTTTACTTTCTCCTTTACTCCATATTCTACTTTTTCTCCAATGCAGCCTACAGCAAGGCCACTTGAGATTCTTGCTTTTTCTCTCCACAACAGATCCAGAGTAAGACCGTGGCACAGTGTGTGGAATACTACTACTCCTGGAAAAAAGAGCATCAATTTGCCAGCACTCTTGCTCAGGTGAGCGGCAAGAGAATTGAGACATGCCAGGAGGGTCAAGAAACTGGGAGAAGGGGACAAAACCTGCTGATGAGCCATGCCAGACGCCGCTTGGCCAGGATCACATCGTCCCATGCGCTGGGAAAAGCGCAGCAGATGCTGCCCAGAGCTTCATTGTGCTGCTGCCCTGAAATACGGAATCCTAAAAACATAACTTTGACCCGAGAAGGCAGCACCGCCACCAAAATGGCCTTTGACTCTCCACAGATTGCTTTCTCAAGGGCTGGCAGCCTCGCTGATTCCAATCCCACCCTTAATTCGCAACTGTTGCTAACATCAGCAATCCCAGCTGCCTCCTAGGAGAAGCTGCGCTCTTTCAGGGATCTTCTTTAGAATCCCAGCGTACTCCCCAAAAAGGAGCTGCGGGTGCTGTGGCTCCGCTAGGACTTTCCTTACCGGCAAACAGCCATTTGGTTCACAATGATAGAGAGAGAAGGAGAGGGAGCAGTATTATTTTGGGTAGTAGAAAATGGGGAAGAATGTGTCTTCACTAATTTGAATAAATTTAAATCCCATTCCCTAGACATTAGGGGAAGAAAACCAGAGAGAAATAGATATTAGGCAGAGAGGTAGGCAGATGTCAGGCAGAGAAAGAAATGTAGAACTATAGATAGCCACACACTTATCCTACCCCTTTGGACTTTAGAAAAGAGGAGGAGTATTTTCCTCCAAGCGCTGGCTTGGCAGCCCGCCACAGCCCACTGCCAAATAAAGGCAGCCGTGTCCTCAGCTCTTTAGGGTTTGGAAGAATTTGCTTTGGCCGATAGAATTTTGTGCTGGGCGCTCTGATTTCCCGCTTCCTGAGAGGAAGGAAACATTGATAAAGATTCTTTGATTTCCAGACTGTGGGCCAACCAGAGAGGAGCAAAAGCACCCCCAGAAAGGAGGATGGGGAGACAGGGAAGAGAAGCCGCAAGAGGGCTCGCAGCGCGGAGTGTCCCTGCTGCCAGCCGCGCCAGCCGCCCCACTCGGCGGGAGGCCCCTTTCCGTGCGGCCAGTGCAAACGGTGCGCCACTTCCTCCTCTCTCTGCTCCAAGCTGCGCCTTTGGACTAAAACAGCCTGACCGTTTCCAAAGGCACCACAGGGCAAGCTGAGGGCACTTGCAGGATCGCCCCTCGCAGCCCTGGTCAAGGTTACAAACCCCCTTTTGCAACCCAAACGGCTCAGTTTAAAGCCGGCATTCCCAATGAAACCTTGCCGTGCCTCAACAGGATGCAGTTCACACAAGTAGAAATTTGGAATTTGATCACTGCCATCAAACCAAGCTTTGATTTCATCAAAAGCTCGGTTTGATGGTGCTGATCAAATTGGAACTAGGATGAAGCAAAAGGAGGAAGACATTTCAAGGAATTGAAAGCAGAAAGATCAGACTCATGGGGCTGATCCGTTTACAAATGCGGCACAGCCTGGAAAGACAGGCAGTCATACTAAAACGGAGATCTCCGTGCTTGCT
Organism: Haemorhous mexicanus; assembly: GCF_027477595.1. Classification (NCBI taxonomy): domain Eukaryota; kingdom Metazoa; phylum Chordata; class Aves; order Passeriformes; family Fringillidae; genus Haemorhous; species Haemorhous mexicanus. The sequence continues at coordinate 66,209,998 of NC_082381.1, read as the reverse complement.
TTAATGGTGTCTATTAAATTGACCATGGATGGTTTGTTCCCTGTCTTCCAGGCTGTTTGAAACCGTGAAGGAAAGGAACAAACACAGGAGAAGACACCGCCCACGGAAGGAAGCAGAGCCTCTCGGCAAGAAGAAAAGGCCAAATTAGACAAGCCTGCAGTTGTCCAGGGCTAGCAAGAGTTAGGCGTCAAGAGGACTAGATAGAAATAGGATTGGTTTTTAAGTCCTTAGGGTTGGTCATTCTTCTACTTAGTTTCCATGGTAGGAATCTCTCAATTTATTAGTTAAGATTCAGTAGTAAGTTTGAAGATGTATTAGTAGTATAAGATTTAGCAGTAAATGTAAGAGGTTTTGTGTTCGCTATGCTCTGTCCTTGGTCGTTTTGCCTTTGTGGAGACACAAGCTGTCTTTATCATTAAAACAAAGTTGGTTCCATTTTGTCTTTTGTCTTCATGAACTCACTCCAGAAATGTTCCTTCCATTTGCTTGGTGTTGCAAAGAGGGCACTTGCCCTGAGAGAAGAATCTGGGCACATGAATCCCCCTACAGGCCCTGCCCCTTGCTCAGCTGGCAGGACTTACAAAGGGGTGTCTCCATTACTGCCAATGAGATAACACTGGCACTTCGTCCTTTGCTGCCTAAAAACCTCAGCTGGGAGTGGAAAGGGAGGCTTTGTTGAATTCAATGAATTGGATCTAAATGAGTGGTCTTGTCTCACTACACTTTCTGGGATAAAAGCAGAGGCTTCAGTCCTTTTCTGTTGCCCAGCAACATAACTTTGTTTCATTTCGGGGGACAGATGGACTTGACCGCCTTCCAGGACGTCTCTAGCCTCTCCCATTCTACACAATGAATATCCACATGCACCACAAAGACATCAGGAGTTCAGGTTCACTTTCAAATTTCAAGCATTACGCTCCCACTCTGGGCCTCCAGCAATCTCCTCAGCTAAAGCAGAGCGGGTGTGGTCACTATCCCCTCACTTCTCCCAGCTTGGCTATTTGCACCAAAGAAGAATCCAAGTCACTCTTTTATCTAGCCCAGCAAATGGCACTGCCTAGCGAGGCTTTGGTGGCAGGGGCTGGGCAGGATGGAGAGGGGGCCAGGGAGGGGGGAATTGCCAGGCTGCTTCTGGGAAGCGGATGGAAGCTTGCCCTTGTCTGATAGAGGCAGTGCAGGTGGGATCTGGAGCCTACAAAGTATCTGCACTGCAGTGGGCCTTGTTCCAGCTGCCCCCTCAGTTTGCTGGCGGCGCGTGTGGAACGTGCAGGCTGGCAAGGAAGCAAGATTTGCTTTTGCTTAACCTTAGGCAGGAAAGCAGCAAAACTGGCTGGGCTTTGCCATATCTGGGACCTAAGAATTAAAACAAACATCAAGACCATCACTGTGCAAAAGTCATTCTGTCAGTGTTCCTTTCTTAGAGGAATCCCAGAGCATTAGAGACCAACATTCTCCCTTCTTTAAGGAAGGCAGCTGCAAGAATGGCATAGAAATTTGGCACTACGTATTGACTACAAAAATGCTGGGGGACTGCCCCGCTCTGTGTGTCCCCATCAGTTCCCATGAAAAACATCCTATTTCTCCAAGTTTCAAGGAAGGAGTGTTGAGATGAGAGACCACCTCAGTAGCCCAAAGGAGGCAAAACATCAAGGCATATTACTGGGCACCAATAGCACAAGTGAGCAAAGGGGCAGGAGGAATGCCTCCACTTTGAGAGAAAGCTTTGGAGCTGGTTTTCCACTCAACGACTTGCAACCTCTAGCTCCTCTCAGAGCCAGAGGAGAGCCAGTGGCGGCAGTCCCTCTGGTTCTCTGGGGCAGGAGATGTGGTCTGGGCCCTTGGACAGAGCCAGGCTCCTGCGCACGTTCAGCTGCAGGCACCTGACAGAGAAGCACAGAGAAGACCCAGAGCTGTCCCTGCACTGCTTTTGCCCGTCTCATCAGAGGACGGATGAGAAGCAGTGGGAAGGCTCTCAGAGCAAACTTGCAGCAGAAGAAGCAAAAGGGTCAAAGGTGGCCCATCCCTGTTCCTGTGCCCTGGGTCCCCGGGGCTTCTGCATGGAATGTTGCCCGTAGCAACTGTCGTTGTCTCCTACTCCTGCGGCCGTTGGTGGAACACTGGTGGACCAGCGGTGGAGCAGCAGCTGCAGGATCTGCTCCTGGGCTCTCCCTGACCAGCCACCTTCTGGCACCACTCGGCGCCAGACCTGGCCTCTGGATCGACACCCTCGTCTCCTCGTCTGCCGCCAGGCATCCGCACAGCACTTTGGCACTGTCAAAGGTAAGAAAGTCCCCGTTTGCCCTCCAAGCACTAACAGAAGGGCAGGAGGCTCCAGCTGGCTCTCCCACCAGCCACCACAGACAGGCTGCGGGCTCGCTTTCCCCAGACCAGGTTCCGCATGAAGGCGGGCTCCAGCTTCTCCAGGAATAATGCTGCCTCCAGGGAAAACACAGACCTTTCCATAGAGGACGTAGAGATCTGCAAGTCACGGTGCACTTGCAGATTCTCGTCCACTGATGACCCGATTCAAAGTTCTTGGCACCCATTTCACTCCCAAAACTGAGTTGTGCTGACCCCAAAACAAATTGGTCATTCCTTAGGAGTTCAGGGCTTCACTGTCAACAAATCCTGTTGCGCCCTGACCCTGCTGACATCTCCTCCAAAGCTTCAGAAACCAGAATGATGGCACTTCTCCTCTGTCAGGGCTTCTCCTTCAATACTGGCTTTCATCTTCAAAAATGATCTCTTCTCCGCAATACTTACAGACTTACATACTTACAACTCTTACAGACACATTCTATTTCAATATCTTTAAAGAGATTTGGTTTTTGGATCTCGTTGCGATAGAGATGTTGGGGGTAGATTTGTCTGTGTTTTTCAATGTCCGTAAGGCTGTTTCTGCCTCATGGTCAGAGGCAGCCATGAAATGCCGTCTTGAGTGGTCCTGGTGAAGAGCACAGTCACAGTATCACAGAACTTTCTGGGCTGGAAGGGATTCTCCAAATCATCTAGCCCACATCCTGGGCCTGCCCAGGAAAGCCTCAAGAATCACACCCCGGGCCCAAGGGCAGTGTCCAAACACTTTTGGAGCTCGGTCAGGCTTGCTGCTGTCACCCCTTCCCTGGGGAGGCTGTTCCAGTGCCCAATCACCCTCTGGGTGAGGAGCATTTTCCTCAGATCCGACCAAAGCCTGCCCTGGCACATCTTCCCTGCCATTCTCTTGGGTCTTCTCCCTGGCCCCAAGACTGAAGAGAGTGGTGCGTGCCCTTCTGCTTCCCCTCTTGAGCAAGCTGCAGGCTGCTAGAGCTCCAGCCTCCGGAATTCCAAGTGACAAAGCAGCCATGGCACCAAACTGAGGGGAGCTGGGACAGAGGAGCTTGTGCTTGGCAATGATGAGGATGAGAAGGAAGGCTACCCACACATCTCGGCAGAAGGATTTTTATCCGGAGCATTGTTTGGATCTCTTTCAGGTGCAAAGGAGGGGCACAATGAAGAGGAAAGCAAGAGCCAAGAGTCAGCCGTGAGTTTTGGCACAGGGTTAAAGGACAGCAAGCTTGAGGAATGGCAGAGAGGAGAACTGCTGTTTCAGAGTCAGGGTGCAAGGCTTTGGGTCCACAGGCGCTGTCTCTTGACCGCTTGCCTTTCTTACGTCCACCTCCCTCTTCCTTTAGACACATCAATGTTGGCAGTGACTTTCAGGCCGAGCTCCCAGAGCTGCAGACCACACCACCAAGTGAGGATGAAGAGCCTGCAACCCTGGTCTGGAAGCCCTGGGGGGAAGATGACTCTGACATGGAAAAACCTGACAGAGGTAGCTCTCGAACTTTTCTTCCACCCCTCAGATACGTGGCTGTGTGTAAGGCTGCTTTTTGGGTAAAAAGGCAGCTTTTTGCAGGCTCTGCTTCTCTCCTTCTCTCGCCCATCTTCCCACGTGGAAGTTTTAGAGGCAAGGAGAATGCTCTGCGCTTGTAGCAGAGCAGGAAAAAGAGCAAGCGTCCTGCTCTCCAAATTGGCCAGGGGCATTTGCCACTGGAAGAGGGGAGATTGGCCCCCATTTCTTATTACAAAAGCTGCTTTGAAGGCAGAGCCAGCGCTGTGCGGGCCCTTGGTTCAGCTGCCCCTGTCGTTGCTCTCCTTTCCATGCTCCCCAAGCTGCTGTCTGTAGCTCCCGTGCTTTCCTTCTGCCTTGGATGGCAACCTTTGGCCCTTCTCGGCTCAAGCCTGCCTTTTGGCGGCTCTCTGTTGTGCTTGCAGTAAGAGAACTGTTGGACATGGCCAGCTCCCGTGGCATTGCCGGGCCAGCAGCTAACCTGGAGCTCGCCCTGCACTGCCTGCACCAGGCCCGCGGCAGCGTTCCGGTAAGAAGCGGCTGTTTGGGGGCAGAGAAGAGTGGGCAGGGAATTCGGAGGGCCCGGGCACTGGGACAGCCTTTCCTGGCTGCTCTTTGAAGAGGGCACTTAACAGCAAGGCCAGAGCACTTGCTGCCTGCTGTGTCTCCTCCAGCTGTGCCAGGGCTGAGCCCAAATGGCTCGAGCAGGGAGAATATCTCTCCTGGAGGCAGCGGCGGGGAGGCTCCTGCAGCCTGCTGCCTTGTAAATTGCCTGGAGATCTGTGTTCTCTAAGGCGTTTGGAGGGGAGATTCCCAGAAGCCTCAGTGAGCTGAGGCAATTCTGGGTGCAGGAGCAGCAAAATCACAGAGCTGCTGAGCCAAATGCCGCTCTTGGGGACCAGGATCAAAGAGCTGGGCAGCCAAAGCGAGGGACTGTGAGCAAATGACAATTTTTGGCCCATGTGGGAGCCAGTTGCCGCAATCCCTAAGGAGGCAAAGTAGGTGAAAGGCAGCATTTATGGTTTTGGGCTTCTGGTTTTTGTTGTGGGGCAGCTAAAGCCTTTTTCCCCTTGGATCTTGCAGGAGGCTCTGGAGATGCTGCTCTCGGGGGGGCCTAAACCACCTCAAGGACACCCCTTGGCTGATTATCATTACGCAGGTAACCAAAGCAGAGCTTCTTCCTTCACTGGCAGGTGCTGCCGGCCCCTTAACTGCTGTGTCGGCCATTTCCGCTTAAACAAATTGTGCTGAACACCCGCACAAGGTCTGGTCTTCTCCGGGGGCTGGGAAAGCACCAGCAGCTCCTCTTTCAGCTTCACTTGTTTTCCATGCCTTTTCCCTGGGGAATGCCTGCCCTTCTCCTTCTGAGGGAGCAGACATGTACACGGGTGAACGATGGCTGGCGCCGATTTTGTTTGGGCAGCCAGTGGGATCTACTTCAAGTGGATGGAGGCTTCAATTTACCTGCTGCTTTTTATGGCCAGGCTCTGACAGATGGACACCTGAGGAGAAGGAGTCCTTCCAAAAGGCTTTCCACACCTACGGCAAGGATTTTCATCTCATCCAGAAGCAGGTAAAGCCATAGCACCTCCTTTACCCTAGCAGACCATCAGAAGGAAAGGTTGCTTATTTCTGATACCAAATACGGGACTTCAGTCTCTCTCTTCTCAAGTGCCAAAAATGTTAAAGTAGTAACAAAAGGGGACATCCAAGGCCTGCGGGAAAATGCTGATCCTGCCTCTCCAGCCCTTTTCCCCAAGCTGTCTTGCAAGAAGAAGCTTTATGCTGTCAGGCTTGCCTCACACGTGTGCTGCTGCTTCCACAACACCTTGTGCTGGAATAACTGGAGTGAGCCACGGAAAAAGAACTGTGCTAGATGGATTGGTTGTTGATCTGTGCATTCCACGTGGTCCCACGTAGCATAATACACTCTTCACTCCATTGCATGATGCTCCTCTTAGTCCACATTGATTTCATTTGACACCCTACTCCATTTAATCCATGATTTTACTTTCTCCTTTACTCCATATTCTACTTTTTCTCCAATGCAGCCTACAGCAAGGCCACTTGAGATTCTTGCTTTTTCTCTCCACAACAGATCCAGAGTAAGACCGTGGCACAGTGTGTGGAATACTACTACTCCTGGAAAAAAGAGCATCAACTTGCCAGCACTCTTGCTCAGGTGAGCGGCAAGAGAATTGAGACATGCCAGGAGGGTCAAGAAACTGGGAGAAGGGGACAAAACCTGCTGATGAGCCATGCCAGACGCCGCTTGGCCAGGATCACATCGTCCCATGCGCTGGGAAAAGCGCAGCAGATGCTGCCCAGAGCTTCATTGTGCTGCTGCCCTGAAATACGGAATCCTAAAAACATAACTTTGACCCGAGAAGGCAGCACCGCCACCAAAATGGCCTTTGACTCTCCACAGATTGCTTTCTCAAGGGCTGGCAGCCTCGCTGATTCCAATCCCACCCTTAATTCGCAACTGTTGCTAACATCAGCAATCCCAGCTGCCTCCTAGGAGAAGCTGCGCTCTTTCAGGGATCTTCTTTAGAATCCCAGCGTACTCCCCAAAAAGGAGCTGCGGGTGCTGTGGCTCCGCTAGGACTTTCCTTACCGGCAAACAGCCATTTGGTTCACAATGATAGAGAGAGAAGGAGAGGGAGCAGTATTATTTTGGGTAGTAGAAAATGGGGAAGAATGTGTCTTCACTAATTTGAATAAATTTAAATCCCATTCCCTAGACATTAGGGGAAGAAAACCAGAGAGAAATAGATATTAGGCAGAGAGGTAGGCAGATGTCAGGCAGAGAAAGAAATGTAGAACTATAGATAGCCACACACTTATCCTACCCCTTTGGACTTTAGAAAAGAGGAGGAGTATTTTCCTCCAAGCGCTGGCTTGGCAGCCCGCCACAGCCCACTGCCAAATAAAGGCAGCCGTGTCCTCAGCTCTTCAGGGTTTGGAAGAATTTGCTTTGGCCGATAGAATTTTGTGCTGGGCGCTCTGATTTCCCGCTTCCTGAGAGGAAGGAAACATTGATAAAGATTCTTTGATTTCCAGACTGTGGGCCAAGCAGAGAGGAGCAAAAGCCCCCCCAGAAAGGAGGATGGGGAGACAGGGAAGAGAAGCCGCAAGAGGGCTCGCAGCGCGGAGTGTCCCTGCTGCCAGCCGCGCCAGCCGCCCCACTCGGCGGGAGGCCCCTTTCCGTGCGGCCAGTGCAAACGGTGCGCCACTTCCTCCTCTCTCTGCTCCAAGCTGCGCCTTTGGACTAAAACAGCCTGACCGTTTCCAAAGGCACCACAGGGCAAGCTGAGGGCACTTGCAGGATCGCCCCTCGCAGCCCTGGTCAAGGTTACAAACCCCCTTTTGCAACCCAAACGGCTCAGTTTAAAGCCGGCATTCCCAATGAAACCTTGCCTTGCCTCAACAGGATGCAGTTCACACAAGTAGAAATTTGGAATTTGATCACTGCCATCAAACCAAGCTTTGATTTCATCAAAAGCTCGGTTTGATGGTGCTGATCAAATTGGAACTAGGATGAAGCAAAAGGAGGAAGACATTTCAAGGAATTGAAAGCAGAAAGATCAGACTCATGGGGCTGATCCGTTTACAAATGCGGCACAGCCTGGAAAGACAGGCAGTCATACTAAAACGGAGATCTCCGTGCTTGCTTTAATGGTGTCTATTAAATTGACCATGGATGGTTTGTTCCCTGTCTTCCAGGCTGTTTGAAACCGTGAAGGAAAGGAACAAACACAGGAGAAGACACCGCCCACGGAAGGAAGCAGAGCCTCTCGGCAAGAAGAAAAGGCCAAATTAGACAAGCCTGCAGTTGTCCAGGGCTAGCAAGAGTTAGGCGTCAAGAGGACTAGATAGAAATAGGATTGGTTTTTAAGTCCTTAGGGTTGGTCATTCTTCTACTTAGTTTCCATGGTAGGAATCTCTCAATTTATTAGTTAAGATTCAGTAGTAAGTTTGAAGATGTATTAGTAGTATAAGATTTAGCAGTAAATGTAAGAGGTTTTGTGTTCGCTATGCTCTGTCCTTGGTCGTTTTGCCTTTGTGGAGACACAAGCTGTCTTTATCATTAAAACAAAGTTGGTTCCATTTTGTCTTTTGTCTTCATGAACTCACTCCAGAAATGTTCCTTCCATTTGCTTGGTGTTGCAAAGAGGGCACTTGCCCTGAGAGAAGAATCTGGGCACATGAATCCCCCTACAGGCCCTGCCCCTTGCTCAGCTGGCAGGACTTACTAAGGGGTGTCTCCATTACTGCCAATGAGATAACACTGGCACTTCGTCCTTTGCTGCCTAAAAACCTCAGCTGGGAGTGGAAAGGGAGGCTTTGTTGAATTCAATGAATTGGATCTAAATGAGTGGTCTTGTCTCACTACACTTTCTGGGATAAAAGCAGAGGCTTCAGTCCTTTTCTGTTGCCCAGCAACATAACTTTGTTTCATTTCGGGGGACAGATGGACTTGACCGCCTTCCAGGACGTCTCTAGCCTCTCCCATTCTACACAATGAATATCCACATGCACCACAAAGACATCAGGAGTTCAGGTTCACTTTCAAATTTCAAGCATTACGCTCCCACTCTGGGCCTCCAGCAATCTCCTCAGCTAAAGCAGAGCGGGTGTGGTCACTATCCCCTCACTTCTCCCAGCTTGGCTATTTGCACCAAAGAAGAATCCAAGTCACTCTTTTATCTAGCCCAGCAAATGGCACTGCCTAGCAAGGCTTTGGTGGCAGGGGCTGGGCAGGATGGAGAGGGGGCCAGGGAGGGGGGAATTGCCAGGTTGCTTCTGGGAAGCTGATGGAAGCTTGCCCTTGTCTGATAGAGGCAGTGCAGGTGGGATCTGGAGCCTACAAAGTATCTGCACTGCAGTGGGCCTTGTTCCAGCTGCCCCCTCAGTTTGCTGGCGGCGCGTGTGGAACGTGCAGGCTGGCAAGGAAGCAAGATTTGCTTTTGCTTAACCTTAGGCAGGAAAGCAGCAAAACTGGCTGGGCTTTGCCGTATCTGGGACCTAAGAATTAAAACAAACATCAAGACCATCGCTGTGCAAAAGTCATTCTGTCAGTGTTCCTTTCTTAGAGGAATCCCAGAGCATTAGAGACCAACATTCTCCCTTCTTTAAGGAAGGCAGCTGCAAGAATGGCATAGAAATTTGGCACTACGTATTGACTACAAAAATGCTGGGGGACTGCCCCGCTCTGTGTGTCCCCATCAGTTCCCATGAAAAACATCCTATTTCTCCAAGTTTCAAGGAAGGAGTGTTGAGATGAGAGACCACCTCAGTAGCCCAAAGGAGGCAAAACATCAAGGCATATTACTGGGCACCAATAGCACAAGTGAGCAAAGGGGCAGGAGGAATGCCTCCACTTGGAGAGAAAGCTTTGGAGCTGGTTCTCCACTCAACGACTTGCAACCTCTAGCTCCTCTCAGAGCCAGAGGAGAGCCAGTGGCGGCAGTCCCTCTGGTTCTCTGGGGCAGGAGATGTGGTCTGGGCCCTTGGACAGAGCCAGGCTCCTGCGCACGTTCAGCTGCAGGCACCTGACAGAGAAGCACAGAGAAGACCCAGAGCTGTCCCTGCACTGCTTTTGCCCGTCTCATCAGAGGACGGATGAGAAGCAGTGGGAAGGTTCTCAGAGCAAACTTGCAGCAGAAGAAGCAAAACGGTCAAAGGTGGCCCATCCCTGTTCCTGTGCCCTGGGTCCCCGGGGCTTCTGCATGGAATGTTGCCCGTAGCAACTGTCGTTGTCTCCTACTCCTGCGGCCGTTGGTGGAACACTGGTGGACCAGCGGTGGAGCAGCAGCTGCAGGATCTGCTCCTGGGCTCTCCCTGACCAGCCACCTTCTGGCACCACTCGGCGCCAGACCTGGCCTCTGGATCGACACCCTCGTCTCCTCGTCTGCCGCCAGGCATCCGCACAGCACTTTGGCACTGTCAAAGGTAAGAAAGTCCCCGTTTGCCCTCCAAGCACCAACAGAAGGGCAGGAGGCTCCAGCTGGCTCTCCCACCAGCCACCACAGACAGGCTGCGGGCTCGCTTTCCCCAGACCAGGTTCCGCATGAAGGCGGGCTCCAGCTTCTCCAGGAATAATGCTGCCTCCAGGGAAAACACAGACCTTTCCATAGAGGACGTAGAGATCTGCAAGTCACGGTGCACTTGCAGATTCTCGTCCACTGATGACCCGATTCAAAGTTCTTGGCACCCATTTCACTCCCAAAACTGAGTTGTGCTGACCCCAAAACAAATTGGTCATTCCTTAGGAGTTCAGGGCTTCACTGTCAACAAATCCTGTTGCGCCCTGACCCTGCTGACATCTCCTCCAAAGCTTCAGAAACCAGAATGATGGCACTTCTCCTCTGTCAGGGCTTCTCCTTCAATACTGGCTTTCATCTTCAAAAATGATCTCTTCTCCGCAATACTTACAGACTTACATACTTACAACTCTTACAGACACATTCTATTTCAATATCTTTAAAGAGATTTGGTTTTTGGATCTCGTTGCGATAGAGATGTTGGGGGTAGATTTGTCTGTGTTTTTCAATGTCCGTAAGGCTGTTTCTGCCTCATGGTCAGAGGCAGCCATGAAATGCCGTCTTGAGTGGTCCTGGTGAAGAGCACAGTCACAGTATCACAGAACTTTCTGGGCTGGAAGGGATTCTCCAAATCATCTAGCCCACATCCTGGGCCTGCCCAGGAAAGCCTCAGGAATCACACCCCGGGTCCAAGGGCAGTGTCCAAACACTTTTGGAGCTCTGTCAGGCTTGCTGCTGTCACCCCTTCCCTGGGGAGGCTGTTCCAGTGCCCAATCACCCTCTGGGTGAGGAGCATTTTCCTCAGATCCGACCAAAGCCTGCCCTGGCACATCTTCCCTGCCATTCTCTTGGGTCTTCTCCCTGGCCCCAAGACTGAAGAGAGTGGTGCATGCCCTTCTGCTTCCCCTCTTGAGCAAGCTGCAGGCTGCTAGAGCTCCAGCCTCCGGAATTCCAAGTGACAAAGCAGCCATGGCACCAAACTGAGGGGAGCTGGGACAGAGGAGCTTGTGCTTGGCAATGATGAGGATGAGAAGGAAGGCTACCCACACATCTCGGCAGAAGGATTTTTATCCGGAGCATTGTTTGATCTCTTTCAGGTGCAAAGGAGGGGCACAATGAAGAGGAAAGCAAGAGCCAAGAGTCAGCCGTGAGTTTTGGCACAGGGTTAAAGGACAGCAAGCTTGAGGAATGGCAGAGAGGAGAACTGCTGTTTCAGAGTCAGGGTGCAAGGCTTTGGGTCCACAGGCGCTGTCTCTTGACCGCTTGCCTTTCTTACGTCCACCTCCCTCTTCCTTTAGACACATCAATGTTGGCAGTGACTTTCAGGCCGAGCTCCCAGAGCTGCAGACCACACCACCAAGTGAGGATGAAGAGCCTGCAACCCTGGTCTGGAAGCCCTGGGGGGAAGATGACTCTGACATGGAAAAACCTGACAGAGGTAGCTCTCGAGCTTTTCTTCCACCCCTCAGATACGTGGCTGTGTGTAAGGCTGCTTTTTGGGTAAAAAGGCAGCTTTTTGCAGGCTCTGCTTCTCTCCTTCTCTCGCCCATCTTCCCACGTGGAAGTTTTAGAGGCAAGGAGAATGCTCTGCGCTTGTAGCAGAGCAGGAAAAAGAGCAAGCGTCCTGCTCTCCAAATTGGCCAGGGGCATTTGCCACTGGAAGAGGGGAGATTGGCCCCCATTTCTTATTACAAAAGCTGCTTTGAAAGCAGAGCCAGCGCTGTGCGGGCCCTTGGTTCAGCTGCCCCTGTCGTTGCTCTCCTTTCCATGCTCCCCAAGCTGCTGTCTGTAGCTCCCGTGCTTTCCTTCTGCCTTGGATGGCAACCTTTGGCCCTTCTCGGCTCAAGCCTGCCTTTTGGCGGCTCTCTGTTGTGCTTGCAGTAAGAGAACTGTTGGACATGGCCAGCTCCCGTGGCATTGCCGGGCCAGCAGCTAACCTGGAGCTCGCCCTGCACTGCCTGCACCAGGCCCGCGGCAGCGTTCCGGTAAGAAGCGGCTGTTTGGGGGCAGAGAAGAGTGGGCAGGGAATTCGGAGGGCCCGGGCACTGGGACAGCCTTTCCTGGCTGCTCTTTGAAGAGGGCACTTAACAGCAAGGCCAGAGCACTTGCTGCCTGCTGTGTCTCCTCCAGCTGTGCCAGGGCTGAGCCCAAATGGCTCGAGCAGGGAGAATATCTCTCCTGGAGGCAGCGGCGGGGAGGCTCCTGCAGCCTGCTGCCTTGTAAATTGCCTGGAGATCTGTGTTCTCTAAGGCGTTTGGAGGGGAGATTCCCAGAAGCCTCAGTGAGCTGAGGCAATTCTGGGTGCAGGAGCAGCAAAATCACAGAGCTGCTGAGCCAAATGCCGCTCTTGGGGACCAGGATCAAAGAGCTGGGCAGCCAAAGCGAGGGACTGTGAGCAAATGACAATTTTTGGCCCATGTGGGAGCCAGTTGCCGCAATCCCTAAGGAGGCAAAGTAGGTGAAAGGCAGCATTTATGGTTTTGGGCTTCTGGTTTTTGTTGTGGGGCAGCTAAAGCCTTTTTCCCCTTGGATCTTGCAGGAGGCTCTGGAGATGCTGCTCTCGGGGGGGCCTAAACCACCTCAAGGACACCCCTTGGCTGATTATCATTACGCAGGTAACCAAAGCAGAGCTTCTTCCTTCACTGGCAGATGCTGCCGGCCCCTTAACTGCTGTGTCGGCCATTTCCGCTTAAACAAATTGTGCTGAACACCCGCACAAGGTCTGGTCTTCTCCGGGGGCTGGGAAAGCACCAGCAGCTCCTCTTTCAGCTTCACTTGTTTTCCATGCCTTTTCCCTGGGGAATGCCTGCCCTTCTCCTTCTGAGGGAGCAGACATGTACACGGGTGAACGATGGCTGGCGCCGATTTTGTTTGGGCAGCCAGTGGGATCTACTTCAAATGGATGGAGGCTTCAATTTACCTGCTGCTTTTTATGGCCAGGCTCTGACAGATGGACACCTGAGGAGAAGGAGTCCTTCCAAAAGGCTTTCCACACCTACGGCAAGGATTTTCATCTCATCCAGAAGCAGGTAAAGCCATAGCACCTCCTTTACCCTAGCAGACCATCAGAAGGAAAGGTTGCTTATTTCTGATACCAAATACGGGACTTCAGTCTCTCTCTTCTCAAGTGCCAAAAATGTTAAAGTAGTAACAAAAGGGGACATCCAAGGCCTGCGGGAAAATGCTGATCCTGCCTCTCCAGCCCTTTTCCCCAAGCTGTCTTGCAAGAAGAAGCTTTATGCTGTCAGGCTTGCCTCACACGTGTGCTGCTGCTTCCACAACACCTTGTGCTGGAATAACTGGAGTGAGCCACGGAAAAAGAACTGTGCTAGATGGATTGGTTGTTGATCTGTGCATTCCACGTGGTCCCACGTAGCATAATACACTCTTCACTCCATTGCATGATGCTCCTCTTAGTCCACATTGATTTCATTTGACACCCTACTCCATTTAATCCATGATTTTACTTTCTCCTTTACTCCATATTCTACTTTTTCTCCAATGCAGCCTACAGCAAGGCCACTTGAGATTCTTGCTTTTTCTCTCCACAACAGATCCAGAGTAAGACCGTGGCACAGTGTGTGGAATACTACTACTCCTGGAAAAAAGAGCATCAACTTGCCAGCACTCTTGCTCAGGTGAGCGGCAAGAGAATTGAGACATGCCAGGAGGGTCAAGAAACTGGGAGAAGGGGACAAAACCTGCTGATGAGCCATGCCAGACGCCGCTTGGCCAGGATCACATCGTCCCATGCGCTGGGAAAAGCGCAGCAGATGCTGCCCAGAGCTTCATTGTGCTGCTGCCCTGAAATACGGAATCCTAAAAACATAACTTTGACCCGAGAAGGCAGCACCGCCACCAAAATGGCCTTTGACTCTCCACAGATTGCTTTCTCAAGGGCTGGCAGCCTCGCTGATTCCAATCCCACCCTTAATTCGCAACTGTTGCTAACATCAGCAATCCCAGCTGCCTCCTAGGAGAAGCTGCGCTCTTTCAGGGATCTTTTTTAGAATCCCAGCGTACTCCCCAAAAAGGAGCTGCGGGTGCTGTGGCTCCGCTAGGACTTTCCTTACCGGCAAACAGCCATTTGGTTCACAATGATAGAGAGAGAAGGAGAGGGAGCAGTATTATTTTGGGTAGTAGAAAATGGGGAAGAATGTGTCTTCACTAATTTGAATAAATTTAAATCCCATTCCCTAGACATTAGGGGAAGAAAACCAGAGAGAAATAGATATTAGGCAGAGAGGTAGGCAGATGTCAGGCAGAGAAAGAAATGTAGAACTATAGATAGCCACACACTTATCCTACCCCTTTGGACTTTAGAAAAGAGGAGGAGTATTTTCCTCCAAGCGCTGGCTTGGCAGCCCGCCACAGCCCACTGCCAAATAAAGGCAGCCGTGTCCTCAGCTCTACAGGGTTTGGAAGAATTTGCTTTGGCCGATAGAATTTTGTGCTGGGCGCTCTGATTTCCCGCTTCCTGAGAGGAAGGAAACATTGATAAGGATTCTTTGATTTCCAGGCTGTGGGCCAACCAGAGAGGAGCAAAAGCCCCCCCAGAAAGGAGGATGGGGAGACAGGGAAGAGAAGCCGCAAGAGGGCTCGCAGCGCGGAGTGTCCCTGCTGCCAGCCGCGCCAGCCGCCCCACTCGGCGGGAGGCCCCTTTCCGTGCGGCCAGTGCAAACGGTGCGCCACTTCCTCCTCTCTCTGCTCCAAGCTGCGCCTTTGGACTAAAACAGCCTGACCGTTTCCAAAGGCACCACAGGGCAAGCTGAGGGCACTTGCAGGATCGCCCCTCGCAGCCCTGGTCAAGGTTACAAACCCCCTTTTGCAACCCAAACGGCTCAGTTTAAAGCCGGCATTCCCAATGAAACCTTGCCTTGCCTCAACAGGATGCAGTTCACACAAGTAGAAATTTGGAATTTGATCACTGCCATCAAACCAAGCTTTGATTTCGTCAAAAGCTCGGTTTGATGGTGCTGATCAAATTGGAACTAGGATGAAGCAAAAGGAGGAAGACATTTCAAGGAATTGAAACTAGAAAGATCAGACTCATGGGGCTGATCCGTTTACAAATGCGGCACAGCCTGGAAAGACAGGCAGTCATACTAAAACGGAGATCTCCGTGCTTGCTTTAATGGTGTCTATTAAATTGACCATGGACGGTTTGTTCCCTGTCTTCCAGGGTGTTTGAAAGCGTGAAGGAAAGGAACAAACACAGGAGAAGACACCGCCCACGGAAGGAAGCAGAGCCTCTCGGCAAGAAGAAAAGGCCAAATTAGACAAGCCTGTAGTTGTCCAGGGCTAGCAAGAGTTAGGCGTCAAGAGGACTAGATAGAAATAGGATTGGTTTTTAAGTCTTTAGGGTTGGTCATTCTTCTACTTAGTTTCCATGGTAGGAATCTCTCAATTTATTAGTTAAGATTCAGTAGTAAGTTTGAAGATGTATTAGTAGTATTAGATTTAGCAGTAAATGTAAGAGGTTTTGTGTTCGCTATGCTCTGTCCTTGGTCGTTTTGCCTTTGTGGAGACACAAGCTGTCTTTATCATTAAAACAAAGTTGGTTCCATTTTGTCTTTTGTCTTCATGAACTCACTCCAGAAATGTTCCTTCCATTTGCTTGGTGTTGCAAAGAGGGCACTTGCCCTGAGAGAAGAATCTGGGCACATGAATCCCCCTACAGGCCCTGCCCCTTGCTCAGCTGGCAGGACTTACAAAGGGGTGTCTCCATTACTGCCAATGAGATAACACTGGCACTTCGTCCTTTGCTGCCTAAAAACCTCAGCTGGGAGTGGAAAGGGAGGCTTTGTTGAATTCAATGAATTGGATCTAAATGAGTGGTCTTGTCTCACTACACTTTCTGGGATAAAAGCAGAGGCTTCAGTCCTTTTCTGTTGCCCAGCAACATAACTTTGTTTCATTTCGGGGGACAGATGGACTTGACCGCCTTCCAGGACGTCTCTAGCCTCTCCCATTCTACACAATGAATATCCACATGCACCACAAAGACATCAGGAGTTCAGGTTCACTTTCAAATTTCAAGCATTACGCTCCCACTCTGGGCCTCCAGCAATCTCCTCAGCTAAAGCAGAGCGGGTGTGGTCACTATCCCCTCACTTCTCCCAGCTTGGCTATTTGCACCAAAGAAGAATCCAAGTCACTCTTTTATCTAGCCCAGCAAATGGCACTGCCTAGCAAGGCTTTGGTGGCAGGGGCTGGGCAGGATGGAGAGGGGGCCAGGGAGGGGGGAATTGCCAGGTTGCTTCTGGGAAGCTGATGGAAGCTTGCCCTTGTCTGATAGAGGCAGTGCAGGTGGGATCTGGAGCCTACAAAGTATCTGCACTGCAGTGGGCCTTGTTCCAGCTGCCCCCTCAGTTTGCTGGCGGCGCGTGTGGAACGTACAGGCTGGCAAGGAAGCAAGATTTGCTTTTGCTTAACCTTAGGCAGGAAAGCAGCAAAACTGGCTGGGCTTTGCCGTATCTGGGACCTAAGAAATAAAACAAACATCAAGACCATCGCTGTGCAAAAGTCATTCTGTCAGTGTTCCTTTCTTAGAGGAATCCCAGAGCATTAGAGACCAACATTCTCCCTTCTTTAAGGAAGGCAGCTGCAAGAATGGCATAGAAATTTGGCACTACGTATTGACTACAAAAATGCTGGGGGACTGCCCCGCTCTGTGTGTCCCCATCAGTTCCCATGAAAAACATCCTATTTCTCCAAGTTTCAAGGAAGGAGTGTTGAGATGAGAGACCACCTCAGTAGCCCAAAGGAGGCAAAACATCAAGGCATATTACTGGGCACCAATAGCACAAGTGAGCAAAGGGGCAGGAGGAATGCCTCCACTTGGAGAGAAAGCTTTGGAGCTGGTTCTCCACTCAACGACTTGCAACCTCTAGCTCCTCTCAGAGCCGCAGGAGAGCCAGCGGCGGCAGTCCCTCTGGTTCTCTGGGGCTGGAGATGTGGTCTGGGCCCTTGGACAGAGCCAGGCTCCTGCGCACGTTCAGCTGCAGGCACCTGACAGAGAAGCACAGAGAAGACCCAGAGCTGTCCCTGCACTGCTTTTGCCCGTCTCATCAGAGGACTGATGAGAAGCAGTGGGAAGGTTCTCAGAGCAAACTTGCAGCAGAAGAAGCAAAAGGGTCAAAGGTGGCCCATCCCTGTTCCTGTGCCCTGGGTCCCCGGGGCTTCTGCATGGAATGTTGCCCGTAGCAACTGTCGTTGTCTCCTACTCCTGCGGCCGTTGGTGGAACACTGGTGGACCAGCGGTGGAGCAGCAGCTGCAGGATCTGCTCCTGGGCTCTCCCTGACCAGCCACCTTCTGGCACCACTCGGCGCCAGACCTGGCCTCTGGATCGACACCCTCGTCTCCTCGTCTGCCGCCAGGCATCCGCACAGCACTTTGGCACTGTCAAAGGTAAGAAAGTCCCCGTTTGCCCTCCAAGCACTAACAGAAGGGCAGGAGGCTCCAGCTGGCTCTCCCACCAGCCACCACAGACAGGCTGCGGGCTCGCTTTCCCCAGACCAGGTTCCGCATGAAGGCGGGCTCCAGCTTCTCCAGGAATAATGCTGCCTCCAGGGAAAACACAGACCTTTCCATAGAGGACGTAGAGATCTGCAAGTCACGGTGCACTTGCAGATTCTCGTCCACTGATGACCCGATTCAAAGTTCTTGGCACCCATTTCACTCCCAAAACTGAGTTGTGCTGACCCCAAAACAAATTGGTCATTCCTTAGCAGTTCAGGGCTTCACTGTCAACAAATCCTGTTGCGCCCTGACCCTGCTGACATCTCCTCCAAAGCTTCAGAAACCAGAATGATGGCACTTCTCCTCTGTCAGGGCTTCTCCTTCAATACTGGCTTTCATCTTCAAAAATGATCTCTTCTCCGCAATACTTACAGACTTACATACTTACAACTCTTACAGACACATTCTATTTCAATATCTTTAAAGAGATTTGGTTTTTGGATCTCGTTGCGATAGAGATGTTGGGGGTAGATTTGTCTGTGTTTTTCAATGTCCGTAAGGCTGTTTCTGCCTCATGGTCAGAGGCAGCCATGAAATGCCGTCTTGAGTGGTCCTGGTGAAGAGCACAGTCACAGTATCACAGAACTTTCTGGGCTGGAAGGGATTCTCCAAATCATCTAGCCCACATCCTGGGCCTGCCCAGGAAAGCCTCAAGAATCACACCCCGGGCCCAAGGGCAGTGTCCAAACACTTTTGGAGCTCGGTCAGGCTTGCTGCTGTCACCCCTTCCCTGGGGAGGCTGTTCCAGTGCCCAATCACCCTCTGGGTGAGGAGCATTTTCCTCAGATCCGACCAAAGCCTGCCCTGGCACATCTTCCCTGCCATTCTCTTGGGTCTTCTCCCTGGCCCCAAGACTGAAGAGAGTGGTGCGTGCCCTTCTGCTTCCCCTCTTGAGCAAGCTGCAGGCTGCTAGAGCTCCAGCCTCCGGAATTCCAAGTGACAAAGCAGCCATGGCACCAAACTGAGGGGAGCTGGGACAGAGGAGCTTGTGCTTGGCAATGATGAGGATGAGAAGGAAGGCTACCCACACATCTCGGCAGAAGGATTTTTATCCGGAGCATTGTTTGGATCTCTTTCAGGTGCAAAGGAGGGGCACAATGAAGAGGAAAGCAAGAGCCAAGAGTCAGCCGTGAGTTTTGGCACAGGGTTAAAGGACAGCAAGCTTGAGGAATGGCAGAGAGGAGAACTGCTGTTTCAGAGTCAGGGTGCAAGGCTTTGGGTCCACAGGCGCTGTCTCTTGACCGCTTGCCTTTCTTACGTCCACCTCCCTCTTCCTTTAGACACATCAATGTTGGCAGTGACTTTCAGGCCGAGCTCCCAGAGCTGCAGACCACACCACCAAGTGAGGATGAAGAGCCTGCAACCCTGGTCTGGAAGCCCTGGGGGGAAGATGACTCTGACATGGAAAAACCTGACAGAGGTAGCTCTCGAACTTTTCTTCCACCCCTCAGATACGTGGCTGTGTGTAAGGCTGCTTTTTGGGTAAAAAGGCAGCTTTTTGCAGGCTCTGCTTCTCTCCTTCTCTCGCCCATCTTCCCACGTGGAAGTTTTAGAGGCAAGGAGAATGCTCTGCGCTTGTAGCAGAGCAGGAAAAAGAGCAAGCGTCCTGCTCTCCAAATTGGCCAGGGGCATTTGCCACTGGAAGAGGGGAGATTGGCCCCCATTTCTTATTACAAAAGCTGCTTTGAAGGCAGAGCCAGCGCTGTGCGGGCCCTTGGTTCAGCTGCCCCTGTCGTTGCTCTCCTTTCCATGCTCCCCAAGCTGCTGTCTGTAGCTCCCGTGCTTTCCTTCTGCCTTGGATGGCAACCTTTGGCCCTTCTCGGCTCAAGCCTGCCTTTTGGCGGCTCTCTGTTGTGCTTGCAGTAAGAGAACTGTTGGACATGGCCAGCTCCCGTGGCATTGCCGGGCCAGCAGCTAACCTGGAGCTCGCCCTGCACTGCCTGCACCAGGCCCGCGGCAGCGTTCCGGTAAGAAGCGGCTGTTTGGGGGCAGAGAAGAGTGGGCAGGGAATTCGGAGGGCCCGGGCACTGGGACAGCCTTTCCTGGCTGCTCTTTGAAGAGGGCACTTAACAGCAAGGCCAGAGCACTTGCTGCCTGCTGTGTCTCCTCCAGCTGTGCCAGGGCTGAGCCCAAATGGCTCGAGCAGGGAGAATATCTCTCCTGGAGGCAGCGGCGGGGAGGCTCCTGCAGCCTGCTGCCTTGTAAATTGCCTGGAGATCTGTGTTCTCTAAGGCGTTTGGAGGGGAGATTCCCAGAAGCCTCAGTGAGCTGAGGCAATTCTGGGTGCAGGAGCAGCAAAATCACAGAGCTGCTGAGCCAAATGCCGCTCTTGGGGACCAGGATCAAAGAGCTGGGCAGCCAAAGCGAGGGACTGTGAGCAAATGACAATTTTTGGCCCATGTGGGAGCCAGTTGCCGCAATCCCTAAGGAGGCAAAGCAGGTGAAAGGCAGCATTTATGGTTTTGGGCTTCTGGTTTTTGTTGTGGGGCAGCTAAAGCCTTTTTCCCCTTGGATCTTGCAGGAGGCTCTGGAGATGCTGCTCTCGGGGGGGCCTAAACCACCTCAAGGACACCCCTTGGCTGATTATCATTACGCAGGTAACCAAAGCAGAGCTTCTTCCTTCACTGGCAGGTGCTGCCGGCCCCTTAACTGCTGTGTCGGCCATTTCCGCTTAAACAAATTGTGCTGAACACCCGCACAAGGTCTGGTCTTCTCCGGGGGCTGGGAAAGCACCAGCAGCTCCTCTTTCAGCTTCACTTGTTTTCCATGCCTTTTCCCTGGGGAATGCCTGCCCTTCTCCTTCTGAGGGAGCAGACATGTACACGGGTGAACGATGGCTGGCGCCGATTTTGTTTGGGCAGCCAGTGGGATCTACTTCAAGTGGATGGAGGCTTCAATTTACCTGCTGCTTTTTATGGCCAGGCTCTGACAGATGGACACCTGAGGAGAAGGAGTCCTTCCAAAAGGCTTTCCACACCTACGGCAAGGATTTTCATCTCATCCAGAAGCAGGTAAAGCCATAGCACCTCCTTTACCCTAGCAGACCATCAGAAGGAAAGGTTGCTTATTTCTGATACCAAATACGGGACTTCAGTCTCTCTCTTCTCAAGTGCCAAAAATGTTAAAGTAGTAACAAAAGGGGACATCCAAGGCCTGCGGGAAAATGCTGATCCTGCCTCTCCAGCCCTTTTCCCCAAGCTGTCTTGCAAGAAGAAGCTTTATGCTGTCAGGCTTGCCTCACACGTGTGCTGCTGCTTCCACAACACCTTGTGCTGGAATAACTGGAGTGAGCCACGGAAAAAGAACTGTGCTAGATGGATTGGTTGTTGATCTGTGCATTCCACGTGGTCCCACGTAGCATAATACACTCTTCACTCCATTGCATGATGCTCCTCTTAGTCCACATTGATTTCATTTGACACCCTACTCCATTTAATCCATGATTTTACTTTCTCCTTTACTCCATATTCTACTTTTTCTCCAATGCAGCCTACAGCAAGGCCACTTGAGATTCTTGCTTTTTCTCTCCACAACAGATCCAGAGTAAGACCGTGGCACAGTGTGTGGAATACTACTACTCCTGGAAAAAAGAGCATCAACTTGCCAGCACTCTTGCTCAGGTGAGCGGCAAGAGAATTGAGACATGCCAGGAGGGTCAAGAAACTGGGAGAAGGGGACAAAACCTGCTGATGAGCCATGCCAGACGCCGCTTGGCCAGGATCACATCGTCCCATGCGCTGGGAAAAGCGCAGCAGATGCTGCCCAGAGCTTCATTGTGCTGCTGCCCTGAAATACGGAATCCTAAAAACATAACTTTGACCCGAGAAGGCAGCACCGCCACCAAAATGGCCTTTGACTCTCCACAGATTGCTTTCTCAAGGGCTGGCAGCCTCGCTGATTCCAATCCCACCCTTAATTCGCAACTGTTGCTAACATCAGCAATCCCAGCTGCCTCCTAGGAGAAGCTGCGCTCTTTCAGGGATCTTCTTTAGAATCCCAGCGTACTCCCCAAAAAGGAGCTGCGGGTGCTGTGGCTCCGCTAGGACTTTCCTTACCGGCAAACAGCCATTTGGTTCACAATGATAGAGAGAGAAGGAGAGGGAGCAGTATTATTTTGGGTAGTAGAAAATGGGGAAGAATGTGTCTTCACTAATTTGAATAAATTTAAATCCCATTCCCTAGACATTAGGGGAAGAAAACCAGAGAGAAATAGATATTAGGCAGAGAGGTAGGCAGATGTCAGGCAGAGAAAGAAATGTAGAACTATAGATAGCCACACACTTATCCTACCCCTTTGGACTTTAGAAAAGAGGAGGAGTATTTTCCTCCAAGCGCTGGCTTGGCAGCCCGCCACAGCCCACTGCCAAATAAAGGCAGCCGTGTCCTCAGCTCTTCAGGGTTTGGAAGAATTTGCTTTGGCCGATAGAATTTTGTGCTGGGCGCTCTGATTTCCCGCTTCCTGAGAGGAAGGAAACATTGATAAAGATTCTTTGATTTCCAGACTGTGGGCCAACCAGAGAGGAGCAAAAGCACCCCCAGAAAGGAGGATGGGGAGACAGGGAAGAGAAGCCGCAAGAGGGCTCGCAGCGCGGAGTGTCCCTGCTGCCAGCCGCGCCAGCCGCCCCACTCGGCGGGAGGCCCCTTTCCGTGCGGCCAGTGCAAACGGTGCGCCACTTCCTCCTCTCTCTGCTCCAAGCTGCGCCTTTGGACTAAAACAGCCTGACCGTTTCCAAAGGCACCACAGGGCAAGCTGAGGGCACTTGCAGGATCGCCCCTCGCAGCCCTGGTCAAGGTTACAAACCCCCTTTTGCAACCCAAACGGCTCAGTTTAAAGCCGGCATTCCCAATGAAACCTTGCCTTGCCTCAACAGGATGCAGTTCACACAAGTAGAAATTTGGAATTTGATCACTGCCATCAAACCAAGCTTTGATTTCATCAAAAGCTCGGTTTGATGGTGCTGATCAAATTGGAACTAGGATGAAGCAAAAGGAGGAAGACATTTCAAGGAATTGAAAGCAGAAAGATCAGACTCATGGGGCTGATCCGTTTACAAATGCGGCACAGCCTGGAAAGACAGGCAGTCATACTAAAACGGAGATCTCCGTGCTTGCTTTAATGGTGTCTATTAAATTGACCATGGATGGTTTGTTCCCTGTCTTCCAGGCTGTTTGAAACCGTGAAGGAAAGGAACAAACACAGGAGAAGACACCGCCCACGGAAGGAAGCAGAGCCTCTCGGCAAGAAGAAAAGGCCAAATTAGACAAGCCTGCAGTTGTCCAGGGCTAGCAAGAGTTAGGCGTCAAGAGGACTAGATAGAAATAGGATTGGTTTTTAAGTCCTTAGGGTTGGTCATTCTTCTACTTAGTTTCCATGGTAGGAATCTCTCAATTTATTAGTTAAGATTCAGTAGTAAGTTTGAAGATGTATTAGTAGTATAAGATTTAGCAGTAAATGTAAGAGGATTTGTGTTCGCTATGCTCCGTCCTTGGTCGTTTTGCCTTTGTGGAGACACAAGCTGTCTTTATCATTAAAACAAAGTTGGTTCCATTTTGTCTTTTGTCTTCATGAACTCACTCCAGAAATGTTCCTTCCATTTGCTTGGTGTTGCAAAGAGGGCACTTGCCCTGAGAGAAGAATCTGGGCACATGAATCCCCCTACAGGCCCTGCCCCTTGCTCAGCTGGCAGGACTTACAAAGGGGTGTCTCCATTACTGCCAATGAGATAACACTGGGACTTCGTCCTTTGGTGCCTAAAAACCCCAGCTGGGAGTGGAAAGGGAGGCTTTGTTGAATTCAATGAATTGGATCTAAATGAGTGGTCTTGTCTCACTACACTTTCTGGGATAAAAGCAGAGGCTTCAGTCCTTTTCTGTTGCCCAGCAACATAACTTTGTTTCATTTCGGGGGACAGATGGACTTGACCGCCTTCCAGGACGTCTCTAGCCTCTCCCATTCTACACAATGAATATCCACATGCACCACAAAGACATCAGGAGTTCAGGTTCACTTTCAAATTTCAAGCATTACGCTCCCACTCTGGGCCTCCAGCAATCTCCTCAGCTAAAGCAGAGCGGGTGTGGTCACTATCCCCTCACTTCTCCCAGCTTGGCTATTTGCACCAAAGAAGAATCCAAGTCACTCTTTTATCTAGCCCAGCAAATGGCACTGCCTAGCAAGGCTTTGGTGGCAGGGGCTGGGCAGGATGGAGAGGGGGCCAGGGAGGGGGGAATTGCCAGGTTGCTTCTGGGAAGCTGATGGAAGCTTGCCCTTGTCTGATAGAGGCAGTGCAGGTGGGATCTGGAGCCTACAAAGTATCTGCACTGCAGTGGGCCTTGTTCCAGCTGCCCCCTCAGTTTGCTGGCGGCGCGTGTGGAACGTGCAGGCTGGCAAGGAAGCAAGATTTGCTTTTGCTTAACCTTAGGCAGGAAAGCAGCAAAACTGGCTGGGCTTTGCCGTATCTGGGACCTAAGAATTAAAACAAACATCAAGACCATCGCTGTGCAAAAGTCATTCTGTCAGTGTTCCTTTCTTAGAGGAATCCCAGAGCATTAGAGACCAACATTCTCCCTTCTTTAAGGAAGGCAGCTGCAAGAATGGCATAGAAATTTGGCACTACGTATTGACTACAAAAATGCTGGGGGACTGCCCCGCTCTGTGTGTCCCCATCAGTTCCCATGAAAAACATCCTATTTCTCCAAGTTTCAAGGAAGGAGTGTTGAGATGAGAGACCACCTCAGTAGCCCAAAGGAGGCAAAACATCAAGGCATATTACTGGGCACCAATAGCACAAGTGAGCAAAGGGGCAGGAGGAATGCCTCCACTTGGAGAGAAAGCTTTGGAGCTGGTTCTCCACTCAACGACTTGCAACCTCTAGCTCCTCTCAGAGCCAGAGGAGAGCCAGTGGCGGCAGTCCCTCTGGTTCTCTGGGGCAGGAGATGTGGTCTGGGCCCTTGGACAGAGCCAGGCTCCTGCGCACGTTCAGCTGCAGGCACCTGACAGAGAAGCACAGAGAAGACCCAGAGCTGTCCCTGCACTGCTTTTGCCCGTCTCATCAGAGGACGGATGAGAAGCAGTGGGAAGGTTCTCAGAGCAAACTTGCAGCAGAAGAAGCAAAACGGTCAAAGGTGGCCCATCCCTGTTCCTGTGCCCTGGGTCCCCGGGGCTTCTGCATGGAATGTTGCCCGTAGCAACTGTCCTTGTCTCCTACTCCTGCGGCCGTTGGTGGAACACTGGTGGACCAGCGGTGGAGCAGCAGCTGCAGGATCTGCTCCTGGGCTCTCCCTGACCAGCCACCTTCTGGCACCACTCGGCGCCAGACCTGGCCTCTGGATCGACACCCTCGTCTCCTCGTCTGCCGCCAGGCATCCGCACAGCACTTTGGCACTGTCAAAGGTAAGAAAGTCCCCGTTTGCCCTCCAAGCACCAACAGAAGGGCAGGAGGCTCCAGCTGGCTCTCCCACCAGCCACCACAGACAGGCTGCGGGCTCGCTTTCCCCAGACCAGGTTCCGCATGAAGGCGGGCTCCAGCTTCTCCAGGAATAATGCTGCCTCCAGGGAAAACACAGACCTTTCCATAGAGGACGTAGAGATCTGCAAGTCACGGTGCACTTGCAGATTCTCGTCCACTGATGACCCGATTCAAAGTTCTTGGCACCCATTTCACTCCCAAAACTGAGTTGTGCTGACCCCAAAACAAATTGGTCATTCCTTAGCAGTTCAGGGCTTCACTGTCAACAAATCCTGTTGCGCCCTGACCCTGCTGACATCTCCTCCAAAGCTTCAGAAACCAGAATGATGGCACTTCTCCTCTGTCAGGGCTTCTCCTTCAATACTGGCTTTCATCTTCAAAAATGATCTCTTCTCCGCAATACTTACAGACTTACATACTTACAACTCTTACAGACACATTCTATTTCAATATCTTTAAAGAGATTTGGTTTTTGGATCTCGTTGCGATAGAGATGTTGGGGGTAGATTTGTCTGTGTTTTTCAATGTCCGTAAGGCTGTTTCTGCCTCATGGTCAGAGGCAGCCATGAAATGCCGTCTTGAGTGGTCCTGGTGAAGAGCACAGTCACAGTATCACAGAACTTTCTGGGCTGGAAGGGATTCTCCAAATCATCTAGCCCACATCCTGGGCCTGCCCAGGAAAGCCTCAGGAATCACACCCCGGGTCCAAGGGCAGTGTCCAAACACTTTTGGAGCTCTGTCAGGCTTGCTGCTGTCACCCCTTCCCTGGGGAGGCTGTTCCAGTGCCCAATCACCCTCTGGGTGAGGAGCATTTTCCTCAGATCCGACCAAAGCCTGCCCTGGCACATCTTCCCTGCCATTCTCTTGGGTCTTCTCCCTGGCCCCAAGACTGAAGAGAGTGGTGCATGCCCTTCTGCTTCCCCTCTTGAGCAAGCTGCAGGCTGCTAGAGCTCCAGCCTCCGGAATTCCAAGTGACAAAGCAGCCATGGCACCAAACTGAGGGGAGCTGGGACAGAGGAGCTTGTGCTTGGCAATGATGAGGATGAGAAGGAAGGCTACCCACACATCTCGGCAGAAGGATTTTTATCCGGAGCATTGTTTGATCTCTTTCAGGTGCAAAGGAGGGGCACAATGAAGAGGAAAGCAAGAGCCAAGAGTCAGCCGTGAGTTTTGGCACAGGGTTAAAGGACAGCAAGCTTGAGGAATGGCAGAGAGGAGAACTGCTGTTTCAGAGTCAGGGTGCAAGGCTTTGGGTCCACAGGCGCTGTCTCTTGACCGCTTGCCTTTCTTACGTCCACCTCCCTCTTCCTTTAGACACATCAATGTTGGCAGTGACTTTCAGGCCGAGCTCCCAGAGCTGCAGACCACACCACCAAGTGAGGATGAAGAGCCTGCAACCCTGGTCTGGAAGCCCTGGGGGGAAGATGACTCTGACATGGAAAAACCTGACCGAGGTAGCTCTCGAGCTTTTCTTCCACCCCTCAGATACGTGGCTGTGTGTAAGGCTGCTTTTTGGGTAAAAAGGCAGCTTTTTGCAGGCTCTGCTTCTCTCCTTCTCTCGCCCATCTTCCCACGTGGAAGTTTTAGAGGCAAGGAGAATGCTCTGCGCTTGTAGCAGAGCAGGAAAAAGAGCAAGCGTCCTGCTCTCCAAATTGGCCAGGGGCATTTGCCACTGGAAGAGGGGAGATTGGCCCCCATTTCTTATTACAAAAGCTGCTTTGAAAGCAGAGCCAGCGCTGTGCGGGCCCTTGGTTCAGCTGCCCCTGTCGTTGCTCTCCTTTCCATGCTCCCCAAGCTGCTGTCTGTAGCTCCCGTGCTTTCCTTCTGCCTTGGATGGCAACCTTTGGCCCTTCTCGGCTCAAGCCTGCCTTTTGGCGGCTCTCTGTTGTGCTTGCAGTAAGAGAACTGTTGGACATGGCCAGCTCCCGTGGCATTGCCGGGCCAGCAGCTAACCTGGAGCTCGCCCTGCACTGCCTGCACCAGGCCCGCGGCAGCGTTCCGGTAAGAAGCGGCTGTTTGGGGGCAGAGAAGAGTGGGCAGGGAATTCGGAGGGCCCGGGCACTGGGACAGCCTTTCCTGGCTGCTCTTTGAAGAGGGCACTTAACAGCAAGGCCAGAGCACTTGCTGCCTGCTGTGTCTCCTCCAGCTGTGCCAGGGCTGAGCCCAAATGGCTCGAGCAGGGAGAATATCTCTCCTGGAGGCAGCGGCGGGGAGGCTCCTGCAGCCTGCTGCCTTGTAAATTGCCTGGAGATCTGTGTTCTCTAAGGCGTTTGGAGGGGAGATTCCCAGAAGCCTCAGTGAGCTGAGGCAATTCTGGGTGCAGGAGCAGCAAAATCACAGAGCTGCTGAGCCAAATGCCGCTCTTGGGGACCAGGATCAAAGAGCTGGGCAGCCAAAGCGAGGGACTGTGAGCAAATCACAAGTTTTGGCCCATGTGGGAGCCAGTTGCCGCAATCCCTAAGGAGGCAAAGTAGGTGAAAGGCAGCATTTATGGTTTTGGGCTTCTGGTTTTTGTTGTGGGGCAGCTAAAGCCTTTTTCCCCTTGGATCTTGCAGGAGGCTCTGGAGATGCTGCTCTCGGGGGGGCCTAAACCACCTCAAGGACACCCCTTGGCTGATTATCATTACGCAGGTAACCAAAGCAGAGCTTCTTCCTTCACTGGCAGATGCTGCCGGCCCCTTAACTGCTGTGTCGGCCATTTCCGCTTAAACAAATTGTGCTGAACACCCGCACAAGGTCTGGTCTTCTCCGGGGGCTGGGAAAGCACCAGCAGCTCCTCTTTCAGCTTCACTTGTTTTCCATGCCTTTTCCCTGGGGAATGCCTGCCCTTCTCCTTCTGAGGGAGCAGACATGTACACGGGTGAACGATGGCTGGCGCCGATTTTGTTTGGGCAGCCAGTGGGATCTACTTCAAATGGATGGAGGCTTCAATTTACCTGCTGCTTTTTATGGCCAGGCTCTGACAGATGGACACCTGAGGAGAAGGAGTCCTTCCAAAAGGCTTTCCACACCTACGGCAAGGATTTTCATCTCATCCAGAAGCAGGTAAAGCCATAGCACCTCCTTTACCCTAGCAGACCATCAGAAGGAAAGGTTGCTTATTTCTGATACCAAATACGGGACTTCAGTCTCTCTCTTCTCAAGTGCCAAAAATGTTAAAGTAGTAACAAAAGGGGACATCCAAGGCCTGCGGGAAAATGCTGATCCTGCCTCTCCAGCCCTTTTCCCCAAGCTGTCTTGCAAGAAGAAGCTTTATGCTGTCAGGCTTGCCTCACACGTGTGCTGCTGCTTCCACAACACCTTGTGCTGGAATAACTGGAGTGAGCCACGGAAAAAGAACTGTGCTAGATGGATTGGTTGTTGATCTGTGCATTCCACGTGGTCCCACGTAGCATAATACACTCTTCACTCCATTGCATGATGCTCCTCTTAGTCCACATTGATTTCATTTGACACCCTACTCCATTTAATCCATGATTTTACTTTCTCCTTTACTCCATATTCTACTTTTTCTCCAATGCAGCCTACAGCAAGGCCACTTGAGATTCTTGCTTTTTCTCTTCACAACAGATCCAGAGTAAGACCGTGGCACAGTGTGTGGAATACTACTACTCCTGGAAAAAAGAGCATCAACTTGCCAGCACTCTTGCTCAGGTGAGCGGCAAGAGAATTGAGACATGCCAGGAGGGTCAAGAAACTGGGAGAAGGGGACAAAACCTGCTGATGAGCCATGCCAGACGCCGCTTGGCCAGGATCACATCGTCCCATGCGCTGGGAAAAGCGCAGCAGATGCTGCCCAGAGCTTCATTGTGCTGCTGCCCTGAAATACGGAATCCTAAAAACATAACTTTGACCCGAGAAGGCAGCACCGCCACCAAAATGGCCTTTGACTCTCTACAGATTGCTTTCTCAAGGGCTGGCAGCCTCGCTGATTCCAATCCCACCCTTAATTCGCAACTGTTGCTAACATCAGCAATCCCAGCTGCCTCCTAGGAGAAGCTGCGCTCTTTCAGGGATCTTTTTTAGAATCCCAGCGTACTCCCCAAAAAGGAGCTGCGGGTGCTGTGGCTCCGCTAGGACTTTCCTTACCGGCAAACAGCCATTTGGTTCACAATGATAGAGAGAGAAGGAGAGGGAGCAGTATTATTTTGGGTAGTAGAAAATGGGGAAGAATGTGTCTTCACTAATTTGAATAAATTTAAATCCCATTCCCTAGACATTAGGGGAAGAAAACCAGAGAGAAATAGATATTAGGCAGAGAGGTAGGCAGATGTCAGGCAGAGAAAGAAATGTAGAACTATAGATAGCCACACACTTATCCTACCCCTTTGGACTTTAGAAAAGAGGAGGAGTATTTTCCTCCAAGCGCTGGCTTGGCAGCCCGCCACAGCCCACTGCCAAATAAAGGCAGCCGTGTCCTCAGCTCTACAGGGTTTGGAAGAATTTGCTTTGGCCGATAGAATTTTGTGCTGGGCGCTCTGATTTCCCGCTTCCTGAGAGGAAGGAAACATTGATAAGGATTCTTTGATTTCCAGGCTGTGGGCCAAGCAGAGAGGAGCAAAAGCCCCCCCAGAAAGGAGGATGGGGAGACAGGGAAGAGAAGCCGCAAGAGGGCTCGCAGCGCGGAGTGTCCCTGCTGCCAGCCGCGCCAGCCGCCCCACTCGGCGGGAGGCCCCTTTCCGTGCGGCCAGTGCAAACGGTGCGCCACTTCCTCCTCTCTCTGCTCCAAGCTGCGCCTTTGGACTAAAACAGCCTGACCGTTTCCAAAGGCACCACAGGGCAAGCTGAGGGCACTTGCAGGATCGCCCCTCGCAGCCCTGGTCAAGGTTACAAACCCCCTTTTGCAACCCAAACGGCTCAGTTTAAAGCCGGCATTCCCAATGAAACCTTGCCTTGCCTCAACAGGATGCAGTTCACACAAGTAGAAATTTGGAATTTGATCACTGCCATCAAACCAAGCTTTGATTTCGTCAAAAGCTCGGTTTGATGGTGCTGATCAAATTGGAACTAGGATGAAGCAAAAGGAGGAAGACATTTCAAGGAATTGAAACTAGAAAGATCAGACTCATGGGGCTGATCCGTTTACAAATGCGGCACAGCCTGGAAAGACAGGCAGTCATACTAAAACGGAGATCTCCGTGCTTGCTTTAATGGTGTCTATTAAATTGACCATGGACGGTTTGTTCCCTGTCTTCCAGGGTGTTTGAAAGCGTGAAGGAAAGGAACAAACACAGGAGAAGACACCGCCCACGGAAGGAAGCAGAGCCTCTCGGCAAGAAGAAAAGGCCAAATTAGACAAGCCTGTAGTTGTCCAGGGCTAGCAAGAGTTAGGCGTCAAGAGGACTAGATAGAAATAGGATTGGTTTTTAAGTCTTTAGGGTTGGTCATTCTTCTACTTAGTTCCCATGGTAGGAATCTCTCAATTTATTAGTTAAGATTCAGTAGTAAGTTTGAAGATGTATTAGTAGTATTAGATTTAGCAGTAAATGTAAGAGGTTTTGTGTTCGCTATGCTCTGTCCTTGGTCGTTTTGCCTTTGTGGAGACACAAGCTGTCTTTATCATTAAAACAAAGTTGGTTCCATTTTGTCTTTTGTCTTCATGAACTCACTCCAGAAATGTTCCTTCCATTTGCTTGGTGTTGCAAACAGGACACTTGCCCTGAGAGAAGAATCTGGGCACATGAATCCCCCTACAGGCCCTGCCCCTTGCTCAGCTGGCAGGACTTACAAAGGGGTGTCTCCATTACTGCCAATGAGATAACACTGGCACTTCGTCCTTTGGTGCCTAAAAACCTCAGCTGGGAGTGGAAAGGGAGGCTTTGTTGAATTCAATGAATTGGATCTAAATGAGTGGTCTTGTCTCACTACACTTTCTGGGATAAAAGCAGAGGCTTCAGTCCTTTTCTGTTGCCCAGCAACATAACTTTGTTTCATTTCGGGGGACAGATGGACTTGACCGCCTTCCAGGACGTCTCTAGCCTCTCCCATTCTACACAATGAATATCCACATGCACCACAAAGACATCAGGAGTTCAGGTTCACTTTCAAATTTCAAGCATTACGCTCCCACTCTGGGCCTCCAGCAATCTCCTCAGCTAAAGCAGAGCGGGTGTGGTCACTATCCCCTCACTTCTCCCAGCTTGGCTATTTGCACCAAAGAAGAATCCAAGTCACTCTTTTATCTAGCCCAGCAAATGGCACTGCCTAGCAAGGCTTTGGTGGCAGGGGCTGGGCAGGATGGAGAGGGGGCCAGGGAGGGGGGAATTGCCAGGTTGCTTCTGGGAAGCTGATGGAAGCTTGCCCTTGTCTGATAGAGGCAGTGCAGGTGGGATCTGGAGCCTACAAAGTATCTGCACTGCAGTGGGCCTTGTTCCAGCTGCCCCCTCAGTTTGCTGGCGGCGCGTGTGGAACGTACAGGCTGGCAAGGAAGCAAGACTTGCTTTTGCTTAACCTTAGGCAGGAAAGCAGCAAAACTGGCTGGGCTTTGCCGTATCTGGGACCTAAGAAATAAAACAAACATCAAGACCATCGCTGTGCAAAAGTCATTCTGTCAGTGTTCCTTTCTTAGAGGAATCCCAGAGCATTAGAGACCAACATTCTCCCTTCTTTAAGGAAGGCAGCTGCAAGAATGGCATAGAAATTTGGCACTACGTATTGACTACAAAAATGCTGGGGGACTGCCCCGCTCTGTGTGTCCCCATCAGTTCCCATGAAAAACATCCTATTTCTCCAAGTTTCAAGGAAGGAGTGTTGAGATGAGAGACCACCTCAGTAGCCCAAAGGAGGCAAAACATCAAGGCATATTACTGGGCACCAATAGCACAAGTGAGCAAAGGGGCAGGAGGAATGCCTCCACTTGGAGAGAAAGCTTTGGAGCTGGTTCTCCACTCAACGACTTGCAACCTCTAGCTCGTCTCAGAGCCGCAGGAGAGCCAGCGGCGGCAGTCCCTCTGGTTCTCTGGGGCTGGAGATGTGGTCTGGGCCCTTGGACAGAGCCAGGCTCCTGCGCACGTTCAGCTGCAGGCACCTGACAGAGAAGCACAGAGAAGACCCAGAGCTGTCCCTGCACTGCTTTTGCCCGTCTCATCAGAGGACTGATGAGAAGCAGTGGGAAGGTTCTCAGAGCAAACTTGCAGCAGAAGAAGCAAAAGGGTCAAAGGTGGCCCATCCCTGTTCCTGTGCCCTGGGTCCCCGGGGCTTCTGCATGGAATGTTGCCCGTAGCAACTGTCGTTGTCTCCTACTCCTGCGGCCGTTGGTGGAACACTGGTGGACCAGCGGTGGAGCAGCAGCTGCAGGATCTGCTCCTGGGCTCTCCCTGACCAGCCACCTTCTGGCACCACTCGGCGCCAGACCTGGCCTCTGGATCGACACCCTCGTCTCCTCGTCCGCCGCCAGGCATCCGCACAGCACTTTGGCACTGTCAAAGGTAAGAAAGTCCCCGTTTGCCC
Organism: Haemorhous mexicanus; assembly: GCF_027477595.1. Lineage (NCBI taxonomy): Eukaryota > Metazoa > Chordata > Aves > Passeriformes > Fringillidae > Haemorhous > Haemorhous mexicanus. The sequence goes on along the minus strand of NC_082381.1, from coordinate 66,177,682 downwards.
TCCAAGCACTAACAGAAGGGCAGGAGGCTCCAGCTGGCTCTCCCACCAGCCACCACAGACAGGCTGCGGGCTCGCTTTCCCCAGACCAGGTTCCGCATGAAGGCGGGCTCCAGCTTCTCCAGGAATAATGCTGCCTCCAGGGAAAACACAGACCTTTCCATAGAGGACGTAGAGATCTGCAAGTCACGGTGCACTTGCAGATTCTCGTCCACTGATGACCCGATTCAAAGTTCTTGGCACCCATTTCACTCCCAAAACTGAGTTGTGCTGACCCCAAAACAAATTGGTCATTCCTTAGGAGTTCAGGGCTTCACTGTCAACAAATCCTGTTGCGCCCTGACCCTGCTGACATCTCCTCCAAAGCTTCAGAAACCAGAATGATGGCACTTCTCCTCTGTCAGGGCTTCTCCTTCAATACTGGCTTTCATCTTCAAAAATGATCTCTTCTCCGCAATACTTACAGACTTACATACTTACAACTCTTACAGACACATTCTATTTCAATATCTTTAAAGAGATTTGGTTTTTGGATCTCGTTGCGATAGAGATGTTGGGGGTAGATTTGTCTGTGTTTTTCAATGTCCGTAAGGCTGTTTCTGCCTCATGGTCAGAGGCAGCCATGAAATGCCGTCTTGAGTGGTCCTGGTGAAGAGCACAGTCACAGTATCACAGAACTTTCTGGGCTGGAAGGGATTCTCCAAATCATCTAGCCCACATCCTGGGCCTGCCCAGGAAAGCCTCAAGAATCACACCCCGGGCCCAAGGGCAGTGTCCAAACACTTTTGGAGCTCGGTCAGGCTTGCTGCTGTCACCCCTTCCCTGGGGAGGCTGTTCCAGTGCCCAATCACCCTCTGGGTGAGGAGCATTTTCCTCAGATCCGACCAAAGCCTGCCCTGGCACATCTTCCCTGCCATTCTCTTGGGTCTTCTCCTTGGCCCCAAGACTGAAGAGAGCGGTGCGTGCCCTTCTGCTTCCCCTCTTGAGCAAGCTGCAGGCTGCTAGAGCTCCAGCCTCCGGAATTCCAAGTGAAAAAGCAGCCACGGCACCAAACTGAGGGGAGCTGGGACAGAGGAGCTTGTGCTTGGCAATGATGAGGATGAGAAGGAAGGCTACCCACACATCTCGGCAGAAGGATTTTTATCCGGAGCATTGTTTGGATCTCTTTCAGGTGCAAAGGAGGGGCACAATGAAGAGGAAAGCAAGAGCCAAGAGTCAGCCGTGAGTTTTGGCACAGGGTTAAAGGACAGCAAGCTTGAGGAATGGCAGAGAGGAGAACTGCTGTTTCAGAGTCAGGGTGCAAGGCTTTGGGTCCACGGGCGCTGTCTCTTGACCGCTTGCCTTTCTTACGTCCACCTCCCTCTTCCTTTAGACACATCAATGTTGGCAGTGACTTTCAGGCCGAGCTCCCAGAGCTGCAGACCACACCACCAAGTGAGGATGAAGAGCCTGCAACCCTGGTCTGGAAGCCCTGGGGGGAAGATGACTCTGACATGGAAAAACCTGACCGAGGTAGCTCTCGAGCTTTTCTTCCACCCCTCAGATACGTGGCTGTGTGTAAGGCTGCTTTTTGGGTAAAAAGGCAGCTTTTTGCAGGCTCTGCTTCTCTCCTTCTCTCGCCCATCTTCCCACGTGGAAGTTTTAGAGGCAAGGAGAATGCTCTGCGCTTGTAGCAGAGCAGGAAAAAGAGCAAGCGTCCTGCTCTCCAAATTGGCCAGGGGCATTTGCCACTGGAAGAGGGGAGGTTGGCCCCCATTTCTTATTACAAAAGCTGCTTTGAAGGCAGAGCCAGCGCTGTGCGGGCCCTTGGTTCAGCTGCCCCTGTCGTTGCTCTCCTTTCCATGCTCCCCAAGCTGCTGTCTGTAGCTCCCGTGCTTTCCTTCTGCCTTGGATGGCAACCTTTGGCCCTTCTCGGCTCAAGCCTGCCTTTTGGCGGCTCTCTGTTGTGCTTGCAGTAAGAGAACTGTTGGACATGGCCAGCTCCCATGGCATTGCCGGGCCAGCAGCTAACCTGGAGCTCGCCCTGCACTGCCTGCACCAGGCCCGCGGCAGCGTTCCGGTAAGAAGCGGCTGTTTGGGGGCAGAGAAGAGTGGGCAGGGAATTCGGAGGGCCCGGGCACTGGGACAGCCTTTCCTGGCTGCTCTTTGAAGAGGGCACTTAACAGCAAGGCCAGAGCACTTGCTGCCTGCTGTGTCTCCTCCACCTGTGCCAGGGCTGAGCCCAAATGGCTCGAGCAGGAAAAATATCTCTCCTGGAGGCACCGGCGGGGAGGCTCCTGCAGCCTGCTGCCTTGTAAATTGCCTGGAGATCTGTGTTCTCTAAGGCATTTGGAGGGGAGATTCCCAGAAGCCTCAGTGAGCTGAGGCAATTCTGGGTGCAGGAGCAGCAAAATCACAGAGCTGCTGAGCCAAATGCCGCTCTTGGGGACCAGGATCAAAGAGCTGGGCAGCCAAAGCGAGGGACTGTGAGCAAATCCCAAGTTTTGGCCCATGTGGGAGCCAGTTGCTGCAATCCCTAAGGAGGCAAAGTAGGTGAAAGGCAGCATTTATGGTTTTGGGTTTCTGTTTTTTGTTGTGGGGCAGCTAAAGCCTTTTTCCCCTTGGATCTTGCAGGAGGCTCTGGAGATGCTGCTCTCGGGGGTGCCTAAAACACCTCAAGGCCATCCCTTGGCTGATTATCATTACGCAGGTAACCAAAGCAGAGCTTCTTCCTTCACTGGCAGATGCTGCCGGCCCCTTAACTGCTGTGTCGGCCATTTCCGCTTAAACAAATTGTGCTGAACACCCGCACAAGGTCTGGTCTTCTCCGGGGGCGGGGAAAGCACCAGCAGCTCCTCCTTCAGCTTCACTTGTTTTCCATGCCTTTTCCCTGGGGAATGCCTGCCCTTCTCCTTCTGAGGGAGCAGACATGTACTCGGGTGAACGATGGCTGGCGCCGATTTTGTTTGGGCAGCCAGTGGGATCTACTTCAAGTGGATGGAGGCTTCAATTTACCTGCTGCTTTTTATGGCCAGGCTCTGATAGATGGACACCTGAGGAGAAGGAGTCCTTCCAAAAGGCTTTCCACACCTACGGCAAGGATTTTCATCTCATCCAGAAGCAGGTAAAGCCATAGCACCTCCTTTACCCTAGCAGACCATCAGAAGGAAAGGTTGCTTATTTCTGCTACTAAATACAGGACTTCAGTCTCTCTCTTCTCAAGTGCCAAAAATGTTAAAGTAGTAACAAAAGGGGACATCCAAGGCCTGCGGGAAAATGCTGATCCTGCCTCTCCAGCCCTTTTCCCCAAGCTGTCTTGCAAGAAGAAGCTTTATGTTGTCAGGCTTGTCTCACACGTGTGCTGCTGCTTCCACAACACCTTGTGCTGGAATAACTGGAGTGAGCCACGGAAAAAGAACTGTGCTAGATGGATTGGTTGTTGATCTGTGCATTCCACGTGGTCCCACGTAGCATAATACACTCTTCACTCCACTGCATGATGCTGCTCTTAGTCCACATTGATTTCATTTGACACCCTACTCCATTTAATCCATGATTTTGCTTCCTCCTTTACTCCATATTCTACTTTTTCTCCAATGCAGCCTACAGCAGGGCCACTTGAGATTCTTGCTTTTTCTCTCCACAACAGATCCAGAGTAAGACCGTGGCACAGTGTGTGGAATACTACTACTCCTGGAAAAAAGAGCATCAACTTGCCAGCACTCTTGCTCAGGTGAGCGGCAAGAGAATTGAGACATGCCAGGAGGGTCAAGAAACTGGGAGAAGGGGACAAAACCTGCTGATGAGCCATGCCAGACGCCGCTTGGCCAGGATCACATCGTCCCATGCGCTGGGAAAGGCGCAGCAGATGCTGCCTAGGGCTTCATTGTGCTGCTGCCCTGAAATACGGAATCCTAAAAACATAACTTTGACCCAAGAAGGCAGCACCGCCACCAAAATGGCCTTTGACTCTCCACAGATTGCTTTCTCAAGGGCTGGCAGCCTCGCTGATTCCAATCACACCCTTAATTCGCAACTGTTGCTAACATCAGCAATCCCAGCTGCCTCCTGGGAGATGCTGTGCTCTTTCAGGGATCTTTTTTAGAATCCCAGCGTACTCCCCAAAAAGGAGCTGCGGGTGCTGTGGCTCCGCTAGGACTTTCCTTACCGGCAAACAGCCATTTGGTTCACAATGATAGAGAGAGAAGGAGAGGGAGCAGTATTATTTTGGGTAGTAGAAAATGGGGAAGAATGTGTCTTCACTAATTTGAATAAACTTAAATCCCATTCCCTAGACATTAGGGGAAGAAAACCAGAGAGAAATAGATATTAGGCAGAGAGGTAGGCAGATGTCAGGCAGAGAAAGAAATGTAGAACTATAGATAGCCACACACTTATCCTACCCCTTTGGACTTTAGAAAAGAGGAGGAGTATTTTCCTCCAAGCACTGGCTTGGCAGCCTGCCACAGCCCACTGCCAGATAAAGGCAGCCGTGTCCTCAGCTCTACAGGGTTTGGAAGAATTTGCTTTGGCCGATAGAATTTTGTTCTGGACGCTCTGATTTCCCGCTTCCTGAGAGGAAGGAAACATTGATAAGGATTCTTTGATTTCCAGACTGTGGGCCAAGCAGAGAGGAGCAAAAGCCCCCCCAGAAAGGAGGATGGGGAGACAGGGAAGAGAAGCCGCAAGAGGGCTCGCAGCGCGGAGTGTCCCTGCTGCCAGCCGCGCCAGCCGCCCCACTCGGCGGGAGGCCCCTTTCCGTGCGGCCAGTGCAAACGGTGCGCCACTTCCTCCTCTCTCTGCTCCAAGCTGCGCCTTTGGACTAAAACAGCCTGACCCTTTCCAAAGGCACCACAGGGCAAGCTGAGGGCACTTGCAGGATCGCCCCTCGCAGCCCTGGTCAAGGTTACAAACCCCCTTCAACCCAAACGGCTCAGTTCAAAGCCGGCATTCCCAATGAAACCTTGCCGTGCCTCAACAGGACGCAGTTCACACAAGTAGAAATTTTGAATTTGATCACTGCCATCAAACCAAGCTTTGATTTCATCAAAAGCTCGGTTTGATGGTGCTGATCAAATTGAAACTAGGATGAAGCAAAAAGAGGAAGACATTTCAAGGAACTGAAACTAGAAAGATCAGACTCATGGGGCTGATCCGTTTACAAATGCGGCACAGCCTGGAAAGACAGGCAGTCATACTAAAACGGAGATCTCCGTGCTTGCTTTAATGGTGTCTATTAAATTGACCATGGATGGTTTGTTCCCTGTCTTCCAGGGTGTTTGAAACCGTGAAGGAAAGGAACAAACACAGGAGAAGACATCGCCCACGGAAGGAAGCAGAGCCTCTCGGCAAGAAGAAAAGGCCAAATTAGACAAGCCTGCAGTTGTCCAGGGCTAGCAAGAGTTAGGCGTCAAGAGGACTAGATAGAAATAGGATTGGTTTTTAAGTCTTTAGGGTTGGTCATTCTTCTACTTAGTTCCCATGGTAGGAATCTCTCAATTTATTAGTTAAGATTCAGTAGTAAGTTTGAAGATGTATTAGTAGTATTAGATTTAGCAGTAAATGTAAGAGGTTTTGTGTTCGCTATGCTCTGTCCTTGGTCATTTTGCCTTTGTGGAGACACAAGCTGTCTTTATCATTAAAACAAAGTTGGTTCCATTTTGTCTTTTGTCTTCATGAACTCACTCCGGAAATGTTCCTTACATTTGCTTGGTGTTGCAAACAGGGCACTTGCCCTGAGAGAAGAATCTGGGCACATGAATCCCCCTACAGGCCCTGCCCCTTGCTCAGCTGGCAGGACTTACAAAGGGGTGTCTCCATTACTGCCAATGAGATAACACTGGCACTTCGTCCTTTGCTGCCTAAAAACCCCAGCTGGGAGTGGAAAGGGAGGCTTTGTTGAATTCAATGAATTGGATCTAAATGAGTGGTCTTGTCTCACTACACTTTCTGGGATAAAAGCAGAGGCTTCAGTCCTTTTCTGTTGCCCAGCAACATAACTTTGTTTCATTTCGGGGGACAGATGGACTTGACCGCCTTCCAGGACGTCTCTAGCCTCTCCCATTCTACACAATGAATATCCACATGCACCACAAAGACATCAGGAGTTCAGGTTCACTTTCAAATTTCAAGCATTACGCTCCCACTCTGGGCCTCCAGCAATCTCCTCAGCTAAAGCAGAGCGGGTGTGGTCACTATCCCCTCACTTCTCCCAGCTTGGCTATTTGCACCAAAGAAGAATCCAAGTCACTCTTTTATCTAGCCCAGCAAATGGCACTGCCTAGCAAGGCTTTGGTGGCAGGGGCTGGGCAGGATGGAGAGGGGGCCAGGGAGGGGGGAATTGCCAGGTTGCTTCTGGGAAGCTGATGGAAGCTTGCCCTTGTCTGATAGAGGCAGTGCAGGTGGGATCTGGAGCATACAAAGTATCTGCACTGCAGTGGGCCTTGTTCCAGCTGCCCCCTCAGTTTGCTGGCAGCGCGTGTGGAACGTACAGGCTGGCAAGGAAGCAAGATTTGCTTTTGCTTAACCTTAGGCAGGAAAGCAGCAAAACTGGCTGGGCTTTGCCGTATCTGGGACCTAAGAATTAAAACAAACATCAAGACCATCACTGTGCAAAAGTCATTCTGTCAGTGTTCCTTTCTTAGAGGAATCCCAGAGCATTAGAGACCAACATTCTCCCTTCTTTAAGGAAGGCAGCTGGAAGAATGACATAGAAATTTGGCACTACGTATTGACTACAAAAATGCTGGGGGACTGCCCCGCTCTGTGTGTCCCCATCAGTTCCCATGAAAAACATCCTATTTCTCCAAGTTTCAAGGAAGGAGTGTTGAGATGAGAGACCACCTCAGTAGCCCAAAGGAGGCAAAACATCAAGGCACATTACTGGGCAGCAATAGCACAAGTGAGCAAGGGGGCAGGAGGAATGCCTCCACTTGGAGAGAAAGCTTTGGAGCTGGTTCTCCACTCAACGACTTGCAACCTCTAGCTCCTCTCAGAGCCGGAGGAGAGCCAGCGGCGGCAGTCCCTCTGGTTCTCTGGGGCAGGAGATGTGGTCTGGGCCCTTGGACAGAGCCAGGCTCCTGCGCACGTTCAGCTGCAGGCACCTGACAGAGAAGCACAGAGAAGACCCAGAGCTGTCCCTGCACTGCTTTTGCCCGTCTCATCAGAGGACTGATGAGAAGCAGTGGGAAGGTTCTCAGAGCAAACTTGCAGCAGAAGAAGCAAAAGGGTCAAAGGTGGCCCATCCCTGTTCCTGTGCCCTGGGTCCCCGGGGCTTCTGCATGGAATGTTGCCCGTAGCAACTGTCCTTGTCTCCTACTCCTGCGGCCGTTGGTGGAACACTGGTGGACCAGCGGTGGAGCAGCAGCTGCAGGATCTGCTCCTGGGCTCTCCCTGACCAGCCACCTTCTGGCACCACTCGGCGCCAGACCTGGCCTCTGGATCGACACCCTCGTCTCCTCGTCTGCCGCCAGGCATCCGCACAGCACTTTGGCACTGTCAAAGGTAAGAAAGTCCCCGTTTGCCCTCCAAGCACTAACAGAAGGGCAGGAGGCTCCAGCTGGCTCTCCCACCAGCCACCACAGACAGGCTGCGGGCTCGCTTTCCCCAGACCAGGTTCCGCATGAAGGCGGGCTCCAGCTTCTCCAGGAATAATGCTGCCTCCAGGGAAAACACAGACCTTTCCATAGAGGACGTAGAGATCTGCAAGTCACGGTGCACTTGCAGATTCTCGTCCACTGATGACCCGATTCAAAGTTCTTGGCACCCATTTCACTCCCAAAACTGAGTTGTGCTGACCCCAAAACAAATTGGTCATTCCTTAGCAGTTCAGGGCTTCACTGTCAACAAATCCTGTTGCGCCCTGACCCTGCTGACATCTCCTCCAAAGCTTCAGAAACCAGAATGATGGCACTTCTCCTCTGTCAGGGCTTCTCCTTCAATACTGGCTTTCATCTTCAAAAATGATCTCTTCTCCGCAATACTTACAGACTTACATACTTACAACTCTTACAGACACATTCTATTTCAATATCTTTAAAGAGATTTGGTTTTTGGATCTCGTTGCGATAGAGATGTTGGGGGTAGATTTGTCTGTGTTTTTCAATGTCCGTAAGGCTGTTTCTGCCTCATGGTCAGAGGCAGCCATGAAATGCCGTCTTGAGTGGTCCTGGTGAAGAGCACAGTCACAGTATCACAGAACTTTCTGGGCTGGAAGGGATTCTCCAAATCATCTAGCCCACATCCTGGGCCTGCCCAGGAAAGCCTCAAGAATCACACCCCGGGCCCAAGGGCAGTGTCCAAACACTTTTGGAGCTCGGTCAGGCTTGCTGCTGTCACCCCTTCCCTGGGGAGGCTGTTCCAGTGCCCAATCACCCTCTGGGTGAGGAGCATTTTCCTCAGATCCGACCAAAGCCTGCCCTGGCACATCTTCCCTGCCATTCTCTTGGGTCTTCTCCCTGGCCCCAAGACTGAAGAGAGTGGTGCGTGCCCTTCTGCTTCCCCTCTTGAGCAAGCTGCAGGCTGCTAGAGCTCCAGCCTCCGGAATTCCAAGTGACAAAGCAGCCATGGCACCAAACTGAGGGGAGCTGGGACAGAGGAGCTTGTGCTTGGCAATGATGAGGATGAGAAGGAAGGCTACCCACACATCTCGGCAGAAGGATTTTTATCCGGAGCATTGTTTGGATCTCTTTCAGGTGCAAAGGAGGGGCACAATGAAGAGGAAAGCAAGAGCCAAGAGTCAGCCGTGAGTTTTGGCACAGGGTTAAAGGACAGCAAGCTTGAGGAATGGCAGAGAGGAGAACTGCTGTTTCAGAGTCAGGGTGCAAGGCTTTGGGTCCACAGGCGCTGTCTCTTGACCGCTTGCCTTTCTTACGTCCACCTCCCTCTTCCTTTAGACACATCAATGTTGGCAGTGACTTTCAGGCCGAGCTCCCAGAGCTGCAGACCACACCACCAAGTGAGGATGAAGAGCCTGCAACCCTGGTCTGGAAGCCCTGGGGGGAAGATGACTCTGACATGGAAAAACCTGACCGAGGTAGCTCTCGAGCTTTTCTTCCACCCCTCAGATACGTGGCTGTGTGTAAGGCTGCTTTTTGGGTAAAAAGGCAGCTTTTTGCAGGCTCTGCTTCTCTCCTTCTCTCGCCCATCTTCCCACGTGGAAGTTTTAGAGGCAAGGAGAATGCTCTGCGCTTGTAGCAGAGCAGGAAAAAGAGCAAGCGTCCTGCTCTCCAAATTGGCCAGGGGCATTTGCCACTGGAAGAGGGGAGATTGGCCCCCATTTCTTATTACAAAAGCTGCTTTGAAGGCAGAGCCAGCGCTGTGCGGGCCCTTGGTTCAGCTGCCCCTGTCGTTGCTCTCCTTTCCATGCTCCCCAAGCTGCTGTCTGTAGCTCCCGTGCTTTCCTTCTGCCTTGGATGGCAACCTTTGGCCCTTCTCGGCTCAAGCCTGCCTTTTGGCGGCTCTCTGTTGTGCTTGCAGTAAGAGAACTGTTGGACATGGCCAGCTCCCGTGGCATTGCCGGGCCAGCAGCTAACCTGGAGCTCGCCCTGCACTGCCTGCACCAGGCCCGCGGCAGCGTTCCGGTAAGAAGCGGCTGTTTGGGGGCAGAGAAGAGTGGGCAGGGAATTCGGAGGGCCCGGGCACTGGGACAGCCTTTCCTGGCTGCTCTTTGAAGAGGGCACTTAACAGCAAGGCCAGAGCACTTGCTGCCTGCTGGGTCTCCTCCACCTGTGCCAGGGCTGAGCCCAAATGGCTCGAGCAGGGAGAATATCTCTCCTGGAGGCAGCGGCGGGGAGGCTCCTGCAGCCTGCTGCCTTGTAAATTGCCTGGAGATCTGTGTTCTCTAAGGCGTTTGGAGGGGAGATTCCCAGAAGCCTCAGTGAGCTGAGGCAATTCTGGGTGCAGGAGCAGCAAAATCACAGAGCTGCTGAGCCAAATGCCGCTCTTGGGGACCAGGATCAAAGAGCTGGGCAGCCAAAGCGAGGGACTGTGAGCAAATGACAATTTTTGGCCCATGTGGGAGCCAGTTGCCGCAATCCCTAAGGAGGCAAAGTAGGTGAAAGGCAGCATTTATGGTTTTGGGCTTCTGGTTTTTGTTGTGGGGCAGCTAAAGCCTTTTTCCCCTTGGATCTTGCAGGAGGCTCTGGAGATGCTGCTCTCGGGGGTGCCTAAAACACCTCAAGGCCATCCCTTGGCTGATTATCATTACGCAGGTAACCAAAGCAGAGCTTCTTCCTTCACTGGCAGATGCTGCCGGCCCCTTAACTGCTGTGTCGGCCATTTCCGCTTAAACAAATTGTGCTGAACACCCGCACAAGGTCTGGTCTTCTCCGGGGGCGGGGAAAGCACCAGCAGCTCCTCCTTCAGCTTCACTTGTTTTCCATGCCTTTTCCCTGGGGAATGCCTGCCCTTCTCCTTCTGAGGGAGCAGACATGTACACAGGTGAACGATGGCTGGCGCCGATTTTGTTTGGGCAGCCAGTGGGATCTACTTCAAGTGGATGGAGGCTTCAATTTACCTGCTGCTTTTTATGGCCAGGCTCTGATAGATGGACACCTGAGGAGAAGGAGTCCTTCCAAAAGGCTTTCCACACCTACGGCAAGGATTTTCATCTCATCCAGAAGCAGGTAAAGCCATAGCACCTCCTTTACCCTAGCAGACCATCAGAAGGAAAGGTTGCTTATTTCTGCTACTAAATACAGGACTTCAGTCTCTCTCTTCTCAAGTGCCAAAAATGTTAAAGTAGTAATAAAAGGGGACATCCAAGGCCTGCGGGAAAATGCTGATCCTGCCTCTCCAGCCCTTTTCCCCAAGCTGTCTTGCAAGAAGAAGCTTTATGTTGTCAGGCTTGTCTCACACGTGTGCTGCTGCTTCCACAACACCTTGTGCTGGAATAACTGGAGTGAGCCACGGAAAAAGAACTGTGCTAGATGGATTGGTTGTTGATCTGTGCATTCCACGTGGTCCCACATAGCATAATACACTCTTCACTCCACTGCATGATGCTGCTCTTAGTCCACATTGATTTCATTTGACACCCTACTCCATTTAATCCATGATTTTGCTTCCTCCTTTACTCCATATTCTACTTTTTCTCCAATGCAGCCTACAGCAGGGCCACTTGAGATTCTTGCTTTTTCTCTCCACAACAGATCCAGAGTAAGACCGTGGCACAGTGTGTGGAATACTACTACTCCTGGAAAAAAGAGCATCAACTTGCCAGCACTCTTGCTCAGGTGAGCGGCAAGAGAATTGAGACATGCCAGGAGGGTCAAGAAACTGGGAGAAGGGGACAAAACCTGCTGATGAGCCATGCCAGACGCCGCTTGGCCAGGATCACATCGTCCCATGCGCTGGGAAAGGCGCAGCAGATGCTGCCCAGGGCTTCATTGTGCTGCTGCCCTGAAATACGGAATCCTAAAAACATAACTTTGACCCAAGAAGGCAGCACCGCCATCAAAATGGCCTTTGACTCTCCACAGATTGCTTTCTCAAGGGCTGGCAGCCTCGCTGATTCCAATCACACCCTTAATTCGCAACTGTTGCTAACATCAGCAATCCCAGCTGCCTCCTGGGAGATGCTGTGCTCTTTCAGGGATCTTTTTTAGAATCCCAGCGTACTCCCCAAAAAGGAGCTGCGGGTGCTGTGGCTCCGCTAGGACTTTCCTTACCGGCAAACAGCCATTTGGTTCACAATGATAGAGAGAGAGGGAGAGGGAGCAGTATTATTTTGGGTAGTAGAAAATGGGGAAGAATGTGTCTTCACTAATTTGAATAAACTTAAATCCCATTCCCTAGACATTAGGGGAAGAAAACCAGAGAGAAATAGATATTAGGCAGAGAGGTAGGCAGATGTCAGGCAGAGAAAGAAATGTAGAACTATAGATAGCCACACACTTATCCTACCCCTTTGGACTTTAGAAAAGAGGAGGAGTATTTTCCTCCAAGCACTGGCTTGGCAGCCTGCCACAGCCCACTGCCAGATAAAGGCAGCCGTGTCCTCAGCTCTACAGGGTTTGGAAGAATTTGCTTTGGCCGATAGAATTTTGTTCTGGACGCTCTGATTTCCCGCTTCCTGAGAGGAAGGAAACATTGATAAGGATTCTTTGATTTCCAGACTGTGGGCCAAGCAGAGAGGAGCAAAAGCCCCCCCAGAAAGGAGGATGGGGAGACAGGGAAGAGAAGCCGCAAGAGGGCTCGCAGCGCGGAGTGTCCCTGCTGCCAGCCGCGCCAGCCGCCCCACTCGGCGGGAGGCCCCTTTCCGTGCGGCCAGTGCAAACGGTGCGCCACTTCCTCCTCTCTCTGCTCCAAGCTGCGCCTTTGGACTAAAACAGCCTGACCGTTTCCAAAGGCACCACAGGGCAAGCTGAGGGCACTTGCAGGATCGCCCCTCGCAGCCCTGGTCAAGGTTACAAACCCCCTTCAACCCAAACGGCTCAGTTCAAAGCCGGCATTCCCAATGAAACCTTGCCGTGCCTCAACAGGACGCAGTTCACACAAGTAGAAATTTTGAATTTGATCACTGCCATCAAACCAAGCTTTGATTTCATCAAAAGCTCGGTTTGATGGTGCTGATCAAATTGAAACTAGGATGAAGCAAAAAGAGGAAGACATTTCAAGGAATTGAAAGCAGAAAGATCAGACTCATGGGGCTGATCCGTTTACAAATGCGGCACAGCCTGGAAAGACAGGCAGTCATACTAAAACGGAGATCTCCGTGCTTGCTTTAATGGTGTCTATTAAATTGACCATGGATGGTTTGTTCCCTGTCTTCCAGGGTGTTTGAAAGCATGAAGGAAAGGAACAAACACAGGAGAAGACATCGCCCACGGAAGGAAGCAGAGCCTCTCGGCAAGAAGAAAAGGCCAAATTAGACAAGCCTGCAGTTGTCCAGGGCTAGCAAGAGTTAGGCGTCAAGAGGACTAGATAGAAATAGGATTGGTTTTTAAGTCTTTAGGGTTGGTCATTCTTCTACTTAGTTTCCATGGTAGGAATCTCTCAATTTATTAGTTAAGATTCAGTACTAAGTTTGAAGATGTATTAGTAGTATTAGATTTAGCAGTAAATGTAAGAGGTTTTGTGTTCGCTATGCTCTGTCCTTGGTCGTTTTGCCTTTGTTGAGACACAAGCTGTCTTTATCATTAAAACAAAGTTGGTTCCATTTTGTCTTTTGTCTTCATGAACTCACTCCGGAAATGTTCCTTACATTTGCTTGGTGCTGCAAACAGGGCACTTGCCCTGAGAGAAGAATCTGGGCACATGAATCCCCCTACAGGCCCTGCCCCTTGCTCAGCTGGCAGGACTTACAAAGGGGTGTCTCCATTACTGCCAATGAGATAACACTGGCACTTCGTCCTTTGCTGCCTAAAAACCTCAGCTGGGAGTGGAAAGGGAGGCTTTGTTGAATTCAATGAATTGGATCTAAATGAGTGGTCTTGTCTCACTACACTTTCTGGGATAAAAGCAGAGGCTTCAGTCCTTTTCTGTTGCCCAGCAACATAACTTTGTTTCATTTCGGGGGACAGATGGACTTGACCGCCTTCCAGGACGTCTCTAGCCTCTCCCATTCTACACAATGAATATCCACATGCACCACAAAGACATCAGGAGTTCAGGTTCACTTTCAAATTTCAAGCATTACGCTCCCACTCTGGGCCTCCAGCAATCTCCTCAGCTAAAGCAGAGCGGGTGTGGTCACTATCCCCTCACTTCTCCCAGCTTGGCTATTTGCACCAAAGAAGAATCCAAGTCACTCTTTTATCTAGCCCAGCAAATGGCACTGCCTAGCAAGGCTTTGGTGGCAGGGGCTGGGCAGGATGGAGAGGGGGCCAGGGAGGGGGGAATTGCCAGGTTGCTTCTGGGAAGCTGATGGAAGCTTGCCCTTGTCTGATAGAGGCAGTGCAGGTGGGATCTGGAGCCTACAAAGTATCTGCACTGCAGTGGGCCTTGTTCCAGCTGCCCCCTCAGTTTGCTGGCAGCGCGTGTGGAACGTACAGGCTGGCAAGGAAGCAAGATTTACTTTTGCTTAACCTTAGGCAGGAAAGCAGCAAAACTGGCTGGGCTTTGCCGTATCTGGGACCTAAGAATTAAAACAAACATCAAGACCATCACTGTGCAAAAGTCATTCTGTCAGTGTTCATTTCTTAGAGGAATCCCAGAGCATTAGAGACCAACATTCTCCCTTCTTTAAGGAAGGCAGCTGGAAGAATGACATAGAAATTTGGCACTACGTATTGACTACAAAAATGCTGGGGGACTGCCCTGCTCTGTGTGTCCCCATCAGTTCCCATGAAAAACATCCTATTTCTCCAAGTTTCAAGGAAGGAGTGTTGAGATGAGAGACCACCTCAGTAGCCCAAAGGAGGCAAAACATCAAGGCACATTACTGGGCAGCAATAGCACAAGTGAGCAAGGGGGAAGGAGGAATGCCTCCACTTGGAGAGAAAGCTTTGGAGCTGGTTCTCCACTCAACGACTTGCAACCTCTAGCTCGTCTCAGAGCCGCAGGAGAGCCAGCGGCGGCAGTCCCTCTGGTTCTCTGGGGCAGGAGATGTGGTCTGGGCCCTTGGACAGAGCCAGGCTCCTGCGCACGTTCAGCTGCAGGCACCTGACAGAGAAGCACAGAGAAGACCCAGAGCTGTCCCTGCACTGCTTTTGCCCGTCTCATCAGAGGACTGATGAGAAGCAGTGGGAAGGTTCTCAGAGCAAACTTGCAGCAGAAGAAGCAAAAGGGTCAAAGGTGGCCCATCCCTGTTCCTGTGCCCTGGGTCCCCGGGGCTTCTGCATGGAATGTTGCCCGTAGCAACTGTCGTTGTCTCCTACTCCTGCGGCCGTTGGTGGAACACTGGTGGACCAGCGGTGGAGCAGCAGCTGCAGGATCTGCTCCTGGGCTCTCCCTGACCAGCCACCTTCTGGCACCACTCGGCGCCAGACCTGGCCTCTGGATCGACACCCTCGTCTCCTCGTCTGCCGCCAGGCATCCGCACAGCACTTTGGCACTGTCAAAGGTAAGAAAGTCCCCGTTTGCCCTCCAAGCACTAACAGAAGGGCAGGAGGCTCCAGCTGGCTCTCCCACCAGCCACCACAGACAGGCTGCGGGCTCGCTTTCCCCAGACCAGGTTCCGCATGAAGGCGGGCTCCAGCTTCTCCAGGAATAATGCTGCCTCCAGGGAAAACACAGACCTTTCCATAGAGGACGTAGAGATCTGCAAGTCACGGTGCACTTGCAGATTCTCGTCCACTGATGACCCGATTCAAAGTTCTTGGCACCCATTTCACTCCCAAAACTGAGTTGTGCTGACCCCAAAACAAATTGGTCATTCCTTAGCAGTTCAGGGCTTCACTGTCAACAAATCCTGTTGCGCCCTGACCCTGCTGACATCTCCTCCAAAGCTTCAGAAACCAGAATGATGGCACTTCTCCTCTGTCAGGGCTTCTCCTTCAATACTGGCTTTCATCTTCAAAAATGATCTCTTCTCCGCAATACTTACAGACTTACATACTTACAACTCTTACAGACACATTCTATTTCAATATCTTTAAAGAGATTTGGTTTTTGGATCTCGTTGCGATAGAGATGTTGGGGGTAGATTTGTCTGTGTTTTTCAATGTCCGTAAGGCTGTTTCTGCCTCATGGTCAGAGGCAGCCATGAAATGCCGTCTTGAGTGGTCCTGGTGAAGAGCACAGTCACAGTATCACAGAACTTTCTGGGCTGGAAGGGATTCTCCAAATCATCTAGCCCACATCCTGGGCCTGCCCAGGAAAGCCTCAAGAATCACACCCCGGGCCCAAGGGCAGTGTCCAAACACTTTTGGAGCTCGGTCAGGCTTGCTGCTGTCACCCCTTCCCTGGGGAGGCTGTTCCAGTGCCCAATCACCCTCTGGGTGAGGAGCATTTTCCTCAGATCCGACCAAAGCCTGCCCTGGCACATCTTCCCTGCCATTCTCTTGGGTCTTCTCCCTGGCCCCAAGACTGAAGAGAGTGGTGCGTGCCCTTCTGCTTCCCCTCTTGAGCAAGCTGCAGGCTGCTAGAGCTCCAGCCTCCGGAATTCCAAGTGACAAAGCAGCCACGGCACCAAACTGAGGGGAGCTGGGACAGAGGAGCTTGTGCTTGGCAATGATGAGGATGAGAAGGAAGGCTACCCACACATCTCGGCAGAAGGATTTTTATTCGGAGCATTGTTTGGATCTCTTTCAGGTGCAAAGGAGGGGCACAATGAAGAGGAAAGCAAGAGCCAAGAGTCAGCCGTGAGTTTTGGCACAGGGTTAAAGGACAGCAAGCTTGAGGAATGGCAGAGAGGAGAACTGCTGTTTCAGAGTCAGGGTGCAAGGCTTTGGGTCCACAGGCGCTGTCTCTTGACCGCTTGCCTTTCTTACGTCCACCTCCCTCTTCCTTTAGACACATCAATGTTGGCAGTGACTTTCAGGCCGAGCTCCCAGAGCTGCAGACCACACCACCAAGTGAGGATGAAGAGCCTGCAACCCTGGTCTGGAAGCCCTGGGGGGAAGATGACTCTGACATGGAAAAACCTGACAGAGGTAGCTCTCCAGCTTTTCTTCCACCCCTCAGATACGTGGCTGTGTGTAAGGCTGCTTTTTGGGTAAAAAGGCAGCTTTTTGCAGGCTCTGCTTCTCTCCTTCTCTCGCCCATCTTCCCACGTGGAAGTTTTAGAGGCAAGGAGAATGCTCTGCGCTTGTAGCAGAGCAGGAAAAAGAGCAAGCGTCCTGCTCTCCAAATTGGCCAGGGGCATTTGCCACTGGAAGAGGGGAGGTTGGCCCCCATTTCTTATTACAAAAGCTGCTTTGAAGGCAGAGCCAGCGCTGTGCGGGCCCTTGGTTCAGCTGCCCCTGTCGTTGCTCTCCTTTCCATGCTCCCCAAGCTGCTGTCTGTAGCTCCCGTGCTTTCCTTCTGCCTTGGATGGCAACCTTTGGCCCTTCTCGGCTCAAGCCTGCCTTTTGGCGGCTCTCTGTTGTGCTTGCAGTAAGAGAACTGTTGGACATGGCCAGCTCCCGTGGCATTGCTGGGCCAGCAGCTAACCTGGAGCTCGCCCTGCACTGCCTGCACCAGGCCCGCGGCAGCGTTCCGGTAAGAAGCGGCTGTTTGGGGGCAGAGAAGAGTGGGCAGGGAATTCGGAGGGCCCGGGCACTGGGACAGCCTTTCCTGGCTGCTCTTTGAAGAGGGCACTTAACAGGAAGGCCAGAGCACTTGCTGCCTGCTGTGTCACCTCCACCTGTTCCAGGGCTGAGCCCAAATGGCTCGAGCAGGGAGAATATCTCTCCTGGAGGCAGCGGCGGGGAGGCTCCTGCAGCCTGCTGCCTTGTAAATTGCCTGGAGATCTGTGTTCTCTAAGGCATTTGGAGGGGAGATTCCCAGAAGCCTCAGTGAGCTGAGGCAATTCTGGGTGCAGGAGCAGCAAAATCACAGAGCTGCTGAGCCAAATGCCGCTCTTGGGGACCAGGATCAAAGAGCTGGGCAGCCAAAGCGAGGGACTGTGAGCAAATCACAAGTTTTGGCCCATGTGGGAGCCAGTTGCCGCAATCCCTAAGGAGGCAAAGTAGGTGAAAGGCAGCATTTATGGTTTTGGGTTTCTGTTTTTTGTTGTGGGGCAGCTAAAGCCTTTTTCCCCTTGGATCTTGCAGGAGGCTCTGGAGATGCTGCTCTCGGGGGGGCCTAAAACACCTCAAGGCCATCCCTTGGCTGATTATCATTACGCAGGTAACCAAAGCAGAGCTTCTTCCTTCACTGGCAGATGCTGCCGGCCCCTTAACTGCTGTGTCGGCCATTTCCGCTTAAACAAATTGTGCTGAACACCCGCACAAGGTCTGGTCTTCTCCGGGGGCGGGGAAAGCACCAGCAGCTCCTCCTTCAGCTTCACTTGTTTTCCGTGCCTTTTCCCTGGGGAATGCCTGCCCTTCTCCTTCTGAGGGAGCAGACATGTACACGGGTGAACGATGGCTGGCGCCGATTTTGTTTGGGCAGCCAGTGGGATCTACTTCAAGTGGATGGAGGCTTCAATTTACCTGCTGCTTTTTATGGCCAGGCTCTGATAGATGGACACCTGAGGAGAAGGAGTCCTTCCAAAAGGCTTTCCACACCTACGGCAAGGATTTTCATCTCATCCAGAAGCAGGTAAAGCCATAGCACCTCCTTTACCCTAGCAGACCATCAGAAGGAAAGGTTGCTTATTTCTGCTACTAAATACAGGACTTCAGTCTCTCTCTTCTCAAGTGCCAAAAATGTTAAAGTAGTAACAAAAGGGGACATCCAAGGCCTGCGGGAAAATGCTGATCCTGCCTCTCCAGCCCTTTTCCCCAAGCTGTCTTGCAAGAAGAAGCTTTATGTTGTCAGGCTTGTCTCACACGTGTGCTGCTGCTTCCACAACACCTTGTGCTGGAATAACTGGAGTGAGCCACGGAAAAAGAACTGTGCTAGATGGATTGGTTGTTGATCTGTGCATTCCACGTGGTCCCACGTAGCATAATACACTCTTCACTCCACTGCATGATGCTGCTCTTAGTCCACATTGATTTCATTTGACACCCTACTCCATTTAATCCATGATTTTGCTTCCTCCTTTACTCCATATTCTACTTTTTCTCCAATGCAGCCTACAGCAGGGCCACTTGAGATTCTTGCTTTTTCTCTTCACAACAGATCCAGAGTAAGACCGTGGCACAGTGTGTGGAATACTACTACTCCTGGAAAAAAGAGCATCAACTTGCCAGCACTCTTGCTCAGGTGAGCGGCAAGAGAATTGAGACATGCCAGGAGGGTCAAGAAACTGGGAGAAGGGGACAAAACCTGCTGATGAGCCATGCCAGACGCCGCTTGGCCAGGATCACATCGTCCCATGCGCTGGGAAAGGCGCAGCAGATGCTGCCCAGGGCTTCATTGTGCTGCTGCCCTGAAATACGGAATCCTAAAAACATAACTTTGACCCAAGAAGGCAGCACCGCCATCAAAATGGCCTTTGACTCTCCACAGATTGCTTTCTCAAGGGCTGGCAGCCTCGCTGATTCCAATCACACCCTTAATTCGCAACTGTTGCTAACATCAGCAATCCCAGCTGCCTCCTGGGAGATGCTGTGCTCTTTCAGGGATCTTTTTTAGAATCCCAGCGTACTCCCCAAAAAGGAGCTGCGGGTGCTGTGGCTCCGCTAGGACTTTCCTTACCGGCAAACAGCCATTTGGTTCACAATGATAGAGAGAGAAGGAGAGGGAGCAGTATTATTTTGGGTAGTAGAAAATGGGGAACAATGTGTCTTCACTAATTTGAATAAACTTAAATCCCATTCCCTAGACATTAGGGGAAGAAAACCAGAGAGAAATAGATATTAGGCAGAGAGGTAGGCAGATGTCAGGCAGAGAAAGAAATGTAGAACTATAGATAGCCACACACTTATCCTACCCCTTTGGACTTTAGAAAAGAGGAGGAGTATTTTCCTCCAAGCACTGGCTTGGCAGCCTGCCACAGCCCACTGCCAGATAAAGGCAGCCGTGTCCTCAGCTCTACAGGGTTTGGAAGAATTTGCTTTGGCCGATAGAATTTTGTTCTGGACGCTCTGATTTCCCGCTTCCTGAGAGGAAGGAAACATTGATAAGGATTCTTTGATTTCCAGACTGTGGGCCAAGCAGAGAGGAGCAAAAGCCCCCCCAGAAAGGAGGATGGGGAGACAGGGAAGAGAAGCCGCAAGAGGGCTCGCAGCGCGGAGTGTCCCTGCTGCCAGCCGCGCCAGCCGCCCCACTCGGCGGGAGGCCCCTTTCCGTGCGGCCAGTGCAAACGGTGCGCCACTTCCTCCTCTCTCTGCTCCAAGCTGCGCCTTTGGACTAAAACAGCCTGACCGTTTCCAAAGGCACCACAGGGCAAGCTGAGGGCACTTGCAGGATCGCCCCTCGCAGCCCTGGTCAAGGTTACAAACCCCCTTCAACCCAAACGGCTCAGTTCAAAGCCGGCATTCCCAATGAAACCTTGCCGTGCCTCAACAGGACGCAGTTCACACAAGTAGAAATTTTGAATTTGATCACTGCCATCAAACCAAGCTTTGATTTCATCAAAAGCTCGGTTTGATGGTGCTGATCAAATTGAAACTAGGATGAAGCAAAAAGAGGAAGACATTTCAAGGAATTGAAAGCAGAAAGATCAGACTCATGGGGCTGATCCGTTTACAAATGCGGCACAGCCTGGAAAGACAGGCAGTCATACTAAAACGGAGATCTCCGTGCTTGCTTTAATGGTGTCTATTAAATTGACCATGGATGGTTTGTTCCCTGTCTTCCAGGGTGTTTGAAACCGTGAAGGAAAGGAACAAACACAGGAGAAGACATCGCCCACGGAAGGAAGCAGAGCCTCTCGGCAAGAAGAAAAGGCCAAATTAGACAAGCCTGCAGTTGTCCAGGGCTAGCAAGAGTTAGGCGTCAAGAGGACTAGATAGAAATAGGATTGGTTTTTAAGTCTTTAGGGTTGGTCATTCTTCTACTTAGTTCCCATGGTAGGAATCTCTCAATTTATTAGTTAAGATTCAGTAGTAAGTTTGAAGATGTATTAGTAGTATTAGATTTAGCAGTAAATGTAAGAGGTTTTGTGTTCGCTATGCTCTGTCCTTGGTCGTTTTGCCTTTGTTGAGACACAAGCTGTCTTTATCATTAAAACAAAGTTGGTTCCATTTTGTCTTTTGTCTTCATGAACTCACTCCGGAAATGTTCCTTACATTTGCTTGGTGTTGCAAACAGGGCACTTGCCCTGAGAGAAGAATCTGGGCACATGAATCCCCCTACAGGCCCTGCCCCTTGCTCAGCTGGCAGGACTTACTAAGGGGTGTCTCCATTACTGCCAATGAGATAACACTGGCACTTCGTCCTTTGCTGCCTAAAAACCTCAGCTGGGAGTGGAAAGGGAGGCTTTGTTGAATTCAATGAATTGGATCTAAATGAGTGGTCTTGTCTCACTACACTTTCTGGGATAAAAGCAGAGGCTTCAGTCCTTTTCTGTTGCCCAGCAACATAACTTTGTTTCATTTCGGGGGACAGATGGACTTGACCGCCTTCCAGGACGTCTCTAGCCTCTCCCATTCTACACAATGAATATCCACATGCACCACAAAGACATCAGGAGTTCAGGTTCACTTTCAAATTTCAAACATTACGCTCCCACTCTGGGCCTCCAGCAATCTCCTCAGCTAAAGCAGAGCGGGTGTGGTCACTATCCCCTCACTTCTCCCAGCTTGGCTATTTGCACCAAAGAAGAATCCAAGTCACTCTTTTATCTAGCCCAGCAAATGGCACTGCCTAGCAAGGCTTTGGTGGCAGGGGCTGGGCAGGATGGAGAGGGGGCCAGGGAGGGGGGAATTGCCAGGTTGCTTCTGGGAAGCTGATGGAAGCTTGCCCTTGTCTGATAGAGGCAGTGCAGGTGGGATCTGGAGCCTACAAAGTATCTGCACTGCGGTGGGCCTTGTTCCAGCTGCCCCCTCAGTTTGCTGGCGGCGCGTGTGGAACGTGCAGGCTGGCAAGGAAGCAAGATTTGCTTTTGCTTAACCTTAGGCAGGAAAGCAGCAAAACTGGCTGGGCTTTGCCGTATCTGGGACCTAAGAATTAAAACAAACATCAAGACCATCACTGTGCAAAAGTCATTCTGTCAGTGTTCCTTTCTTAGAGGAATCCCAGAGCATTAGAGACCAACATTCTCCCTTCTTTAAGGAAGGCAGCTGGAAGAATGACATAGAAATTTGGCACTACGTATTGACTACAAAAATGCTGGGGGACTGCCCCGCTCTGTATGTCCCCATCAGTTCCCATGAAAAACATCCTATTTCTCCAAGTTTCAAGGAAGGAGTGTTGAGATGAGAGACCACCTCAGTAGCCCAAAGGAGGCAAAACATCAAGGCATATTACTGGGCACCAATAGCACAAGTGAGCAAGGGGGCAGGAGGAATGCCTCCACTTGGAGAGAAAGCTTTGGAGCTGGTTCTCCACTCAACGACTTGCAACCTCTAGCTCCTCTCAGAGCCGCAGGAGAGCCAGCGGCGGCAGTCCCTCTGGTTCTCTGGGGCAGGAGATGTGGTCTGGGCCCTTGGACAGAGCCAGGCTCCTGCACACGTTCAGCTGCAGGCACCTGACAGAGAAGCACAGAGAAGACCCAGAGCTGTCCCTGCACTGCTTTTGCCCGTCTCATCAGAGGACGGATGAGAAGCAGTGGGAAGGTTCTCAGAGCAAACTTGCAGCAGAAGAAGCAAAAGGGTCAAAGGTGGCCCATCCCTGTTCCTGTGCCCTGGGTCCCCGGGGGTTCTGCATGGAATGTTGCCCGTAGCAACTGTCGTTGTCTCTTACTCCTGCGGCCGTTGGTGGAACACTGGTGGAGCAGCGGTGGAGCAGCAGCTGCAGGATCTGCTCCTGGGCTCTCCCTGACCAGCCACCTTCTGGCACCACTCGGCGCCAGACCTGGCCTCTGGATCGACACCCTCGTCTCCTCGTCCGCCGCCAGGCATCCGCACAGCACTTTGGCACTGTCAAAGGTAAGAAAGTCCCCGTTTGCCCTCCAAGCACTAACAGAAGGGCAGGAGGCTCCAGCTGGCTCTCCCACCAGCCACCACAGACAGGCTGCGGGCTCGCTTTCCCCAGACCAGGTTCCGCATGAAGGCGGGCTCCAGCTTCTCCAGGAATAATGCTGCCTCCAGGGAAAACACAGACCTTTCCATAGAGGACGTAGAGATCTGCAAGTCACGGTGCACTTGCAGATTCTCGTCCACTGATGACCCGATTCAAAGTTCTTGGCACCCATTTCACTCCCAAAACTGAGTTGTGCTGACCCCAAAACAAATTGGTCATTCCTTAGGAGTTCAGGGCTTCACTGTCAACAAATCCTGTTGCGCCCTGACCCTGCTGACATCTCCTCCAAAGCTTCAGAAACCAGAATGATGGCACTTCTCCTCTGTCAGGGCTTCTCCTTCAATACTGGCTTTCATCTTCAAAAATGATCTCTTCTCCGCAATACTTACAGACTTACATACTTACAACTCTTACAGACACATTCTATTTCAATATCTTTAAAGAGATTTGGTTTTTGGATCTCGTTGCGATAGAGATGTTGGGGGTAGATTTGTCTGTGTTTTTCAATGTCCGTAAGGCTGTTTCTGCCTCATGGTCAGAGGCAGCCATGAAATGCCGTCTTGAGTGGTCCTGGTGAAGAGCACAGTCACAGTATCACAGAACTTTCTGGGCTGGAAGGGATTCTCCAAATCATCTAGCCCACATCCTGGGCCTGCCCAGGAAAGCCTCAAGAATCACACCCCGGGCCCAAGGGCAGTGTCCAAACACTTTTGGAGCTCGGTCAGGCTTGCTGCTGTCACCCCTTCCCTGGGGAGGCTGTTCCAGTGCCCAATCACCCTCTGGGTGAGGAGCATTTTCCTCAGATCCGACCAAAGCCTGCCCTGGCACATCTTCCCTGCCATTCTCTTGGGTCTTCTCCCTGGCCCCAAGACTGAAGAGAGTGGTGCGTGCCCTTCTGCTTCCCCTCTTGAGCAAGCTGCAGGCTGCTAGAGCTCCAGCCTCCGGAATTCCAAGTGACAAAGCAGCCATGGCACCAAACTGAGGGGAGCTGGGACAGAGGAGCTTGTGCTTGGCAATGATGAGGATGAGAAGGAAGGCTACCCACACATCTCGGCAGAAGGATTTTTATTCGGAGCATTGTTTGGATCTCTTTCAGGTGCAAAGGAGGGGCACAATGAAGAGGAAAGCAAGAGCCAAGAGTCAGCCGTGAGTTTTGGCACAGGGTTAAAGGACAGCAAGCTTGAGGAATGGCAGAGAGGAGAACTGCTGTTTCAGAGTCAGGGTGCAAGGCTTTGGGTCCACAGGCGCTGTCTCTTGACCGCTTGCCTTTCTTACGTCCACCTCCCTCTTCCTTTAGACACATCAATGTTGGCAGTGACTTTCAGGCCGAGCTCCCAGAGCTGCAGACCACACCACCAAGTGAGGATGAAGAGCCTGCAACCCTGGTCTGGAAGCCCTGGGGGGAAGATGACTCTGACATGGAAAAACCTGACAGAGGTAGCTCTCCAGCTTTTCTTCCACCCCTCAGATACGTGGCTGTGTGTAAGGCTGCTTTTTGGGTAAAAAGGCAGCTTTTTGCAGGCTCTGCTTCTCTCCTTCTCTCGCCCATCTTCCCACGTGGAAGTTTTAGAGGCAAGGAGAATGCTCTGCGCTTGTAGCAGAGCAGGAAAAAGAGCAAGCGTCCTGCTCTCCAAATTGGCCAGGGGCATTTGCCACTGGAAGAGGGGAGGTTGGCCCCCATTTCTTATTACAAAAGCTGCTTTGAAGGCAGAGCCAGCGCTGTGCGGGCCCTTGGTTCAGCTGCCCCTGTCGTTGCTCTCCTTTCCATGCTCCCCAAGCTGCTGTCTGTAGCTCCCGTGCTTTCCTTCTGCCTTGGATGGCAACCTTTGGCCCTTCTCGGCTCAAGCCTGCCTTTTGGCGGCTCTCTGTTGTGCTTGCAGTAAGAGAACTGTTGGACATGGCCAGCTCCCGTGGCATTGCCGGGCCAGCAGCTAACCTGGAGCTCGCCCTGCACTGCCTGCACCAGGCCCGCGGCAGCGTTCCGGTAAGAAGCGGCTGTTTGGGGGCAGAGAAGAGTGGGCAGGGAATTCGGAGGGCCCGGGCACTGGGACAGCCTTTCCTGGCTGCTCTTTGAAGAGGGCACTTAACAGCAAGGCCAGAGCACTTGCTGCCTGCTGGGTCTCCTCCAGCTGTGCCAGGGCTGAGCCCAAATGGCTCGAGCAGGGAGAATATCTCTCCTGGAGGCAGCGGCGGGGAGGCTCCTGCAGCCTGCTGCCTTGTAAATTGCCTGGAGATCTGTGTTCTCTAAGGCGTTTGGAGGGGAGATTCCCAGAAGCCTCAGTGAGCTGAGGCAATTCTGGGTGCAGGAGCAGCAAAATCACAGAGCTGCTGAGCCAAATGCCGCTCTTGGGGACCAGGATCAAAGAGCTGGGCAGCCAAAGCGAGGGACTGTGAGCAAATGACAATTTTTGGCCCATGTGGGAGCCAGTTGCCGCAATCCCTAAGGAGGCAAAGTAGGTGAAAGGCAGCATTTATGGTTTTGGGCTTCTGGTTTTTGTTGTGGGGCAGCTAAAGCCTTTTTCCCCTTGGATCTTGCAGGAGGCTCTGGAGATGCTGCTCTCGGGGGTGCCTAAAACACCTCAAGGCCATCCCTTGGCTGATTATCATTACGCAGGTAACCAAAGCAGAGCTTCTTCCTTCACTGGCAGATGCTGCCGGCCCCTTAACTGCTGTGTCGGCCATTTCCGCTTAAACAAATTGTGCTGAACACCCGCACAAGGTCTGGTCTTCTCCGGGGGCGGGGAAAGCACCAGCAGCTCCTCCTTCAGCTTCACT
Source organism: Haemorhous mexicanus (assembly GCF_027477595.1). Lineage (NCBI taxonomy): Eukaryota > Metazoa > Chordata > Aves > Passeriformes > Fringillidae > Haemorhous > Haemorhous mexicanus. The sequence goes on along the minus strand of NC_082381.1, from coordinate 66,152,332 downwards.
TGTTTTCCATGCCTTTTCCCTGGGGAATGCCTGCCCTTCTCCTTCTGAGGGAGCAGACATGTACACAGGTGAACGATGGCTGGCGCCGATTTTGTTTGGGCAGCCAGTGGGATCTACTTCAAGTGGATGGAGGCTTCAATTTACCTGCTGCTTTTTATGGCCAGGCTCTGATAGATGGACACCTGAGGAGAAGGAGTCCTTCCAAAAGGCTTTCCACACCTACGGCAAGGATTTTCATCTCATCCAGAAGCAGGTAAAGCCATAGCACCTCCTTTACCCTAGCAGACCATCAGAAGGAAAGGTTGCTTATTTCTGCTACTAAATACAGGACTTCAGTCTCTCTCTTCTCAAGTGCCAAAAATGTTAAAGTAGTAACAAAAGGGGACATCCAAGGCCTGCGGGAAAATGCTGATCCTGCCTCTCCAGCCCTTTTCCCCAAGCTGTCTTGCAAGAAGAAGCTTTATGTTGTCAGGCTTGTCTCACACGTGTGCTGCTGCTTCCACAACACCTTGTGCTGGAATAACTGGAGTGAGCCACGGAAAAAGAACTGTGCTAGATGGATTGGTTGTTGATCTGTGCATTCCACGTGGTCCCACGTAGCATAATACACTCTTCACTCCACTGCATGATGCTGCTCTTAGTCCACATTGATTTCATTTGACACCCTACTCCATTTAATCCATGATTTTGCTTCCTCCTTTACTCCATATTCTACTTTTTCTCCAATGCAGCCTACAGCAGGGCCACTTGAGATTCTTGCTTTTTCTCTCCACAACAGATCCAGAGTAAGACCGTGGCACAGTGTGTGGAATACTACTACTCCTGGAAAAAAGAGCATCAACTTGCCAGCACTCTTGCTCAGGTGAGCGGCAAGAGAATTGAGACATGCCAGGAGGGTCAAGAAACTGGGAGAAGGGGACAAAACCTGCTGATGAGCCATGCCAGACGCCGCTTGGCCAGGATCACATCGTCCCATGCGCTGGGAAAGGCGCAGCAGATGCTGCCCAGGGCTTCATTGTGCTGCTGCCCTGAAATACGGAATCCTAAAAACATAACTTTGACCCAAGAAGGCAGCACCGCCACCAAAATGGCCTTTGACTCTCCACAGATTGCTTTCTCAAGGGCTGGCAGCCTCGCTGATTCCAATCACACCCTTAATTCGCAACTGTTGCTAACATCAGCAATCCCAGCTGCCTCCTGGGAGATGCTGTGCTCTTTCAGGGATCTTTTTTAGAATCCCAGCGTACTCCCCAAAAAGGAGCTGCGGGTGCTGTGGCTCCGCTAGGACTTTCCTTACCGGCAAACAGCCATTTGGTTCACAATGATAGAGAGAGAAGGAGAGGGAGCAGTATTATTTTGGGTAGTAGAAAATGGGGAACAATGTGTCTTCACTAATTTGAATAAACTTAAATCCCATTCCCTAGACATTAGGGGAAGAAAACCAGAGAGAAATAGATATTAGGCAGAGAGGTAGGCAGATGTCAGGCAGAGAAAGAAATGTAGAACTATAGATAGCCACACACTTATCCTACCCCTTTGGACTTTAGAAAAGAGGAGGAGTATTTTCCTCCAAGCACTGGCTTGGCAGCCTGCCACAGCCCACTGCCAGATAAAGGCAGCCGTGTCCTCAGCTCTACAGGGTTTGGAAGAATTTGCTTTGGCCGATAGAATTTTGTTCTGGACGCTCTGATTTCCCGCTTCCTGAGAGGAAGGAAACATTGATAAGGATTCTTTGATTTCCAGACTGTGGGCCAAGCAGAGAGGAGCTAAAGCCCCCCCAGAAAGGAGGATGGGGAGACAGGGAAGAGAAGCCGCAAGAGGGCTCGCAGCGCGGAGTGTCCCTGCTGCCAGCCGCGCCAGCCGCCCCACTCGGCGGGAGGCCCCTTTCCGTGCGGCCAGTGCAAACGGTGCGCCACTTCCTCCTCTCTCTGCTCCAAGCTGCGCCTTTGGACTAAAACAGCCTGACCGTTTCCAAAGGCACCACAGGGCAAGCTGAGGGCACTTGCAGGATCGCCCCTCGCAGCCCTGGTCAAGGTTACAAACCCCCTTCAACCCAAACGGCTCAGTTCAAAGCCGGCATTCCCAATGAAACCTTGCCGTGCCTCAACAGGACGCAGTTCACACAAGTAGAAATTTTGAATTTGATCACTGCCATCAAACCAAGCTTTGATTTCATCAAAAGCTCGGTTTGATGGTGCTGATCAAATTGAAACTAGGATGAAGCAAAAAGAGGAAGACATTTCAAGGAATTGAAAGCAGAAAGATCAGACTCATGGGGCTGATCCGTTTACAAATGCGGCACAGCCTGGAAAGACAGGCAGTCATACTAAAACGGAGATCTCCGTGCTTGCTTTAATGGTGTCTATTAAATTGACCATGGATGGTTTGTTCCCTGTCTTCCAGGGTGTTTGAAAGCATGAAGGAAAGGAACAAACACAGGAGAAGACATCGCCCACGGAAGGAAGCAGAGCCTCTCGGCAAGAAGAAAAGGCCAAATTAGACAAGCCTGCAGTTGTCCAGGGCTAGCAAGAGTTAGGCGTCAAGAGGACTAGATAGAAATAGGATTGGTTTTTAAGTCTTTAGGGTTGGTCATTCTTCTACTTAGTTTCCATGGTAGGAATCTCTCAATTTATTAGTTAAGATTCAGTACTAAGTTTGAAGATGTATTAGTAGTATTAGATTTAGCAGTAAATGTAAGAGGTTTTGTGTTCGCTATGCTCTGTCCTTGGTCGTTTTGCCTTTGTTGAGACACAAGCTGTCTTTATCATTAAAACAAAGTTGGTTCCATTTTGTCTTTTGTCTTCATGAACTCACTCCGGAAATGTTCCTTACATTTGCTTGGTGCTGCAAACAGGGCACTTGCCCTGAGAGAAGAATCTGGGCACATGAATCCCCCTACAGGCCCTGCCCCTTGCTCAGCTGGCAGGACTTACAAAGGGGTGTCTCCATTACTGCCAATGAGATAACACTGGCACTTCGTCCTTTGCTGCCTAAAAACCTCAGCTGGGAGTGGAAAGGGAGGCTTTGTTGAATTCAATGAATTGGATCTAAATGAGTGGTCTTGTCTCACTACACTTTCTGGGATAAAAGCAGAGGCTTCAGTCCTTTTCTGTTGCCCAGCAACATAACTTTGTTTCATTTCGGGGGACAGATGGACTTGACCGCCTTCCAGGACGTCTCTAGCCTCTCCCATTCTACACAATGAATATCCACATGCACCACAAAGACATCAGGAGTTCAGGTTCACTTTCAAATTTCAAGCATTACGCTCCCACTCTGGGCCTCCAGCAATCTCCTCAGCTAAAGCAGAGCGGGTGTGGTCACTATCCCCTCACTTCTCCCAGCTTGGCTATTTGCACCAAAGAAGAATCCAAGTCACTCTTTTATCTAGCCCAGCAAATGGCACTGCCTAGCAAGGCTTTGGTGGCAGGGGCTGGGCAGGATGGAGAGGGGGCCAGGGAGGGGGGAATTGCCAGGTTGCTTCTGGGAAGCTGATGGAAGCTTGCCCTTGTCTGATAGAGGCAGTGCAGGTGGGATCTGGAGCCTACAAAGTATCTGCACTGCAGTGGGCCTTGTTCCAGCTGCCCCCTCAGTTTGCTGGCAGCGCGTGTGGAACGTACAGGCTGGCAAGGAAGCAAGATTTGCTTTTGCTTAACCTTAGGCAGGAAAGCAGCAAAACTGGCTGGGCTTTGCCGTATCTGGGACCTAAGAATTAAAACAAACATCAAGACCATCACTGTGCAAAAGTCATTCTGTCAGTGTTCCTTTCTTAGAGGAATCCCAGAGCATTAGAGATGAACATTCTCCCTTCTTTAAGGAAGGCAGCTGGAAGAATGACATAGAAATTTGGCACTACATATTGACTACAAAAATGCTGGGGGACTGCCCTGCTCTGTGTGTCCCCATCAGTTCCCATGAAAAACATCCTATTTCTCCAAGTTTCAAGGAAGGAGTGTTGAGATGAGAGACCACCTCAGTAGCCCAAAGGAGGCAAAACATCAAGGCACATTACTGGGCAGCAATAGCACAAGTGAGCAAGGGGGAAGGAGGAATGCCTCCACTTGGAGAGAAAGCTTTGGAGCTGGTTCTCCACTCAACGACTTGCAACCTCTAGCTCGTCTCAGAGCCGCAGGAGAGCCAGCGGCGGCAGTCCCTCTGGTTCTCTGGGGCTGGAGATGTGGTCTGGGCCCTTGGACAGAGCCAGGCTCCTGCGCACGTTCAGCTGCAGGCACCTGACAGAGAAGCACAGAGAAGACCCAGAGCTGTCCCTGCACTGCTTTTGCCCGTCTCATCAGAGGACTGATGAGAAGCAGTGGGAAGGTTCTCAGAGCAAACTTGCAGCAGAAGAAGCAAAAGGGTCAAAGGTGGCCCATCCCTGTTCCTGTGCCCTGGGTCCCCGGGGCTTCTGCATGGAATGTTGCCCGTAGCAACTGTCGTTGTCTCCTACTCCTGCGGCCGTTGGTGGAACACTGGTGGACCAGCGGTGGAGCAGCAGCTGCAGGATCTGCTCCTGGGCTCTCCCTGACCAGCCACCTTCTGGCACCACTCGGCGCCAGACCTGGCCTCTGGATCGACACCCTCGTCTCCTCGTCTGCCGCCAGGCATCCGCACAGCACTTTGGCACTGTCAAAGGTAAGAAAGTCCCCGTTTGCCCTCCAAGCACTAACAGAAGGGCAGGAGGCTCCAGCTGGCTCTCCCACCAGCCACCACAGACAGGCTGCGGGCTCGCTTTCCCCAGACCAGGTTCCGCATGAAGGCGGGCTCCAGCTTCTCCAGGAATAATGCTGCCTCCAGGGAAAACACAGACCTTTCCATAGAGGACGTAGAGATCTGCAAGTCACGGTGCACTTGCAGATTCTCGTCCACTGATGACCCGATTCAAAGTTCTTGGCACCCATTTCACTCCCAAAACTGAGTTGTGCTGACCCCAAAACAAATTGGTCATTCCTTAGCAGTTCAGGGCTTCACTGTCAACAAATCCTGTTGCGCCCTGACCCTGCTGACATCTCCTCCAAAGCTTCAGAAACCAGAATGATGGCACTTCTCCTCTGTCAGGGCTTCTCCTTCAATACTGGCTTTCATCTTCAAAAATGATCTCTTCTCCGCAATACTTACAGACTTACATACTTACAACTCTTACAGACACATTCTATTTCAATATCTTTAAAGAGATTTGGTTTTTGGATCTCGTTGCGATAGAGATGTTGGGGGTAGATTTGTCTGTGTTTTTCAATGTCCGTAAGGCTGTTTCTGCCTCATGGTCAGAGGCAGCCATGAAATGCCGTCTTGAGTGGTCCTGGTGAAGAGCACAGTCACAGTATCACAGAACTTTCTGGGCTGGAAGGGATTCTCCAAATCATCTAGCCCACATCCTGGGCCTGCCCAGGAAAGCCTCAAGAATCACACCCCGGGCCCAAGGGCAGTGTCCAAACACTTTTGGAGCTCGGTCAGGCTTGCTGCTGTCACCCCTTCCCTGGGGAGGCTGTTCCAGTGCCCAATCACCCTCTGGGTGAGGAGCATTTTCCTCAGATCCGACCAAAGCCTGCCCTGGCACATCTTCCCTGCCATTCTCTTGGGTCTTCTCCCTGGCCCCAAGACTGAAGAGAGTGGTGCGTGCCCTTCTGCTTCCCCTCTTGAGCAAGCTGCAGGCTGCTAGAGCTCCAGCCTCCGGAATTCCAAGTGACAAAGCAGCCACGGCACCAAACTGAGGGGAGCTGGGACAGAGGAGCTTGTGCTTGGCAATGATGAGGATGAGAAGGAAGGCTACCCACACATCTCGGCAGAAGGATTTTTATTCGGAGCATTGTTTGGATCTCTTTCAGGTGCAAAGGAGGGGCACAATGAAGAGGAAAGCAAGAGCCAAGAGTCAGCCGTGAGTTTTGGCACAGGGTTAAAGGACAGCAAGCTTGAGGAATGGCAGAGAGGAGAACTGCTGTTTCAGAGTCAGGGTGCAAGGCTTTGGGTCCACAGGCGCTGTCTCTTGACCGCTTGCCTTTCTTACGTCCACCTCCCTCTTCCTTTAGACACATCAATGTTGGCAGTGACTTTCAGGCCGAGCTCCCAGAGCTGCAGACCACACCACCAAGTGAGGATGAAGAGCCTGCAACCCTGGTCTGGAAGCCCTGGGGGGAAGATGACTCTGACATGGAAAAACCTGACAGAGGTAGCTCTCCAGCTTTTCTTCCACCCCTCAGATACGTGGCTGTGTGTAAGGCTGCTTTTTGGGTAAAAAGGCAGCTTTTTGCAGGCTCTGCTTCTCTCCTTCTCTCGCCCATCTTCCCACGTGGAAGTTTTAGAGGCAAGGAGAATGCTCTGCGCTTGTAGCAGAGCAGGAAAAAGAGCAAGCGTCCTGCTCTCCAAATTGGCCAGGGGCATTTGCCACTGGAAGAGGGGAGGTTGGCCCCCATTTCTTATTACAAAAGCTGCTTTGAAGGCAGAGCCAGCGCTGTGCGGGCCCTTGGTTCAGCTGCCCCTGTCGTTGCTCTCCTTTCCATGCTCCCCAAGCTGCTGTCTGTAGCTCCCGTGCTTTCCTTCTGCCTTGGATGGCAACCTTTGGCCCTTCTCGGCTCAAGCCTGCCTTTTGGCGGCTCTCTGTTGTGCTTGCAGTAAGAGAACTGTTGGACATGGCCAGCTCCCGTGGCATTGCTGGGCCAGCAGCTAACCTGGAGCTCGCCCTGCACTGCCTGCACCAGGCCCGCGGCAGCGTTCCGGTAAGAAGCGGCTGTTTGGGGGCAGAGAAGAGTGGGCAGGGAATTCGGAGGGCCCGGGCACTGGGACAGCCTTTCCTGGCTGCTCTTTGAAGAGGGCACTTAACAGGAAGGCCAGAGCACTTGCTGCCTGCTGTGTCACCTCCACCTGTTCCAGGGCTGAGCCCAAATGGCTCGAGCAGGGAGAATATCTCTCCTGGAGGCAGCGGCGGGGAGGCTCCTGCAGCCTGCTGCCTTGTAAATTGCCTGGAGATCTGTGTTCTCTAAGGCATTTGGAGGGGAGATTCCCAGAAGCCTCAGTGAGCTGAGGCAATTCTGGGTGCAGGAGCAGCAAAATCAACGAGCTGCTGAGCCAAATGCCGCTCTTGGGGACCAGGATCAAAGAGCTGGGCAGCCAAAGCGAGGGACTGTGAGCAAATCACAAGTTTTGGCCCATGTGGGAGCCAGTTGCCGCAATCCCTAAGGAGGCAAAGTAGGTGAAAGGCAGCATTTATGGTTTTGGGTTTCTGTTTTTTGTTGTGGGGCAGCTAAAGCCTTTTTCCCCTTGGATCTTGCAGGAGGCTCTGGAGATGCTGCTCTCGGGGGTGCCTAAAACACCTCAAGGCCATCCCTTGGCTGATTATCATTACGCAGGTAACCAAAGCAGAGCTTCTTCCTTCACTGGCAGATGCTGCCGGCCCCTTAACTGCTGTGTCGGCCATTTCCGCTTAAACAAATTGTGCTGAACACCCGCACAAGGTCTGGTCTTCTCCGGGGGCGGGGAAAGCACCAGCAGCTCCTCCTTCAGCTTCACTTGTTTTCCGTGCCTTTTCCCTGGGGAATGCCTGCCCTTCTCCTTCTGAGGGAGCAGACATGTACACGGGTGAACGATGGCTGGCGCCGATTTTGTTTGGGCAGCCAGTGGGATCTACTTCAAGTGGATGGAGGCTTCAATTTACCTGCTGCTTTTTATGGCCAGGCTCTGATAGATGGACACCTGAGGAGAAGGAGTCCTTCCAAAAGGCTTTCCACACCTACGGCAAGGATTTTCATCTCATCCAGAAGCAGGTAAAGCCATAGCACCTCCTTTACCCTAGCAGACCATCAGAAGGAAAGGTTGCTTATTTCTGCTACTAAATACAGGACTTCAGTCTCTCTCTTCTCAAGTGCCAAAAATGTTAAAGTAGTAACAAAAGGGGACATCCAAGGCCTGCGGGAAAATGCTGATCCTGCCTCTCCAGCCCTTTTCCCCAAGCTGTCTTGCAAGAAGAAGCTTTATGTTGTCAGGCTTGTCTCACACGTGTGCTGCTGCTTCCACAACACCTTGTGCTGGAATAACTGGAGTGAGCCACGGAAAAAGAACTGTGCTAGATGGATTGGTTGTTGATCTGTGCATTCCACGTGGTCCCACGTAGCATAATACACTCTTCACTCCACTGCATGATGCTGCTCTTAGTCCACATTGATTTCATTTGACACCCTACTCCATTTAATCCATGATTTTGCTTCCTCCTTTACTCCATATTCTACTTTTTCTCCAATGCAGCCTACAGCAGGGCCACTTGAGATTCTTGCTTTTTCTCTTCACAACAGATCCAGAGTAAGACCGTGGCACAGTGTGTGGAATACTACTACTCCTGGAAAAAAGAGCATCAACTTGCCAGCACTCTTGCTCAGGTGAGCGGCAAGAGAATTGAGACATGCCAGGAGGGTCAAGAAACTGGGAGAAGGGGACAAAACCTGCTGATGAGCCATGCCAGACGCCGCTTGGCCAGGATCACATCGTCCCATGCGCTGGGAAAGGCGCAGCAGATGCTGCCCAGGGCTTCATTGTGCTGCTGCCCTGAAATACGGAATCCTAAAAACATAACTTTGACCCAAGAAGGCAGCACCGCCATCAAAATGGCCTTTGACTCTCCACAGATTGCTTTCTCAAGGGCTGGCAGCCTCGCTGATTCCAATCACACCCTTAATTCGCAACTGTTGCTAACATCAGCAATCCCAGCTGCCTCCTGGGAGATGCTGTGCTCTTTCAGGGATCTTTTTTAGAATCCCAGCGTACTCCCCAAAAAGGAGCTGCGGGTGCTGTGGCTCCGCTAGGACTTTCCTTACCGGCAAACAGCCATTTGGTTCACAATGATAGAGAGAGAAGGAGAGGGAGCAGTATTATTTTGGGTAGTAGAAAATGGGGAACAATGTGTCTTCACTAATTTGAATAAACTTAAATCCCATTCCCTAGACATTAGGGGAAGAAAACCAGAGAGAAATAGATATTAGGCAGAGAGGTAGGCAGATGTCAGGCAGAGAAAGAAATGTAGAACTATAGATAGCCACACACTTATCCTACCCCTTTGGACTTTAGAAAAGAGGAGGAGTATTTTCCTCCAAGCACTGGCTTGGCAGCCTGCCACAGCCCACTGCCAGATAAAGGCAGCCGTGTCCTCAGCTCTACAGGGTTTGGAAGAATTTGCTTTGGCCGATAGAATTTTGTTCTGGACGCTCTGATTTCCCGCTTCCTGAGAGGAAGGAAACATTGATAAGGATTCTTTGATTTCCAGACTGTGGGCCAAGCAGAGAGGAGCAAAAGCCCCCCCAGAAAGGAGGATGGGGAGACAGGGAAGAGAAGCCGCAAGAGGGCTCGCAGCGCGGAGTGTCCCTGCTGCCAGCCGCGCCAGCCGCCCCACTCGGCGGGAGGCCCCTTTCCGTGCGGCCAGTGCAAACGGTGCGCCACTTCCTCCTCTCTCTGCTCCAAGCTGCGCCTTTGGACTAAAACAGCCTGACCGTTTCCAAAGGCACCACAGGGCAAGCTGAGGGCACTTGCAGGATCGCCCCTCGCAGCCCTGGTCAAGGTTACAAACCCCCTTCAACCCAAACGGCTCAGTTCAAAGCCGGCATTCCCAATGAAACCTTGCCGTGCCTCAACAGGACGCAGTTCACACAAGTAGAAATTTTGAATTTGATCACTGCCATCAAACCAAGCTTTGATTTCATCAAAAGCTCGGTTTGATGGTGCTGATCAAATTGAAACTAGGATGAAGCAAAAAGAGGAAGACATTTCAAGGAATTGAAACTAGAAAGATCAGACTCATGGGGCTGATCCGTTTACAAATGCGGCACAGCCTGGAAAGACAGGCAGTCATACTAAAACGGAGATCTCCGTGCTTGCTTTAATGGTGTCTATTAAATTGACCATGGATGGTTTGTTCCCTGTCTTCCAGGGTGTTTGAAACCGTGAAGGAAAGGAACAAACACAGGAGAAGACATCGCCCACGGAAGGAAGCAGAGCCTCTCGGCAAGAAGAAAAGGCCAAATTAGACAAGCCTGCAGTTGTCCAGGGCTAGCAAGAGTTAGGCGTCAAGAGGACTAGATAGAAATAGGATTGGTTTTTAAGTCTTTAGGGTTGGTCATTCTTCTACTTAGTTCCCATGGTAGGAATCTCTCAATTTATTAGTTAAGATTCAGTAGTAAGTTTGAAGATGTATTAGTAGTATTAGATTTAGCAGTAAATGTAAGAGGTTTTGTGTTCGCTATGCTCTGTCCTTGGTCGTTTTGCCTTTGTTGAGACACAAGCTGTCTTTATCATTAAAACAAAGTTGGTTCCATTTTGTCTTTTGTCTTCATGAACTCACTCCGGAAATGTTCCTTACATTTGCTTGGTGTTGCAAACAGGGCACTTGCCCTGAGAGAAGAATCTGGGCACATGAATCCCCCTACAGGCCCTGCCCCTTGCTCAGCTGGCAGGACTTACAAAGGGGTGTCTCCATTACTGCCAATGAGATAACACTGGCACTTCGTCCTTTGCTGCCTAAAAACCTCAGCTGGGAGTGGAAAGGGAGGCTTTGTTGAATTCAATGAATTGGATCTAAATGAGTGGTCTTGTCTCACTACACTTTCTGGGATAAAAGCAGAGGCTTCAGTCCTTTTCTGTTGCCCAGCAACATAACTTTGTTTCATTTCGGGGGACAGATGGACTTGACCGCCTTCCAGGACGTCTCTAGCCTCTCCCATTCTACACAATGAATATCCACATGCACCACAAAGACATCAGGAGTTCAGGTTCACTTTCAAATTTCAAGCATTACGCTCCCACTCTGGGCCTCCAGCAATCTCCTCAGCTAAAGCAGAGCGGGTGTGGTCACTATCCCCTCACTTCTCCCAGCTTGGCTATTTGCACCAAAGAAGAATCCAAGTCACTCTTTTATCTAGCCCAGCAAATGGCACTGCCTAGCAAGGCTTTGGTGGCAGGGGCTGGGCAGGATGGAGAGGGGGCCAGGGAGGGGGGAATTGCCAGGTTGCTTCTGGGAAGCTGATGGAAGCTTGCCCTTGTCTGATAGAGGCAGTGCAGGTGGGATCTGGAGCATACAAAGTATCTGCACTGCAGTGGGCCTTGTTCCAGCTGCCCCCTCAGTTTGCTGGCAGCGCGTGTGGAACGTGCAGGCTGGCAAGGAAGCAAGATTTGCTTTTGCTTAACCTTAGGCAGGAAAGCAGCAAAACTGGCTGGGCTTTGCCGTATCTGGGACCTAAGAATTAAAACAAACATCAAGACCATCACTGTGCAAAAGTCATTCTGTCAGTGTTCCTTTCTTAGAGGAATCCCAGAGCATTAGAGACCAACATTCTCCCTTCTTCAAGGAAGGCAGCTGCAAGAATGGCATAGAAATTTGGCACTACGTATTGACTACAAAAATGCTGGGGGACTGCCCCGCTCTGTGTGTCCCCATCAGTTCCCATGAAAAACATCCTATTTCTCCAAGTTTCAAGGAAGGAGTGTTGAGATGAGAGACCACCTCAGTAGCCCAAAGGAGGCAAAACATCAAGGCATATTACTGGGCACCAATAGCACAAGTGAGCAAGGGGGCAGGAGGAATGCCTCCACTTGGAGAGAAAGCTTTGGAGCTGGTTCTCCACTCAACGACTTGCAACCTCTAGCTCCTCTCAGAGCCGGAGGAGAGCCAGCGGCGGCAGTCCCTCTGGTTCTCTGGGGCAGGAGATGTGGTCTGGGCCCTTGGACAGAGCCAGGCTCCTGCGCACGTTCAGCTGCAGGCACCTGACAGAGAAGCACAGAGAAGACCCAGAGCTGTCCCTGCACTGCTTTTGCCCGTCTCATCAGAGGACGGATGAGAAGCAGTGGGAAGGTTCTCAGAGCAAACTTGCAGCAGAAGAAGCAAAAGGGGCAAAGGTGGCCTATCCCTGTTCCTGTGCCCTGGGTCCCCGGGGCTTCTGCATGGAATGTTGCCCGTAGCAACTGTCGTTGTCTCCTACTCCTGCGGCCGTTGGTGGAACACTGGTGGACCAGCGGTGGAGCAGCAGCTGCAGGATCTGCTCCTGGGCTCTCCCTGACCAGCCACCTTCTGGCACCACTCGGCGCCAGACCTGGCCTCTGGATCGACACCCTCGTCTCCTCGTCTGCCGCCAGGCATCCGCACAGCACTTTGGCACTGTCAAAGGTAAGAAAGTCCCCGTTTGCCCTCCAAGCACTAACAGAAGGGCAGGAGGCTCCAGCTGGCTCTCCCACCAGCCACCACAGACAGGCTGCGGGCTCGCTTTCCCCAGACCAGGTTCCGCATGAAGGCGGGCTCCAGCTTCTCCAGGAATAATGCTGCCTCCAGGGAAAACACAGACCTTTCCATAGAGGACGTAGAGATCTGCAAGTCACGGTGCACTTGCAGATTCTCGTCCACTGATGACCCGATTCAAAGTTCTTGGCACCCATTTCACTCCCAAAACTGAGTTGTGCTGACCCCAAAACAAATTGGTCATTCCTTAGGAGTTCAGGGCTTCACTGTCAACAAATCCTGTTGCGCCCTGACCCTGCTGGCATCTCCTCCAAAGCTTCAGAAACCAGAATGATGGCACTTCTCCTCTGTCAGGGCTTCTCCTTCAATACTGGCTTTCATCTTCAAAAATGATCTCTTCTCCGCAATACTTACAGACTTACATACTTACAACTCTTACAGACACATTCTATTTCAATATCTTTAAAGAGATTTGGTTTTTGGATCTCGTTGCGATAGAGATGTTGGGGGTAGATTTGTCTGTGTTTTTCAATGTCCGTAAGGCTGTTTCTGCCTCATGGTCAGAGGCAGCCATGAAATGCCGTCTTGAGTGGTCCTGGTGAAGAGCACAGTCACAGTATCACAGAACTTTCTGGGCTGGAAGGGATTCTCCAAATCATCTAGCCCACATCCTGGGCCTGCCCAGGAAAGCCTCAAGAATCACACCCCGGGCCCAAGGGCAGTGTCCAAACACTTTTGGAGCTCGGTCAGGCTTGCTGCTGTCACCCCTTCCCTGGGGAGGCTGTTCCAGTGCCCAATCACCCTCTGGGTGAGGAGCATTTTCCTCAGATCCGACCAAAGCCTGCCCTGGCACATCTTCCCTGCCATTCTCTTGGGTCTTCTCCCTGGCCCCAAGACTGAAGAGAGTGGTGCGTGCCCTTCTGCTTCCCCTCTTGAGCAAGCTGCAGGCTGCTAGAGCTCCAGCCTCCGGAATTCCAAGTGACAAAGCAGCCATGGCACCAAACTGAGGGGAGCTGGGACAGAGGAGCTTGTGCTTGGCAATGATGAGGATGAGAAGGAAGGCTACCCACACATCTCGGCAGAAGGATTTTTATCCGGAGCATTGTTTGGATCTCTTTCAGGTGCAAAGGAGGGGCACAATGAAGAGGAAAGCAAGAGCCAAGAGTCAGCCGTGAGTTTTGGCACAGGGTTAAAGGACAGCAAGCTTGAGGAATGGCAGAGAGGAGAACTGCTGTTTCAGAGTCAGGGTGCAAGGCTTTGGGTCCACGGGCGCTGTCTCTTGACCGCTTGCCTTTCTTACGTCCACCTCCCTCTTCCTTTAGACACATCAATGTTGGCAGTGACTTTCAGGCCGAGCTCCCAGAGCTGCAGACCACACCACCAAGTGAGGATGAAGAGCCTGCAACCCTGGTCTGGAAGCCCTGGGGGGAAGATGACTCTGACATGGAAAAACCTGACAGAGGTAGCTCTCGAGCTTTTCTTCCACCCCTCAGATACGTGGCTGTGTGTAAGGCTGCTTTTTGGGTAAAAAGGCAGCTTTTTGCAGGCTCTGCTTCTCTCCTTCTCTCGCCCATCTTCCCACGTGGAAGTTTTAGAGGCAAGGAGAATGCTCTGCGCTTGTAGCAGAGCAGGAAAAAGAGCAAGTGTCCTGCTCTCCAAATTGGCCAGGGGCATTTGCCACTGGAAGAGGGGAGATTGGCCCCCATTTCTTATTACAAAAGCTGCTTTGAAGGCAGAGCCAGCGCTGTGCGGGCCCTTGGTTCAGCTGCCCCTGTCGTTGCTCTCCTTTCCATGCTCCCCAAGCTGCTGTCTGTAGCTCCCGTGCTTTCCTTCTGCCTTGGATGGCAACCTTTGGCCCTTCTCGGCTCAAGCCTGCCTTTTGGCGGCTCTCTGTTGTGCTTGCAGTAAGAGAACTGTTGGACATGGCCAGCTCCCGTGGCATTGCCGGGCCAGCAGCTAACCTGGAGCTCGCCCTGCACTGCCTGCACCAGGCCCGCGGCAGCGTTCCGGTAAGAAGCGGCTGTTTGGGGGCAGAGAAGAGTGGGCAGGGAATTCGGAGGGCCCGGGCACTGGGACAGCCTTTCCTGGCTGCTCTTTGAAGAGGGCACTTAACAGCAAGGCCAGAGCACTTGCTGCCTGCTGGGTCTCCTCCAGCTGTGCCAGGGCTGAGCCCAAATGGCTCGAGCAGGGAGAATATCTCTCCTGGAGGCAGCGGCGGGGAGGCTCCTGCAGCCTGCTGCCTTGTAAATTGCCTGGAGATCTGTGTTCTCTAAGGCGTTTGGAGGGGAGATTCCCAGAAGCCTCAGTGAGCTGAGGCAATTCTGGGTGCAGGAGCAGCAAAATCACAGAGCTGCTGAGCCAAATGCCGCTCTTGGGGACCAGGATCAAAGAGCTGGGCAGCCAAAGCGAGGGACTGTGAGCAAATGACAATTTTTGGCCCATGTGGGAGCCAGTTGCCGCAATCCCTAAGGAGGCAAAGTAGGTGAAAGGCAGCATTTATGGTTTTGGGCTTCTGGTTTTTGTTGTGGGGCAGCTAAAGCCTTTTTCCCCTTGGATCTTGCAGGAGGCTCTGGAGATGCTGCTCTCGGGGGTGCCTAAAACACCTCAAGGCCATCCCTTGGCTGATTATCATTACGCAGGTAACCAAAGCAGAGCTTCTTCCTTCACTGGCAGATGCTGCCGGCCCCTTAACTGCTGTGTCGGCCATTTCCGCTTAAACAAATTGTGCTGAACACCCGCACAAGGTCTGGTCTTCTCCGGGGGCGGGGAAAGCACCAGCAGCTCCTCCTTCAGCTTCACTTGTTTTCCATGCCTTTTCCCTGGGGAATGCCTGCCCTTCTCCTTCTGAGGGAGCAGACATGTACACAGGTGAACGATGGCTGGCGCCGATTTTGTTTGGGCAGCCAGTGGGATCTACTTCAAGTGGATGGAGGCTTCAATTTACCTGCTGCTTTTTATGGCCAGGCTCTGATAGATGGACACCTGAGGAGAAGGAGTCCTTCCAAAAGGCTTTCCACACCTACGGCAAGGATTTTCATCTCATCCAGAAGCAGGTAAAGCCATAGCACCTCCTTTACCCTAGCAGACCATCAGAAGGAAAGGTTGCTTATTTCTGCTACTAAATACAGGACTTCAGTCTCTCTCTTCTCAAGTGCCAAAAATGTTAAAGTAGTAACAAAAGGGGACATCCAAGGCCTGCGGGAAAATGCTGATCCTGCCTCTCCAGCCCTTTTCCCCAAGCTGTCTTGCAAGAAGAAGCTTTATGTTGTCAGGCTTGTCTCACACGTGTGCTGCTGCTTCCACAACACCTTGTGCTGGAATAACTGGAGTGAGCCACGGAAAAAGAACTGTGCTAGATGGATTGGTTGTTGATCTGTGCATTCCACGTGGTCCCACATAGCATAATACACTCTTCACTCCACTGCATGATGCTGCTCTTAGTCCACATTGATTTCATTTGACACCCTACTCCATTTAATCCATGATTTTGCTTCCTCCTTTACTCCATATTCTACTTTTTCTCCAATGCAGCCTACAGCAGGGCCACTTGAGATTCTTGCTTTTTCTCTCCACAACAGATCCAGAGTAAGACCGTGGCACAGTGTGTGGAATACTACTACTCCTGGAAAAAAGAGCATCAACTTGCCAGCACTCTTGCTCAGGTGAGCGGCAAGAGAATTGAGACATGCCAGGAGGGTCAAGAAACTGGGAGAAGGGGACAAAACCTGCTGATGAGCCATGCCAGACGCCGCTTGGCCAGGATCACATCGTCCCATGCGCTGGGAAAGGCGCAGCAGATGCTGCCTAGGGCTTCATTGTGCTGCTGCCCTGAAATACGGAATCCTAAAAACATAACTTTGACCCAAGAAGGCAGCACCGCCACCAAAATGGCCTTTGACTCTCCACAGATTGCTTTCTCAAGGGCTGGCAGCCTCGCTGATTCCAATCACACCCTTAATTCGCAACTGTTGCTAACATCAGCAATCCCAGCTGCCTCCTGGGAGATGCTGTGCTCTTTCAGGGATCTTTTTTAGAATCCCAGCGTACTCCCCAAAAAGGAGCTGCGGGTGCTGTGGCTCCGCTAGGACTTTCCTTACCGGCAAACAGCCATTTGGTTCACAATGATAGGGAGAGAGGGAGAGGGAGCAGTATTATTTTGGGTAGTAGAAAATGGGGAACAATGTGTCTTCACTAATTTGAATAAACTTAAATCCCATTCCCTAGACATTAGGGGAAGAAAACCAGAGAGAAATAGATATTAGGCAGAGAGGTAGGCAGATGTCAGGCAGAGAAAGAAATGTAGAACTATAGATAGCCACACACTTATCCTACCCCTTTGGACTTTAGAAAAGAGGAGGAGTATTTTCCTCCAAGCACTGGCTTGGCAGCCTACCACAGCCCACTGCCAGATAAAGGCAGCCGTGTCCTCAGTTCTACAGGGTTTGGAAGAATTTGCTTTGGCCGATAGAATTTTGTTCTGGACGCTCTGATTTCCCGCTTCCTGAGAGGAAGGAAACATTGATAAGGATTCTTTGATTTCCAGACTGTGGGCCAAGCAGAGAGGAGCAAAAGCCCCCCCAGAAAGGAGGATGGGGAGACAGGGAAGAGAAGCCGCAAGAGGGCTCGCAGCGCGGAGTGTCCCTGCTGCCAGCCGCGCCAGCCGCCCCACTCGGCGGGAGGCCCCTTTCCGTGCGGCCAGTGCAAACGGTGCGCCACTTCCTCCTCTCTCTGCTCCAAGCTGCGCCTTTGGACTAAAACAGCCTGACCGTTTCCAAAGGCACCACAGGGCAAGCTGAGGGCACTTGCAGGATCGCCCCTCGCAGCCCTGGTCAAGGTTACAAACCCCCTTCAACCCAAACGGCTCAGTTCAAAGCCGGCATTCCCAATGAAACCTTGCCGTGCCTCAACAGGACGCAGTTCACACAAGTAGAAATTTTGAATTTGATCACTGCCATCAAACCAAGCTTTGATTTCATCAAAAGCTCGGTTTGATGGTGCTGATCAAATTGAAACTAGGATGAAGCAAAAAGAGGAAGACATTTCAAGGAATTGAAAGCAGAAAGATCAGACTCATGGGGCTGATCCGTTTACAAATGCGGCACAGCCTGGAAAGACAGGCAGTCATACTAAAACGGAGATCTCCGTGCTTGCTTTAATGGTGTCTATTAAATTGACCATGGATGGTTTGTTCCCTGTCTTCCAGGGTGTTTGAAAGCATGAAGGAAAGGAACAAACACAGGAGAAGACATCGCCCACGGAAGGAAGCAGAGCCTCTCGGCAAGAAGAAAAGGCCAAATTAGACAAGCCTGCAGTTGTCCAGGGCTAGCAAGAGTTAGGCGTCAAGAGGACTAGATAGAAATAGGATTGGTTTTTAAGTCTTTAGGGTTGGTCATTCTTCTACTTAGTTTCCATGGTAGGAATCTCTCAATTTATTAGTTAAGATTCAGTACTAAGTTTGAAGATGTATTAGTAGTATTAGATTTAGCAGTAAATGTAAGAGGTTTTGTGTTCGCTATGCTCTGTCCTTGGTCGTTTTGCCTTTGTTGAGACACAAGCTGTCTTTATCATTAAAACAAAGTTGGTTCCATTTTGTCTTTTGTCTTCATGAACTCACTCCGGAAATGTTCCTTACATTTGCTTGGTGCTGCAAACAGGGCACTTGCCCTGAGAGAAGAATCTGGGCACATGAATCCCCCTACAGGCCCTGCCCCTTGCTCAGCTGGCAGGACTTACAAAGGGGTGTCTCCATTACTGCCAATGAGATAACACTGGCACTTCGTCCTTTGCTGCCTAAAAACCTCAGCTGGGAGTGGAAAGGGAGGCTTTGTTGAATTCAATGAATTGGATCTAAATGAGTGGTCTTGTCTCACTACACTTTCTGGGATAAAAGCAGAGGCTTCAGTCCTTTTCTGTTGCCCAGCAACATAACTTTGTTTCATTTCGGGGGACAGATGGACTTGACCGCCTTCCAGGACGTCTCTAGCCTCTCCCATTCTACACAATGAATATCCACATGCACCACAAAGACATCAGGAGTTCAGGTTCACTTTCAAATTTCAAGCATTACGCTCCCACTCTGGGCCTCCAGCAATCTCCTCAGCTAAAGCAGAGCGGGTGTGGTCACTATCCCCTCACTTCTCCCAGCTTGGCTATTTGCACCAAAGAAGAATCCAAGTCACTCTTTTATCTAGCCCAGCAAATGGCACTGCCTAGCAAGGCTTTGGTGGCAGGGGCTGGGCAGGATGGAGAGGGGGCCAGGGAGGGGGGAATTGCCAGGTTGCTTCTGGGAAGCTGATGGAAGCTTGCCCTTGTCTGATAGAGGCAGTGCAGGTGGGATCTGGAGCCTACAAAGTATCTGCACTGCAGTGGGCCTTGTTCCAGCTGCCCCCTCAGTTTGCTGGCGGCACGTGTGGAACGTACAGGCTGGCAAGGAAGCAAGATTTGCTTTTGCTTAACCTTAGGCAGGAAAGCAGCAAAACTGGCTGGGCTTTGCCGTATCTGGGACCTAAGAATTAAAACAAACATCAAGACCATCACTGTGCAAAAGTCATTCTGTCAGTGTTCCTTTCTTAGAGGAATCCCAGAGCATTAGAGACCAACATTCTCCCTTCTTTAAGGAAGGCAGCTGGAAGAATGACATAGAAATTTGGCACTACGTATTGACTACAAAAATGCTGGGGGACTGCCCTGCTCTGTGTGTCCCCATCAGTTCCCATGAAAAACATCCTATTTCTCCAAGTTTCAAGGAAGGAGTGTTGAGATGAGAGACCACCTCAGTAGCCCAAAGGAGGCAAAACATCAAGGCACATTACTGGGCAGCAATAGCACAAGTGAGCAAGGGGGAAGGAGGAATGCCTCCACTTGGAGAGAAAGCTTTGGAGCTGGTTCTCCACTCAACGACTTGCAACCTCTAGCTCCTCTCAGAGCCGGAGGAGAGCCAGTGGCGGCAGTCCCTCTGGTTCTCTGGGGCTGGAGATGTGGTCTGGGCCCTTGGACAGAGCCAGGCTCCTGCGCACGTTCAGCTGCAGGCACCTGACAGAGAAGCACAGAGAAGACCCAGAGCTGTCCCTGCACTGCTTTTGCCCGTCTCATCAGAGGACTGATGAGAAGCAGTGGGAAGGTTCTCAGAGCAAACTTGCAGCAGAAGAAGCAAAAGGGTCAAAGGTGGCCCATCCCTGTTCCTGTGCCCTGGGTCCCCGGGGCTTCTGCATGGAATGTTGCCCGTAGCAACTGTCCTTGTCTCCTACTCCTGCGGCCGTTGGTGGAACACTGGTGGACCAGCGGTGGAGCAGCAGCTGCAGGATCTGCTCCTGGGCTCTCCCTGACCAGCCACCTTCTGGCACCACTCGGCGCCAGACCTGGCCTCTGGATCGACACCCTCGTCTCCTCGTCTGCCGCCAGGCATCCGCACAGCACTTTGGCACTGTCAAAGGTAAGAAAGTCCCCGTTTGCCCTCCAAGCACTAACAGAAGGGCAGGAGGCTCCAGCTGGCTCTCCCACCAGCCACCACAGACAGGCTGCGGGCTCGCTTTCCCCAGACCAGGTTCCGCATGAAGGCGGGCTCCAGCTTCTCCAGGAATAATGCTGCCTCCAGGGAAAACACAGACCTTTCCATAGAGGACGTAGAGATCTGCAAGTCACGGTGCACTTGCAGATTCTCGTCCACTGATGACCCGATTCAAAGTTCTTGGCACCCATTTCACTCCCAAAACTGAGTTGTGCTGACCCCAAAACAAATTGGTCATTCCTTAGCAGTTCAGGGCTTCACTGTCAACAAATCCTGTTGCGCCCTGACCCTGCTGACATCTCCTCCAAAGCTTCAGAAACCAGAATGATGGCACTTCTCCTCTGTCAGGGCTTCTCCTTCAATACTGGCTTTCATCTTCAAAAATGATCTCTTCTCCGCAATACTTACAGACTTACATACTTACAACTCTTACAGACACATTCTATTTCAATATCTTTAAAGAGATTTGGTTTTTGGATCTCGTTGCGATAGAGATGTTGGGGGTAGATTTGTCTGTGTTTTTCAATGTTTGTAAGGCTGTTTCTGCCTCATGGTCAGAGGCAGCCATGAAATGCCGTCTTGAGTGGTCCTGGTGAAGAGCACAGTCACAGTATCACAGAACTTTCTGGGCTGGAAGGGATTCTCCAAATCATCTAGCCCACATCCTGGGCCTGCCCAGGAAAGCCTCAAGAATCACACCCCGGGCCCAAGGGCAGTGTCCAAACACTTTTGGAGCTCGGTCAGGCTTGCTGCTGTCACCCCTTCCCTGGGGAGGCTGTTCCAGTGCCCAATCACCCTCTGGGTGAGGAGCATTTTCCTCAGATCCGACCAAAGCCTGCCCTGGCACATCTTCCCTGCCATTCTCTTGGGTCTTCTCCCTGGCCCCAAGACTGAAGGGAGTGGTGCGTGCCCTTCTGCTTCCCCTCTTGAGCAAGCTGCAGGCTGCTAGAGCTCCAGCCTCCGGAATTCCAAGTGACAAAGCAGCCACGGCACCAAACTGAGGGGAGCTGGGACAGAGGAGCTTGTGCTTGGCAATGATGAGGATGAGAAGGAAGGCTACCCACACATCTCGGCAGAAGGATTTTTATCCGGAGCATTGTTTGGATCTCTTTCAGGTGCAAAGGAGGGGCACAATGAAGAGGAAAGCAAGAGCCAAGAGTCAGCCGTGAGTTTTGGCACAGGGTTAAAGGACAGCAAGCTTGAGGAATGGCAGAGAGGAGAACTGCTGTTTCAGAGTCAGGGTGCAAGGCTTTGGGTCCACGGGCGCTGTCTCTTGACCGCTTGCCTTTCTTACGTCCACCTCCCTCTTCCTTTAGACACATCAATGTTGGCAGTGACTTTCAGGCCGAGCTCCCAGAGCTGCAGACCACACCACCAAGTGAGGATGAAGAGCCTGCAACCCTGGTCTGGAAGCCCTGGGGGGAAGATGACTCTGACATGGAAAAACCTGACCGAGGTAGCTCTCGAGCTTTTCTTCCACCCCTCAGATACGTGGCTGTGTGTAAGGCTGCTTTTTGGGTAAAAAGGCAGCTTTTTGCAGGCTCTGCTTCTCTCCTTCTCTCGCCCATCTTCCCACGTGGAAGTTTTAGAGGCAAGGAGAATGCTCTGCGCTTGTAGCAGAGCAGGAAAAAGAGCAAGCGTCCTGCTCTCCAAATTGGCCAGGGGCATTTGCCACTGGAAGAGGGGAGGTTGGCCCCCATTTCTTATTACAAAAGCTGCTTTGAAGGCAGAGCCAGCGCTGTGCGGGCCCTTGGTTCAGCTGCCCCTGTCGTTGCTCTCCTTTCCATGCTCCCCAAGCTGCTGTCTGTAGCTCCCATGCTTTCCTTCTGCCTTGGATGGCAACCTTTGGCCCTTCTCGGCTCAAGCCTGCCTTTTGGCGGCTCTCTGTTGTGCTTGCAGTAAGAGAACTGTTGGACATGGCCAGCTCCCGTGGCATTGCCGGGCCAGCAGCTAACCTGGAGCTCGCCCTGCACTGCCTGCACCAGGCCCACGGCAGCGTTCCGGTAAGAAGCGGCTGTTTGGGGGCAGAGAAGAGTGGGCAGGGAATTCGGAGGGCCCGGGCACTGGGACAGCCTTTCCTGGCTGCTCTTTGAAGAGGGCACTTAACAGGAAGGCCAGAGCACTTGCTGCCTGCTGTGTCACCTCCACCTGTTCCAGGGCTGAGCCCAAATGGCTCGAGCAGGGAGAATATCTCTCCTGGAGGCAGCGGCGGGGAGGCTCCTGCAGCCTGCTGCCTTGTAAATTGCCTGGAGATCTGTGTTCTCTAAGGCATTTGGAGGGGAGATTCCCAGAAGCCTCAGTGAGCTGAGGCAATTCTGGGTGCAGGAGCAGCAAAATCACAGAGCTGCTGAGCCAAATGCCGCTCTTGGGGACCAGGATCAAAGAGCTGGGCAGCCAAAGCGAGGGACTGTGAGCAAATCACAAGTTTTGGCCCATGTGGGAGCCAGTTGCCGCAATCCCTAAGGAGGCAAAGTAGGTGAAAGGCAGCATTTATGGTTTTGGGTTTCTGTTTTTTGTTGTGGGGCAGCTAAAGCCTTTTTCCCCTTGGATCTTGCAGGAGGCTCTGGAGATGCTGCTCTCGGGGGGGCCTAAAACACCTCAAGGCCATCCCTTGGCTGATTATCATTACGCAGGTAACCAAAGCAGAGCTTCTTCCTTCACTGGCAGATGCTGCCGGCCCCTTAACTGCTGTGTCAGCCATTTCCGCTTAAACAAATTGTGCTGAACACCCGCACAAGGTCTGGTCTTCTCCGGGGGCGGGGAAAGCACCAGCAGCTCCTCCTTCAGCTTCACTTGTTTTCCGTGCCTTTTCCCTGGGGAATGCCTGCCCTTCTCCTTCTGAGGGAGCAGACATGTACACGGGTGAACGATGGCTGGCGCCGATTTTGTTTGGGCAGCCAGTGGGATCTACTTCAAGTGGATGGAGGCTTCAATTTACCTGCTGCTTTTTATGGCCAGGCTCTGATAGATGGACACCTGAGGAGAAGGAGTCCTTCCAAAAGGCTTTCCACACCTACGGCAAGGATTTTCATCTCATCCAGAAGCAGGTAAAGCCATAGCACCTCCTTTACCCTAGCAGACCATCAGAAGGAAAGGTTGCTTATTTCTGCTACTAAATACAGGACTTCAGTCTCTCTCTTCTCAAGTGCCAAAAATGTTAAAGTAGTAACAAAAGGGGACATCCAAGGCCTGCGGGAAAATGCTGATCCTGCCTCTCCAGCCCTTTTCCCCAAGCTGTCTTGCAAGAAGAAGCTTTATGTTGTCAGGCTTGTCTCACACGTGTGCTGCTGCTTCCACAACACCTTGTGCTGGAATAACTGGAGTGAGCCACGGAAAAAGAACTGTGCTAGATGGATTGGTTGTTGATCTGTGCATTCCACGTGGTCCCACATAGCATAATACACTCTTCACTCCACTGCATGATGCTGCTCTTAGTCCACATTGATTTCATTTGACACCCTACTCCATTTAATCCATGATTTTGCTTCCTCCTTTACTCCATATTCTACTTTTTCTCCAATGCAGCCTACAGCAGGGCCACTTGAGATTCTTGCTTTTTCTCTCCACAACAGATCCAGAGTAAGACCGTGGCACAGTGTGTGGAATACTACTACTCCTGGAAAAAAGAGCATCAACTTGCCAGCACTCTTGCTCAGGTGAGCGGCAAGAGAATTGAGACATGCCAGGAGGGTCAAGAAACTGGGAGAAGGGGACAAAACCTGCTGATGAGCCATGCCAGACGCCGCTTGGCCAGGATCACATCGTCCCATGCGCTGGGAAAGGCGCAGCAGATGCTGCCCAGGGCTTCATTGTGCTGCTGCCCTGAAATACGGAATCCTAAAAACATAACTTTGACCCAAGAAGGCAGCACCGCCATCAAAATGGCCTTTGACTCTCCACAGATTGCTTTCTCAAGGGCTGGCAGCCTCGCTGATTCCAATCACACCCTTAATTCGCAACTGTTGCTAACATCAGCAATCCCAGCTGCCTCCTGGGAGATGCTGTGCTCTTTCAGGGATCTTTTTTAGAATCCCAGCGTACTCCCCAAAAAGGAGCTGCGGGTGCTGTGGCTCCGCTAGGACTTTCCTTACCGGCAAACAGCCATTTGGTTCACAATGATAGAGAGAGAGGGAGAGGGAGCAGTATTATTTTGGGTAGTAGAAAATGGGGAACAATGTGTCTTCACTAATTTGAATAAACTTAAATCCCATTCCCTAGACATTAGGGGAAGAAAACCAGAGAGAAATAGATATTAGGCAGAGAGGTAGGCAGATGTCAGGCAGAGAAAGAAATGTAGAACTATAGATAGCCACACACTTATCCTACCCCTTTGGACTTTAGAAAAGAGGAGGAGTATTTTCCTCCAAGCACTGGCTTGGCAGCCTACCACAGCCCACTGCCAGATAAAGGCAGCCGTGTCCTCAGTTCTACAGGGTTTGGAAGAATTTGCTTTGGCCGATAGAATTTTGTGCTGGACGCTCTGATTTCCCGCTTCCTGAGAGGAAGGAAACATTGATAAGGATTCTTTGATTTCCAGACTGTGGGCCAAGCAGAGAGGAGCAAAAGCCCCCCCAGAAAGGAGGATGGGGAGACAGGGAAGAGAAGCCGCAAGAGGGCTCGCAGCGCGGAGTGTCCCTGCTGCCAGCCGCGCCAGCCGCCCCACTCGGCGGGAGGCCCCTTTCCGTGCGGCCAGTGCAAACGGTGCGCCACTTCCTCCTCTCTCTGCTCCAAGCTGCGCCTTTGGACTAAAACAGCCTGACCGTTTCCAAAGGCACCACAGGGCAAGCTGAGGGCACTTGCAGGATCGCCCCTCGCAGCCCTGGTCAAGGTTACAAACCCCCTTCAACCCAAACGGCTCAGTTCAAAGCCGGCATTCCCAATGAAACCTTGCCGTGCCTCAACAGGACGCAGTTCACACAAGTAGAAATTTTGAATTTGATCACTGCCATCAAACCAAGCTTTGATTTCATCAAAAGCTCGGTTTGATGGTGCTGATCAAATTGAAACTAGGATGAAGCAAAAAGAGGAAGACATTTCAAGGAATTGAAACTAGAAAGATCAGACTCATGGGGCTGATCCGTTTACAAATGCGGCACAGCCTGGAAAGACAGGCAGTCATACTAAAACGGAGATCTCCGTGCTTGCTTTAATGGTGTCTATTAAATTGACCATGGACGGTTTGTTCCCTGTCTTCCAGGGTGTTTGAAAGCATGAAGGAAAGGAACAAACACAGGAGAAGACATCGCCCACGGAAGGAAGCAGAGCCTCTCGGCAAGAAGAAAAGGCCAAATTAGACAAGCCTGCAGTTGTCCAGGGCTAGCAAGAGTTAGGCGTCAAGAGGACTAGATAGAAATAGGATTGGTTTTTAAGTCTTTAGGGTTGGTCATTCTTCTACTTAGTTTCCATGGTAGGAATCTCTCAATTTATTAGTTAAGATTCAGTAGTAAGTTTGAAGATGTATTAGTAGTATTAGATTTAGCAGTAAATGTAAGAGGTTTTGTGTTCGCTATGCTCTGTCCTTGGTCGTTTTGCCTTTGTTGAGACACAAGCTGTCTTTATCATTAAAACAAAGTTGGTTCCATTTTGTCTTTTGTCTTCATGAACTCACTCCGGAAATGTTCCTTACATTTGCTTGGTGCTGCAAACAGGGCACTTGCCCTGAGAGAAGAATCTGGGCACATGAATCCCCCTACAGGCCCTGCCCCTTGCTCAGCTGGCAGGACTTACAAAGGGGTGTCTCCATTACTGCCAATGAGATAACACTGGCACTTCGTCCTTTGCTGCCTAAAAACCTCAGCTGGGAGTGGAAAGGGAGGCTTTGTTGAATTCAATGAATTGGATCTAAATGAGTGGTCTTGTCTCACTACACTTTCTGGGATAAAAGCAGAGGCTTCAGTCCTTTTCTGTTGCCCAGCAACATAACTTTGTTTCATTTCGGGGGACAGATGGACTTGACCGCCTTCCAGGACGTCTCTAGCCTCTCCCATTCTACACAATGAATATCCACATGCACCACAAAGACATCAGGAGTTCAGGTTCACTTTCAAATTTCAAGCATTACGCTCCCACTCTGGGCCTCCAGCAATCTCCTCAGCTAAAGCAGAGCGGGTGTGGTCACTATCCCCTCACTTCTCCCAGCTTGGCTATTTGCACCAAAGAAGAATCCAAGTCACTCTTTTATCTAGCCCAGCAAATGGCACTGCCTAGCAAGGCTTTGGTGGCAGGGGCTGGGCAGGATGGAGAGGGGGCCAGGGAGGGGGGAATTGCCAGGTTGCTTCTGGGAAGCTGATGGAAGCTTGCCCTTGTCTGATAGAGGCAGTGCAGGTGGGATCTGGAGCATACAAAGTATCTGCACTGCAGTGGGCCTTGTTCCAGCTGCCCCCTCAGTTTGCTGGCAGCGCGTGTGGAACGTACAGGCTGGCAAGGAAGCAAGATTTGCTTTTGCTTAACCTTAGGCAGGAAAGCAGCAAAACTGGCTGGGCTTTGCCGTATCTGGGACCTAAGAATTAAAACAAACATCAAGACCATCACTGTGCAAAAGTCATTCTGTCAGTGTTCCTTTCTTAGAGGAATCCCAGAGCATTAGAGACCAACATTCTCCCTTCTTTAAGGAAGGCAGCTGGAAGAATGACATAGAAATTTGGCACTACATATTGACTACAAAAATGCTGGGGGACTGCCCCGCTCTGTGTGTCCCCATCAGTTCCCATGAAAAACATCCTATTTCTCCAAGTTTCAAGGAAGGAGTGTTGAGATGAGAGACCACGTCAGTAGCCCAAAGGAGGCAAAGCATCAAGGCACATTACTGGGCAGCAATAGCACAAGTGAGCAAGGGGGAAGGAGGAATGCCTCCACTTGGAGAGAAAGCTTTGGAGCTGGTTCTCCACTCAACGACTTGCAACCTCTAGCTCCTCTCAGAGCCGGAGGAGAGCCAGCGGCGGCAGTCCCTCTGGTTCTCTGGGGCTGGAGATGTGGTCTGGGCCCTTGGACAGAGCCAGGCTCCTGCGCACGTTCAGCTGCAGGCACCTGACAGAGAAGCACAGAGAAGACCCAGAGCTGTCCCTGCACTGCTTTTGCCCGT
This sequence comes from Haemorhous mexicanus, assembly GCF_027477595.1. Taxonomy (NCBI): domain Eukaryota; kingdom Metazoa; phylum Chordata; class Aves; order Passeriformes; family Fringillidae; genus Haemorhous; species Haemorhous mexicanus. Next base: position 66,125,542 of record NC_082381.1, on the reverse strand, counting down.
CTCATCAGAGGACTGATGAGAAGCAGTGGGAAGGTTCTCAGAGCAAACTTGCAGCAGAAGAAGCAAAAGGGTCAAAGGTGGCCCATCCCTGTTCCTGTGCCCTGGGTCCCCGGGGCTTCTGCATGGAATGTTGCCCGTAGCAACTGTCGTTGTCTCCTACTCCTGCGGCCGTTGGTGGAACACTGGTGGACCAGCGGTGGAGCAGCAGCTGCAGGATCTGCTCCTGGGCTCTCCCTGACCAGCCACCTTCTGGCACCACTCGGCGCCAGACCTGGCCTCTGGATCGACACCCTCGTCTCCTCGTCTGCCGCCAGGCATCCGCACAGCACTTTGGCACTGTCAAAGGTAAGAAAGTCCCCGTTTGCCCTCCAAGCACTAACAGAAGGGCAGGAGGCTCCAGCTGGCTCTCCCACCAGCCACCACAGACAGGCTGCGGGCTCGCTTTCCCCAGACCAGGTTCTGCATGAGGGCGGGCTCCAGCTTCTCCAGGAATAATGCTGCCTCCAGGGAAAACACAGACCTTTCCATAGAGGACGTAGAGATCTGCAAGTCACGGTGCACTTGCAGATTCTCGTCCACTGATGACCCGATTCAAAGTTCTTGGCACCCATTTCACTCCCAAAACTGAGTTGTGCTGACCCCAAAACAAATTGGTCATTCCTTAGGAGTTCAGGGCTTCACTGTCAACAAATCCTGTTGCGCCCTGACCCTGCTGACATCTCCTCCAAAGCTTCAGAAACCAGAATGATGGCACTTCTCCTCTGTCAGGGCTTCTCCTTCAATACTGGCTTTCATCTTCAAAAATGATCTCTTCTCTGCAATACTTACAGACTTACATACTTACAACTCTTACAGACACATTCTATTTCAATATCTTTAAAGAGATTTGGTTTTTGGATCTCGTTGCGATAGAGATGTTGGGGGTAGATTTGTCTGTGTTTTTCAATGTTTGTAAGGCTGTTTCTGCCTCATGGTCAGAGGCAGCCATGAAATGCCGTCTTGAGTGGTCCTGGTGAAGAGCACAGTCACAGTATCACAGAACTTTCTGGGCTGGAAGGGATTCTCCAAATCATCTAGCCCACATCCTGGGCCTGCCCAGGAAAGCCTCAAGAATCACACCCCGGGCCCAAGGGCAGTGTCCAAACACTTTTGGAGCTCGGTCAGGCTTGCTGCTGTCACCCCTTCCCTGGGGAGGCTGTTCCAGTGCCCAATCACCCTCTGGGTGAGGAGCATTTTCCTCAGATCCGACCAAAGCCTGCCCTGGCACATCTTCCCTGCCATTCTCTTGGGTCTTCTCCCTGGCCCCAAGACTGAAGAGAGTGGTGCGTGCCCTTCTGCTTCCCCTCTTGAGCAAGCTGCAGGCTGCTAGAGCTCCAGCCTCCGGAATTCCAAGTGACAAAGCAGCCACGGCACCAAACTGAGGGGAGCTGGGACAGAGGAGCTTGTGCTTGGCAATGATGAGGATGAGAAGGAAGGCTACCCACACATCTCGGCAGAAGGATTGTTATCCGGAGCATTGTTTGGATCTCTTTCAGGTGCAAAGGAGGGGCACAATGAAGAGGAAAGCAAGAGCCAAGAGTCAGCCGTGAGTTTTGGCACAGGGTTAAAGGACAGCAAGCTTGAGGAATGGCAGAGAGGAGAACTGCTGTTTCAGAGTCAGGGTGGGATTGGTGCAAGGCTTTGGGTCCACGGGCGCTGTCTCTTGACCGCTTGCCTTTCTTACGTCCACCTCCCTCTTCCTTTAGACACATCAATGTTGGCAGTGACTTTCAGGCCGAGCTCCCAGAGCTGCAGACCACACCACCAAGTGAGGATGAAGAGCCTGCAACCCTGGTCTGGAAGCCCTGGGGGGAAGATGACTCTGACATGGAAAAACCTGACCGAGGTAGCTCTCGAGCTTTTCTTCCACCCCTCAGATACGTGGCTGTGTGTAAGGCTGCTTTTTGGGTAAAAAGGCAGCTTTTTGCAGGCTCTGCTTCTCTCCTTCTCTCGCCCATCTTCCCACGTGGAAGTTTTAGAGGCAAGGAGAATGCTCTGCGCTTGTAGCAGAGCAGGAAAAAGAGCAAGCGTCCTGCTCTCCAAATTGGCCAGGGGCATTTGCCACTGGAAGAGGGGAGGTTGGCCCCCATTTCTTATTACAAAAGCTGCTTTGAAGGCAGAGCCAGCGCTGTGCGGGCCCTTGGTTCAGCTGCCCCTGTCGTTGCTCTCCTTTCCATGCTCCCCAAGCTGCTGTCTGTAGCTCCCGTGCTTTCCTTCTGCCTTGGATGGCAACCTTTGGCCCTTCTCGGCTCAAGCCTGCCTTTTGGCGGCTCTCTGTTGTGCTTGCAGTAAGAGAACTGTTGGACATGGCCAGCTCCCGTGGCATTGCCGGGCCAGCAGCTAACCTGGAGCTCGCCCTGCACTGCCTGCACCAGGCCCGCGGCAGCGTTCCGGTAAGAAGCGGCTGTTTGGGGGCAGAGAAGAGTGGGCAGGGAATTCGGAGGGCCCGGGCACTGGGACAGCCTTTCCTGGCTGCTCTTTGAAGAGGGCACTTAACAGGAAGGCCAGAGCACTTGCTGCCTGCTGTGTCACCTCCACCTGTTCCAGGGCTGAGCCCAAATGGCTCGAGCAGGGAGAATATCTCTCCTGGAGGCAGCGGCGGGGAGGCTCCTGCAGCCTGCTGCCTTGTAAATTGCCTGGAGATCTGTGTTCTCTAAGGCATTTGGAGGGGAGATTCCCAGAAGCCTCAGTGAGCTGAGGCAATTCTGGGTGCAGGAGCAGCAAAATCAACGAGCTGCTGAGCCAAATGCCGCTCTTGGGGACCAGGATCAAAGAGCTGGGCAGCCAAAGCGAGGACTGTGAGCAAATCACAAGTTTTGGCCCATGTGGGAGCCAGTTGCCGCAATCCCTAAGGAGGCAAAGTAGGTGAAAGGCAGCATTTATGGTTTTGGGTTTCTGTTTTTTGTTGTGGGGCAGCTAAAGCCTTTTTCCCCTTGGATCTTGCAGGAGGCTCTGGAGATGCTGCTCTCGGGGGTGCCTAAAACACCTCAAGGCCATCCCTTGGCTGATTATCATTACGCAGGTAACCAAAGCAGAGCTTCTTCCTTCACTGGCAGATGCTGCTGGCCCCTTAACTGCTGTGTCAGCCATTTCCGCTTAAACAAATTGTGCTGAACACCCGCACAAGGTCTGGTCTTCTCCGGGGGCGGGGAAAGCACCAGCAGCTCCTCCTTCAGCTTCACTTGTTTTCCGTGCCTTTTCCCTGGGGAATGCCTGCCCTTCTCCTTCTGAGGGAGCAGACATGTACACGGGTGAACGATGGCTGGCGCCGATTTTGTTTGGGCAGCCAGTGGGATCTACTTCAAGTGGATGGAGGCTTCAATTTACCTGCTGCTTTTTATGGCCAGGCTCTGATAGATGGACACCTGAGGAGAAGGAGTCCTTCCAAAAGGCTTTCCACACCTACGGCAAGGATTTTCATCTCATCCAGAAGCAGGTAAAGCCATAGCACCTCCTTTACCCTAGCAGACCATCAGAAGGAAAGGTTGCTTATTTCTGCTACTAAATACAGGACTTCAGTCTCTCTCTTCTCAAGTGCCAAAAATGTTAAAGTAGTAACAAAAGGGGACATCCAAGGCCTGCGGGAAAATGCTGATCCTGCCTCTCCAGCCCTTTTCCCCAAGCTGTCTTGCAAGAAGAAGCTTTATGTTGTCAGGCTTGTCTCACACGTGTGCTGCTGCTTCCACAACACCTTGTGCTGGAATAACTGGAGTGAGCCACGGAAAAAGAACTGTGCTAGATGGATTGGTTGTTGATCTGTGCATTCCACGTGGTCCCACATAGCATAATACACTCTTCACTCCACTGCATGATGCTGCTCTTAGTCCACATTGATTTCATTTGACACCCTACTCCATTTAATCCATGATTTTGCTTCCTCCTTTACTCCATATTCTACTTTTTCTCCAATGCAGCCTACAGCAGGGCCACTTGAGATTCTTGCTTTTTCTCTCCACAACAGATCCAGAGTAAGACCGTGGCACAGTGTGTGGAATACTACTACTCCTGGAAAAAAGAGCATCAACTTGCCAGCACTCTTGCTCAGGTGAGCGGCAAGAGAATTGAGACATGCCAGGAGGGTCAAGAAACTGGGAGAAGGGGACAAAACCTGCTGATGAGCCATGCCAGACGCCGCTTGGCCAGGATCACATCGTCCCATGCGCTGGGAAAGGCGCAGCAGATGCTGCCCAGGGCTTCATTGTGCTGCTGCCCTGAAATACGGAATCCTAAAAACATAACTTTGACCCAAGAAGGCAGCACCGCCACCAAAATGGCCTTTGACTCTCCACAGATTGCTTTCTCAAGGGCTGGCAGCCTCGCTGATTCCAATCACACCCTTAATTCGCAACTGTTGCTAACATCAGCAATCCCAGCTGCCTCCTGGGAGATGCTGTGCTCTTTCAGGGATCTTTTTTAGAATCCCAGCGTACTCCCCAAAAAGGAGCTGCGGGTGCTGTGGCTCCGCTAGGACTTTCCTTACCGGCAAACAGCCATTTGGTTCACAATGATAGAGAGAGAAGGAGAGGGAGCAGTATTATTTTGGGTAGTAGAAAATGGGGAACAATGTGTCTTCACTAATTTGAATAAACTTAAATCCCATTCCAGAGACATTAGGGGAAGAAAACCAGAGAGAAATAGATATTAGGCAGAGAGGTAGGCAGATGTCAGGCAGAGAAAGAAATGTAGAACTATAGATAGCCACACACTTATGCTACCCCTTTGGACTTTAGAAAAGAGGAGGAGTATTTTCCTCCAAGCACTGGCTTGGCAGCCTACCACAGCCCACTGCCAGATAAAGGCAGCCGTGTCCTCAGTTCTACAGGGTTTGGAAGAATTTGCTTTGGCCGATAGAATTTTGTTCTGGACGCTCTGATTTCCCGCTTCCTGAGAGGAAGGAAACATTGATAAGGATTCTTTGATTTCCAGACTGTGGGCCAAGCAGAGAGGAGCAAAAGCCCCCCCAGAAAGGAGGATGGGGAGACAGGGAAGAGAAGCCGCAAGAGGGCTCGCAGCGCGGAGTGTCCCTGCTGCCAGCCGCGCCAGCCGCCCCACTCGGCGGGAGGCCCCTTTCCGTGCGGCCAGTGCAAACGGTGCGCCACTTCCTCCTCTCTCTGCTCCAAGCTGCGCCTTTGGACTAAAACAGCCTGACCGTTTCCAAAGGCACCACAGGGCAAGCTGAGGGCACTTGCAGGATCGCCCCTCGCAGCCCTGGTCAAGGTTACAAACCCCCTTCAACCCAAACGGCTCAGTTCAAAGCCGGCATTCCCAATGAAACCTTGCCGTGCCTCAACAGGACGCAGTTCACACAAGTAGAAATTTTGAATTTGATCACTGCCATCAAACCAAGCTTTGATTTCATCAAAAGCTCGGTTTGATGGTGCTGATCAAATTGAAACTAGGATGAAGCAAAAAGAGGAAGACATTTCAAGGAATTGAAACTAGAAAGATCAGACTCATGGGGCTGATCCGTTTACAAATGCGGCACAGCCTGGAAAGACAGGCAGTCATACTAAAACGGAGATCTCCGTGCTTGCTCTAATGGTGTCTATTAAATTGACCATGGATGGTTTGTTCCCTGTCTTCCAGGGTGTTTGAAAGCATGAAGGAAAGGAACAAACACAGGAGAAGACATCGCCCACGGAAGGAAGCAGAGCCTCTCGGCAAGAAGAAAAGGCCAAATTAGACAAGCCTGCAGTTGCCAGGGCTAGCAAGAGTTAGGCGTCAAGAGGACTAGATAGAAATAGGATTGGTTTTTAAGTCTTTAGGGTTGGTCATTCTTCTACTTAGTTTCCATGGTAGGAATCTCTCAATTTATTAGTTAAGATTCAGTAGTAAGTTTGAAGATGTATTAGTAGTATTAGATTTAGCAGTAAATGTAAGAGGTTTTGTGTTCGCTATGCTCTGTCCTTGGTCGTTTTGCCTTTGTTGAGACACAAGCTGTCTTTATCATTAAAACAAAGTTGGTTCCATTTTGTCTTTTGTCTTCATGAACTCACTCCGGAAATGTTCCTTACATTTGCTTGGTGTTGCAAACAGGGCACTTGCCCTGAGAGAAGAATCTGGGCACATGAATCCCCCTACAGGCCCTGCCCCTTGCTCAGCTGGCAGGACTTACAAAGGGGTGTCTCCATTACTGCCAATGAGATAACACTGGCACTTCGTCCTTTGCTGCCTAAAAACCTCAGCTGGGAGTGGAAAGGGAGGCTTTGTTGAATTCAATGAATTGGATCTAAATGAGTGGTCTTGTCTCACTACACTTTCTGGGATAAAAGCAGAGGCTTCAGTCCTTTTCTGTTGCCCAGCAACATAACTTTGTTTCATTTCGGGGGACAGATGGACTTGACCGCCTTCCAGGACGTCTCTAGCCTCTCCCATTCTACACAATGAATATCCACATGCACCACAAAGACATCAGGAGTTCAGGTTCACTTTCAAATTTCAAGCATTACGCTCCCACTCTGGGCCTCCAGCAATCTCCTCAGCTAAAGCAGAGCGGGTGTGGTCACTATCCCCTCACTTCTCCCAGCTTGGCTATTTGCACCAAAGAAGAATCCAAGTCACTCTTTTATCTAGCCCAGCAAATGGCACTGCCTAGCAAGGCTTTGGTGGCAGGGGCTGGGCAGGATGGAGAGGGGGCCAGGGAGGGGGGAATTGCCAGGTTGCTTCTGGGAAGCTGATGGAAGCTTGCCCTTGTCTGATAGAGGCAGTGCAGGTGGGATCTGGAGCATACAAAGTATCTGCACTGCAGTGGGCCTTGTTCCAGCTGCCCCCTCAGTTTGCTGGCAGCGCGTGTGGAACGTACAGGCTGGCAAGGAAGCAAGATTTGCTTTTGCTTAACCTTAGGCAGGAAAGCAGCAAAACTGGCTGGGCTTTGCCGTATCTGGGACCTAAGAATTAAAACAAACATCAAGACCATCACTGTGCAAAAGTCATTCTGTCAGTGTTCCTTTCTTAGAGGAATCCCAGAGCATTAGAGACCAACATTCTCCCTTCTTTAAGGAAGGCAGCTGGAAGAATGACATAGAAATTTGGCACTACATATTGACTACAAAAATGCTGGGGGACTGCCCCGCTCTGTGTGTCCCCATCAGTTCCCATGAAAAACATCCTATTTCTCCAAGTTTCAAGGAAGGAGTGTTGAGATGAGAGACCACCTCAGTAGCCCAAAGGAGGCAAAACATCAAGGCACATTACTGGGCAGCAATAGCACAAGTGAGCAAGGGGGAAGGAGGAATGCCTCCACTTGGAGAGAAAGCTTTGGAGCTGGTTCTCCACTCAACGACTTGCAACCTCTAGCTCCTCTCAGAGCCGGAGGAGAGCCAGCGGCGGCAGTCCCTCTGGTTCTCTGGGGCTGGAGATGTGGTCTGGGCCCTTGGACAGAGCCAGGCTCCTGCGCACGTTCAGCTGCAGGCACCTGACAGAGAAGCACAGAGAAGACCCAGAGCTGTCCCTGCACTGCTTTTGCCCGTCTCATCAGAGGACTGATGAGAAGCAGTGGGAAGGTTCTCAGAGCAAACTTGCAGCAGAAGAAGCAAAAGGGTCAAAGGTGGCCCATCCCTGTTCCTGTGCCCTGGGTCCCCGGGGCTTCTGCATGGAATGTTGCCCGTAGCAACTGTCGTTGTCTCCTACTCCTGCGGCCGTTGGTGGAACACTGGTGGACCAGCGGTGGAGCAGCAGCTGCAGGATCTGCTCCTGGGCTCTCCCTGACCAGCCACCTTCTGGCACCACTCGGCGCCAGACCTGGCCTCTGGATCGACACCCTCGTCTCCTCGTCTGCCGCCAGGCATCCGCACAGCACTTTGGCACTGTCAAAGGTAAGAAAGTCCCCGTTTGCCCTCCAAGCACTAACAGAAGGGCAGGAGGCTCCAGCTGGCTCTCCCACCAGCCACCACAGACAGGCTGCGGGCTCGCTTTCCCCAGACCAGGTTCTGCATGAGGGCGGGCTCCAGCTTCTCCAGGAATAATGCTGCCTCCAGGGAAAACACAGACCTTTCCATAGAGGACGTAGAGATCTGCAAGTCACGGTGCACTTGCAGATTCTCGTCCACTGATGACCCGATTCAAAGTTCTTGGCACCCATTTCACTCCCAAAACTGAGTTGTGCTGACCCCAAAACAAATTGGTCATTCCTTAGGAGTTCAGGGCTTCACTGTCAACAAATCCTGTTGCGCCCTGACCCTGCTGACATCTCCTCCAAAGCTTCAGAAACCAGAATGATGGCACTTCTCCTCTGTCAGGGCTTCTCCTTCAATACTGGCTTTCATCTTCAAAAATGATCTCTTCTCTGCAATACTTACAGACTTACATACTTACAACTCTTACAGACACATTCTATTTCAATATCTTTAAAGAGATTTGGTTTTTGGATCTCGTTGCGATAGAGATGTTGGGGGTAGATTTGTCTGTGTTTTTCAATGTTTGTAAGGCTGTTTCTGCCTCATGGTCAGAGGCAGCCATGAAATGCCGTCTTGAGTGGTCCTGGTGAAGAGCACAGTCACAGTATCACAGAACTTTCTGGGCTGGAAGGGATTCTCCAAATCATCTAGCCCACATCCTGGGCCTGCCCAGGAAAGCCTCAAGAATCACACCCCGGGCCCAAGGGCAGTGTCCAAACACTTTTGGAGCTCGGTCAGGCTTGCTGCTGTCACCCCTTCCCTGGGGAGGCTGTTCCAGTGCCCAATCACCCTCTGGGTGAGGAGCATTTTCCTCAGATCCGACCAAAGCCTGCCCTGGCACATCTTCCCTGCCATTCTCTTGGGTCTTCTCCCTGGCCCCAAGACTGAAGAGAGTGGTGCGTGCCCTTCTGCTTCCCCTCTTGAGCAAGCTGCAGGCTGCTAGAGCTCCAGCCTCCGGAATTCCAAGTGACAAAGCAGCCACGGCACCAAACTGAGGGGAGCTGGGACAGAGGAGCTTGTGCTTGGCAATGATGAGGATGAGAAGGAAGGCTACCCACACATCTCGGCAGAAGGATTTTTATCCGGAGCATTGTTTGGATCTCTTTCAGGTGCAAAGGAGGGGCACAATGAAGAGGAAAGCAAGAGCCAAGAGTCAGCCGTGAGTTTTGGCACAGGGTTAAAGGACAGCAAGCTTGAGGAATGGCAGAGAGGAGAACTGCTGTTTCAGAGTCAGGGTGGGATTGGTGCAAGGCTTTGGGTCCACGGGCGCTGTCTCTTGACCGCTTGCCTTTCTTACGTCCACCTCCCTCTTCCTTTAGACACATCAATGTTGGCAGTGACTTTCAGGCCGAGCTCCCAGAGCTGCAGACCACACCACCAAGTGAGGATGAAGAGCCTGCAACCCTGGTCTGGAAGCCCTGGGGGGAAGATGACTCTGACATGGAAAAACCTGACCGAGGTAGCTCTCGAGCTTTTCTTCCACCCCTCAGATACGTGGCTGTGTGTAAGGCTGCTTTTTGGGTAAAAAGGCAGCTTTTTGCAGGCTCTGCTTCTCTCCTTCTCTCGCCCATCTTCCCACGTGGAAGTTTTAGAGGCAAGGAGAATGCTCTGCGCTTGTAGCAGAGCAGGAAAAAGAGCAAGCGTCCTGCTCTCCAAATTGGCCAGGGGCATTTGCCACTGGAAGAGGGGAGGTTGGCCCCCATTTCTTATTACAAAAGCTGCTTTGAAGGCAGAGCCAGCGCTGTGCGGGCCCTTGGTTCAGCTGCCCCTGTCGTTGCTCTCCTTTCCATGCTCCCCAAGCTGCTGTCTGTAGCTCCCGTGCTTTCCTTCTGCCTTGGATGGCAACCTTTGGCCCTTCTCGGCTCAAGCCTGCCTTTTGGCGGCTCTCTGTTGTGCTTGCAGTAAGAGAACTGTTGGACATGGCCAGCTCCCGTGGCATTGCCGGGCCAGCAGCTAACCTGGAGCTCGCCCTGCACTGCCTGCACCAGGCCCGCGGCAGCGTTCCGGTAAGAAGCGGCTGTTTGGGGGCAGAGAAGAGTGGGCAGGGAATTCGGAGGGCCCGGGCACTGGGACAGCCTTTCCTGGCTGCTCTTTGAAGAGGGCACTTAACAGGAAGGCCAGAGCACTTGCTGCCTGCTGTGTCACCTCCACCTGTTCCAGGGCTGAGCCCAAATGGCTCGAGCAGGGAGAATATCTCTCCTGGAGGCAGCGGCGGGGAGGCTCCTGCAGCCTGCTGCCTTGTAAATTGCCTGGAGATCTGTGTTCTCTAAGGCATTTGGAGGGGAGATTCCCAGAAGCCTCAGTGAGCTGAGGCAATTCTGGGTGCAGGAGCAGCAAAATCAACGAGCTGCTGAGCCAAATGCCGCTCTTGGGGACCAGGATCAAAGAGCTGGGCAGCCAAAGCGAGGGACTGTGAGCAAATCACAAGTTTTGGCCCATGTGGGAGCCAGTTGCCGCAATCCCTAAGGAGGCAAAGTAGGTGAAAGGCAGCATTTATGGTTTTGGGTTTCTGTTTTTTGTTGTGGGGCAGCTAAAGCCTTTTTCCCCTTGGATCTTGCAGGAGGCTCTGGAGATGCTGCTCTCGGGGGTGCCTAAAACACCTCAAGGCCATCCCTTGGCTGATTATCATTACGCAGGTAACCAAAGCAGAGCTTCTTCCTTCACTGGCAGATGCTGCTGGCCCCTTAACTGCTGTGTCAGCCATTTCCGCTTAAACAAATTGTGCTGAACACCCGCACAAGGTCTGGTCTTCTCCGGGGGCAGGGAAAGCACCAGCAGCTCCTCCTTCAGCTTCACTTGTTTTCCGTGCCTTTTCCCTGGGGAATGCCTGCCCTTCTCCTTCTGAGGGAGCAGACATGTACACGGGTGAACGATGGCTGGCGCCGATTTTGTTTGGGCAGCCAGTGGGATCTACTTCAAGTGGATGGAGGCTTCAATTTACCTGCTGCTTTTTATGGCCAGGCTCTGATAGATGGACACCTGAGGAGAAGGAGTCCTTCCAAAAGGCTTTCCACACCTACGGCAAGGATTTTCATCTCATCCAGAAGCAGGTAAAGCCATAGCACCTCCTTTACCCTAGCAGACCATCAGAAGGAAAGGTTGCTTATTTCTGCTACTAAATACAGGACTTCAGTCTCTCTCTTCTCAAGTGCCAAAAATGTTAAAGTAGTAACAAAAGGGGACATCCAAGGCCTGCGGGAAAATGCTGATCCTGCCTCTCCAGCCCTTTTCCCCAAGCTGTCTTGCAAGAAGAAGCTTTATGTTGTCAGGCTTGTCTCACACGTGTGCTGCTGCTTCCACAACACCTTGTGCTGGAATAACTGGAGTGAGCCACGGAAAAAGAACTGTGCTAGATGGATTGGTTGTTGATCTGTGCATTCCACGTGGTCCCACATAGCATAATACACTCTTCACTCCACTGCATGATGCTGCTCTTAGTCCACATTGATTTCATTTGACACCCTACTCCATTTAATCCATGATTTTGCTTCCTCCTTTACTCCATATTCTACTTTTTCTCCAATGCAGCCTACAGCAGGGCCACTTGAGATTCTTGCTTTTTCTCTCCACAACAGATCCAGAGTAAGACCGTGGCACAGTGTGTGGAATACTACTACTCCTGGAAAAAAGAGCATCAACTTGCCAGCACTCTTGCTCAGGTGAGCGGCAAGAGAATTGAGACATGCCAGGAGGGTCAAGAAACTGGGAGAAGGGGACAAAACCTGCTGATGAGCCATGCCAGACGCCGCTTGGCCAGGATCACATCGTCCCATGCGCTGGGAAAGGCGCAGCAGATGCTGCCCAGGGCTTCATTGTGCTGCTGCCCTGAAATACGGAATCCTAAAAACATAACTTTGACCCAAGAAGGCAGCACCGCCACCAAAATGGCCTTTGACTCTCCACAGATTGCTTTCTCAAGGGCTGGCAGCCTCGCTGATTCCAATCACACCCTTAATTCGCAACTGTTGCTAACATCAGCAATCCCAGCTGCCTCCTGGGAGATGCTGCGCTCTTTCAGGGATCTTTTTTAGAATCCCAGCGTACTCCCCAAAAAGGAGCTGCGGGTGCTGTGGCTCCGCTAGGACTTTCCTTACCGGCAAACAGCCATTTGGTTCACAATGATAGAGAGAGAAGGAGAGGGAGCAGTATTATTTTGGGTAGTAGAAAATGGGGAACAATGTGTCTTCACTAATTTGAATAAACTTAAATCCCATTCCAGAGACATTAGGGGAAGAAAACCAGAGAGAAATAGATATTAGGCAGAGAGGTAGGCAGATGTCAGGCAGAGAAAGAAATGTAGAACTATAGATAGCCACACACTTATCCTACCCCTTTGGACTTTAGAAAAGAGGAGGAGTATTTTCCTCCAAGCACTGGCTTGGCAGCCTACCACAGCCCACTGCCAGATAAAGGCAGCCGTGTCCTCAGTTCTACAGGGTTTGGAAGAATTTGCTTTGGCCGATAGAATTTTGTTCTGGACGCTCTGATTTCCCGCTTCCTGAGAGGAAGGAAACATTGATAAGGATTCTTTGATTTCCAGACTGTGGGCCAAGCAGAGAGGAGCAAAAGCCCCCCCAGAAAGGAGGATGGGGAGACAGGGAAGAGAAGCCGCAAGAGGGCTCGCAGCGCGGAGTGTCCCTGCTGCCAGCCGCGCCAGCCGCCCCACTCGGCGGGAGGCCCCTTTCCGTGCGGCCAGTGCAAACGGTGCGCCACTTCCTCCTCTCTCTGCTCCAAGCTGCGCCTTTGGACTAAAACAGCCTGACCGTTTCCAAAGGCACCACAGGGCAAGCTGAGGGCACTTGCAGGATCGCCCCTCGCAGCCCTGGTCAAGGTTACAAACCCCCTTCAACCCAAACGGCTCAGTTCAAAGCCGGCATTCCCAATGAAACCTTGCCGTGCCTCAACAGGACGCAGTTCACACAAGTAGAAATTTTGAATTTGATCACTGCCATCAAACCAAGCTTTGATTTCATCAAAAGCTCGGTTTGATGGTGCTGATCAAATTGAAACTAGGATGAAGCAAAAAGAGGAAGACATTTCAAGGAATTGAAACTAGAAAGATCAGACTCATGGGGCTGATCCGTTTACAAATGCGGCACAGCCTGGAAAGACATGCAGTCATACTAAAACGGAGATCTCCGTGCTTGCTCTAATGGTGTCTATTAAATTGACCATGGATGGTTTGTTCCCTGTCTTCCAGGGTGTTTGAAAGCATGAAGGAAAGGAACAAACACAGGAGAAGACATCGCCCACGGAAGGAAGCAGAGCCTCTCGGCAAGAAGAAAAGGCCAAATTAGACAAGCCTGCAGTTGTCCAGGGCTAGCAAGAGTTAGGCGTCAAGAGGACTAGATAGAAATAGGATTGGTTTTTAAGTCTTTAGGGTTGGTCATTCTTCTACTTAGTTTCCATGGTAGGAATCTCTCAATTTATTAGTTAAGATTCAGTAGTAAGTTTGAAGATGTATTAGTAGTATTAGATTTAGCAGTAAATGTAAGAGGTTTTGTGTTCGCTATGCTCTGTCCTTGGTCGTTTTGCCTTTGTTGAGACACAAGCTGTCTTTATCATTAAAACAAAGTTGGTTCCATTTTGTCTTTTGTCTTCATGAACTCACTCCGGAAATGTTCCTTACATTTGCTTGGTGTTGCAAACAGGGCACTTGCCCTGAGAGAAGAATCTGGGCACATGAATCCCCCTACAGGCCCTGCCCCTTGCTCAGCTGGCAGGACTTACAAAGGGGTGTCTCCATTACTGCCAATGAGATAACACTGGCACTTCGTCCTTTGCTGCCTAAAAACCTCAGCTGGGAGTGGAAAGGGAGGCTTTGTTGAATTCAATGAATTGGATCTAAATGAGTGGTCTTGTCTCACTACACTTTCTGGGATAAAAGCAGAGGCTTCAGTCCTTTTCTGTTGCCCAGCAACATAACTTTGTTTCATTTCGGGGGACAGATGGACTTGACCGCCTTCCAGGACGTCTCTAGCCTCTCCCATTCTACACAATGAATATCCACATGCACCACAAAGACATCAGGAGTTCAGGTTCACTTTCAAATTTCAAGCATTACGCTCCCACTCTGGGCCTCCAGCAATCTCCTCAGCTAAAGCAGAGCGGGTGTGGTCACTATCCCCTCACTTCTCCCAGCTTGGCTATTTGCACCAAAGAAGAATCCAAGTCACTCTTTTATCTAGCCCAGCAAATGGCACTGCCTAGCAAGGCTTTGGTGGCAGGGGCTGGGCAGGATGGAGAGGGGGCCAGGGAGGGGGGAATTGCCAGGTTGCTTCTGGGAAGCTGATGGAAGCTTGCCCTTGTCTGATAGAGGCAGTGCAGGTGGGATCTGGAGCATACAAAGTATCTGCACTGCAGTGGGCCTTGTTCCAGCTGCCCCCTCAGTTTGCTGGCAGCGCGTGTGGAACGTGCAGGCTGGCAAGGAAGCAAGATTTGCTTTTGCTTAACCTTAGGCAGGAAAGCAGCAAAACTGGCTGGGCTTTGCCGTATCTGGGACCTAAGAATTAAAACAAACATCAAGACCATCACTGTGCAAAAGTCATTCTGTCAGTGTTCCTTTCTTAGAGGAATCCCAGAGCATTAGAGACCAACATTCTCCCTTCTTTAAGGAAGGCAGCTGGAAGAATGACATAGAAATTTGGCACTACGTATTGACTACAAAAATGCTGGGGGACTGCCCCGCTCTGTGTGTCCCCATCAGTTCCCATGAAAAACATCCTATTTCTCCAAGTTTCAAGGAAGGAGTGTTGAGATGAGAGACTACCTCAGTAGCCCAAAGGAGGCAAAACATCAAGGCACATTACTGGGCAGCAATAGCACAAGTGAGCAAGGGGGAAGGAGGAATGCCTCCACTTGGAGAGAAAGCTTTGGAGCTGGTTCTCCACTCAACGACTTGCAACCTCTAGCTCCTCTCAGAGCCGGAGGAGAGCCAGCGGCGGCAGTCCCTCTGGTTCTCTGGGGCAGGAGATGTGGTCTGGGCCCTTGGACAGAGCCAGGCTCCTGCGCACGTTCAGCTGCAGGCACCTGACAGAGAAGCACAGAGAAGACCCAGAGCTGTCCCTGCACTGCTTTTGCCCGTCTCATCAGAGGACGGATGAGAAGCAGTGGGAAGGTTCTCAGAGCAAACTTGCAGCAGAAGAAGCAAAAGGGTCAAAGGTGGCCCATCCCTGTTCCTGTGCCCTGGGTCCCCGGGGCTTCTGCATGGAATGTTGCCCGTAGCAACTGTCGTTGTCTCCTACTCCTGCGGCCGTTGGTGGAACACTGGTGGACCAGCGGTGGAGCAGCAGCTGCAGGATCTGCTCCTGGGCTCTCCCTGACCAGCCACCTTCTGGCACCACTCGGCGCCAGACCTGGCCTCTGGATCGACACCCTCGTCTCCTCGTCTGCCGCCAGGCATCCGCACAGCACTTTGGCACTGTCAAAGGTAAGAAAGTCCCCGTTTGCCCTCCAAGCACTAACAGAAGGGCAGGAGGCTCCAGCTGGCTCTCCCACCAGCCACCACAGACAGGCTGCGGGCTCGCTTTCCCCAGACCAGGTTCCGCATGAAGGCGGGCTCCAGCTTCTCCAGGAATAATGCTGCCTCCAGGGAAAACACAGACCTTTCCATAGAGGACGTAGAGATCTGCAAGTCACGGTGCACTTGCAGATTCTCGTCCACTGATGACCGGATTCAAAGTTCTTGGCACCCATTTCACTCCCAAAACTGAGTTGTGCTGACCCCAAAACAAATTGGTCATTCCTTAGGAGTTCAGGGCTTCACTGTCAACAAATCCTGTTGCGCCCTGACCCTGCTGACATCTCCTCCAAAGCTTCAGAAACCAGAATGATGGCACTTCTCCTCTGTCAGGGCTTCTCCTTCAATACTGGCTTTCATCTTCAAAAATGATCTCTTCTCCGCAATACTTACAGACTTACATACTTACAACTCTTACAGACACATTCTATTTCAATATCTTTAAAGAGATTTGGTTTTTGGATCTCGTTGCGATAGAGATGTTGGGGGTAGATTTGTCTGTGTTTTTCAATGTCCGTAAGGCTGTTTCTGCCTCATGGTCAGAGGCAGCCATGAAATGCCGTCTTGAGTGGTCCTGGTGAAGAGCACAGTCACAGTATCACAGAACTTTCTGGGCTGGAAGGGATTCTCCAAATCATCTAGCCCACATCCTGGGCCTGCCCAGGAAAGCCTCAAGAATCACACCCCGGGCCCAAGGGCAGTGTCCAAACACTTTTGGAGCTCGGTCAGGCTTGCTGCTGTCACCCCTTCCCTGGGGAGGCTGTTCCAGTGCCCAATCACCCTCTGGGTGAGGAGCATTTTCCTCAGATCCGACCAAAGCCTGCCCTGGCACATCTTCCCTGCCATTCTCTTGGGTCTTCTCCCTGGCCCCAAGACTGAAGAGAGTGGTGCGTGCCCTTCTGCTTCCCCTCTTGAGCAAGCTGCAGGCTGCTAGAGCTCCAGCCTCCGGAATTCCAAGTGACAAAGCAGCCACGGCACCAAACTGAGGGGAGCTGGGACAGAGGAGCTTGTGCTTGGCAATGATGAGGATGAGAAGGAAGGCTACCCACACATCTCGGCAGAAGGATTGTTATCCGGAGCATTGTTTGGATCTCTTTCAGGTGCAAAGGAGGGGCACAATGAAGAGGAAAGCAAGAGCCAAGAGTCAGCCGTGAGTTTTGGCACAGGGTTAAAGGACAGCAAGCTTGAGGAATGGCAGAGAGGAGAACTGCTGTTTCAGAGTCAGGGTGCAAGGCTTTGGGTCCACGGGCGCTGTCTCTTGACCGCTTGCCTTTCTTACGTCCACCTCCCTCTTCCTTTAGACACATCAATGTTGGCAGTGACTTTCAGGCCGAGCTCCCAGAGCTGCAGACCACACCACCAAGTGAGGATGAAGAGCCTGCAACCCTGGTCTGGAAGCCCTGGGGGGAAGATGACTCTGACATGGAAAAACCTGACCGAGGTAGCTCTCCAGCTTTTCTTCCACCCCTCAGATACGTGGCTGTGTGTAAGGCTGCTTTTTGGGTAAAAAGGCAGCTTTTTGCAGGCTCTGCTTCTCTCCTTCTCTCGCCCATCTTCCCACGTGGAAGTTTTAGAGGCAAGGAGAATGCTCTGCGCTTGTAGCAGAGCAGGAAAAAGAGCAAGCGTCCTGCTCTCCAAATTGGCCAGGGGCATTTGCCACTGGAAGAGGGGAGGTTGGCCCCCATTTCTTATTACAAAAGCTGCTTTGAAGGCAGAGCCAGCGCTGTGCGGGCCCTTGGTTCAGCTGCCCCTGTCGTTGCTCTCCTTTCCATGCTCCCCAAGCTGCTGTCTGTAGCTCCCGTGCTTTCCTTCTGCCTTGGATGGCAACCTTTGGCCCTTCTCGGCTCAAGCCTGCCTTTTGGCGGCTCTCTGTTGTGCTTGCAGTAAGAGAACTGTTGGACATGGCCAGCTCCCGTGGCATTGCCGGGCCAGCAGCTAACCTGGAGCTCGCCCTGCACTGCCTGCACCAGGCCCGCGGCAGCGTTCCGGTAAGAAGCGGCTGTTTGGGGGCAGAGAAGAGTGGGCAGGGAATTCGGAGGGCCCGGGCACTGGGACAGCCTTTCCTGGCTGCTCTTTGAAGAGGGCACTTAACAGCAAGGCCAGAGCACTTGCTGCCTGCTGTGTCTCCTCCACCTGTGCCAGGGCTGAGCCCAAATGGCTCGAGCAGGAACAATATCTCTCCTGGAGGCAGCGGCGGGGAGGCTCCTGCAGCCTGCTGCCTTGTAAATTGCCTGGAGATCTGTGTTCCCTAAGGCATTTGGAGGGGAGATTCCCAGAAGCCTCAGTGAGCTGAGGCAATTCTGGGTGCAGGAGCAGCAAAATCACAGAGCTGCTGAGCCAAATGCCGCTCTTGGGGACCAGGATCAAAGAGCTGGGCAGCCAAAGCGAGGGACTGGGAGCAAATCCCAAGTTTTTGCCCATGTGGGAGCCAGTTGCCGCAATCCCTAAAGAGGCAAAGTAGGTGAAAGGCAGCATTTATGGTTTTGGGTTTCTGTTTTTTGTTGTGGGGCAGCTAAAGCCTTTTTCCCCTTGGATCTTGCAGGAGGCTCTGGAGATGCTGCTCTCGGGGGGGCCTAAAACACCTCAAGGCCATCCCTTGGCTGATTATCATTACGCAGGTAACCAAAGCAGAGCTTCTTCCTTCACTGGCAGATGCTGCTGGCCCCTTAACTGCTGTGTCGGCCATTTCCGCTTAAACAAATTGTGCTGAACACCCGCACAAGGTCTGGTCTTCTCCGGGGGCGGGGAAAGCACCAGCAGCTCCTCCTTCAGCTTCACTTGTTTTCCATGCCTTTTCCCTGGGGAATGCCTGCCCTTCTCCTTCTGAGGGAGCAGACATGTACACGGGTGAACGATGGCTGGCGCCGATTTTGTTTGGGCAGCCAGTGGGATCTACTTCAAGTGGATGGAGGCTTCAATTTACCTGCTGCTTTTTATGGCCAGGCTCTGATAGATGGACACCTGAGGAGAAGGAGTCCTTCCAAAAGGCTTTCCACACCTACGGCAAGGATTTTCATCTCATCCAGAAGCAGGTAAAGCCATAGCACCTCCTTTACCCTAGCAGACCATCAGAAGGAAAGGTTGCTTATTTCTGCTACCAAATACGGGACTTCAGTCTCTCTCTTCTCAAGTGCCAAAAATGTTAAAGTAGTAACAAAAGGGGGCATCCAAGGCCTGCGGGAAAATGCTGATCCTGCCTCTCCAGCCCTTTTCCCCAAGCTGTCTTGCAAGAAGAAGCTTTATGCTGTCAGGCTTGTCTCACACGTGTGCTGCTGCTTCCACAACACCTTGTGCCGGAATAACTGGAGTGAGCCACGGAAAAAGAACTGTGCTAGATGGATTGGTTGTTGATCTGTGCATTCCACGTGGTCCCACGTAGCATAATACACTCTTCACTCCACTGCATGATGCTGCTCTTAGTCCACATTGATTTCATTTGACACCCTACTCCATTTAATCCATGATTTTGCTTCCTCCTTTACTCCATATTCTACTTTTTCTCCAATGCAGCCTACAGCAGGGCCACTTGAGATTCTTGCTTTTTCTCTCCACAACAGATCCAGAGTAAGACCGTGGCACAGTGTGTGGAATACTACTACTCCTGGAAAAAAGAGCATCAACTTGCCAGCACTCTTGCTCAGGTGAGCGGCAAGAGAATTGAGACATGCCAGGAGGGTCAAGAAACTGGGAGAAGGGGACAAAACCTGCTGATGAGCCATGCCAGACGCCGCTTGGCCAGGATCACATCGTCCCATGCGCTGGGAAAGGCGCAGCAGATGCTGCCTAGGGCTTCATTGTGCTGCTGCCCTGAAATACGGAATCCTAAAAACATAACTTTGACCCAAGAAGGCAGCACCGCCACCAAAATGGCCTTTGACTCTCCACAGATTGCTTTCTCAAGGGCTGGCAGCCTCGCTGATTCCAATCACACCCTTAATTCGCAACTGTTGCTAACATCAGCAATCCCAGCTGCCTCCTGGGAGATGCTGTGCTCTTTCAGGGATCTTTTCTAGAATCCCAGCGTACTCCCCAAAAAGGAGCTGCGGGTGCTGTGGCTCCGCTAGGACTTTCCTTACCGGCAAACAGCCATTTGGTTCACAATGATAGGGAGAGAGGGAGAGGGAGCAGTATTATTTTGGGTAGTAGAAAATGGGGAACAATGTGTCTTCACTAATTTGAATAAACTTAAATCCCATTCCCTAGACATTAGGGGAAGAAAACCAGAGAGAAATAGATATTAGGCAGAGAGGTAGGCAGATGTCAGGCAGAGAAAAAAATGTAGAACTATAGATAGCCACACACTTATCCTACCCCTTTGGACTTTAGAAAAGAGGAGGAGTATTTTCCTCCAAGCACTGGCTTGGCAGCCTACCACAGCCCACTGCCAGATAAAGGCAGCCGTGTCCTCAGCTCTACAGGGTTTGGAAGAATTTGCTTTGGCCGATAGAATTTTGTGCTGGACGCTCTGATTTCCCGCTTCCTGAGAGGAAGGAAACATTGATAAGGATTCTTTGATTTCCAGACTGTGGGCCAAGCAGAGAGGAGCAAAAGCCCCCCCAGAAAGGAGGATGGGGAGACAGGGAAGAGAAGCCGCAAGAGGGCTCGCAGCGCGGAGTGTCCCTGCTGCCAGCCGCGCCAGCCGCCCCACTCGGCGGGAGGCCCCTTTCCGTGCGGCCAGTGCAAACGGTGCGCCACTTCCTCCTCTCTCTGCTCCAAGCTGCGCCTTTGGACTAAAACAGCCCGACCGTTTCCAAAGGCACCACAGGGCAAGCTGAGGGCACTTGCAGGATCGCCCCTCGCAGCCCTGGTCAAGGTTACAAACCCCCTTCAACCCAAACGGCTCAGTTCAAAGCCGGCATTCCCAATGAAACCTTGCCGTGCCTCAACAGGACGCAGTTCACACAAGTAGAAATTTTGAATTTGATCACTGCCATCAAACCAAGCTTTGATTTCATCAAAAGCTCGGTTTGATGGTGCTGATCAAATTGAAACTAGGATGAAGCAAAAAGAGGAAGACATTTCAAGGAATTGAAAGCAGAAAGATCAGACTCATGGGGCTGATCCGTTTACAAATGCGGCACAGCCTGGAAAGACAGGCAGTCATACTAAAACGGAGATCTCCGTGCTTGCTTTAATGGTGTCTATTAAATTGACCATGGATGGTTTGTTCCCTGTCTTCCAGGGTGTTTGAAAGCATGAAGGAAAGGAACAAACACAGGAGAAGACATCGCCCACGGAAGGAAGCAGAGCCTCTCGGCAAGAAGAAAAGGCCAAATTAGACAAGCCTGCAGTTGTCCAGGGCTAGCAAGAGTTAGGCGTCAAGAGGACTAGATAGAAATAGGATTGGTTTTTAAGTCTTTAGGGTTGGTCATTCTTCTACTTAGTTTCCATGGTAGGAATCTCTCAATTTATTAGTTAAGATTCAGTAGTAAGTTTGAAGATGTATTAGTAGTATTAGATTTAGCAGTAAATGTAAGAGGTTTTGTGTTCGCTATGCTCTGTCCTTGGTCATTTTGCCTTTGTTGAGACACAAGCTGTCTTTATCATTAAAACAAAGTTGGTTCCATTTTGTCTTTTGTCTTCATGAACTCACTCCGGAAATGTTCCTTACATTTGCTTGGTGCTGCAAACAGGGCACTTGCCCTGAGAGAAGAATCTGGGCACATGAATCCCCCTACAGGCCCTGCCCCTTGCTCAGCTGGCAGGACTTACAAAGGGGTGTCTCCATTACTGCCAATGAGATAACACTGGCACTTCGTCCTTTGCTGCCTAAAAACCTCAGCTGGGAGTGGAAAGGGAGGCTTTGTTGAATTCAATGAATTGGATCTAAATGAGTGGTCTTGTCTCACTACACTTTCTGGGATAAAAGCAGAGGCTTCAGTCCTTTTCTGTTGCCCAGCAACATAACTTTGTTTCATTTCGGGGGACAGATGGACTTGACCGCCTTCCAGGACGTCTCTAGCCTCTCCCATTCTACACAATGAATATCCACATGCACCACAAAGACATCAGGAGTTCAGGTTCACTTTCAAATTTCAAGCATTACGCTCCCACTCTGGGCCTCCAGCAATCTCCTCAGCTAAAGCAGAGCGGGTGTGGTCACTATCCCCTCACTTCTCCCAGCTTGGCTATTTGCACCAAAGAAGAATCCAAGTCACTCTTTTATCTAGCCCAGCAAATGGCACTGCCTAGCAAGGCTTTGGTGGCAGGGGCTGGGCAGGATGGAGAGGGGGCCAGGGAGGGGGGAATTGCCAGGCTGCTTCTGGGAAGCTGATGGAAGCTTGCCCTTGTCTGATAGAGGCAGTGCAGGTGGGATCTGGAGCCTACAAAGTATCTGCACTGCGGTGGGCCTTGTTCCAGCTGCCCCCTCAGTTTGCTGGCGGCGCGTGTGGAACGTGCAGGCTGGCAAGGAAGCAAGACTTGCTTTTGCTTAACCTTAGGCAGGAAAGCAGCAAAACTGGCTGGGCTTTGCCGTATCTGGGACCTAAGAATTAAAACAAACATCAAGACCATCACTGTGCAAAAGTCATTCTGTCAGTGTTCCTTTCTTAGAGGAATCCCAGAGCATTAGAGACCAACATTCTCCCTTCTTCAAGGAAGGCAGCTGCAAGAATGGCATAGAAATTTGGCACTACGTATTGACTACAAAAATGCTGGGGGACTGCCCCGCTCTGTGTGTCCCCATCAGTTCCCATGAAAAACATCCTATTTCTCCAAGTTTCAAGGAAGGAGTGTTGAGATGAGAGACCACCTCAGTAGCCCAAAGGAGGCAAAACATCAAGGCACATTACTGGGCAGCAATAGCACAAGTGAGCAAGGGGGAAGGAGGAATGCCTCCACTTGGAGAGAAAGCTTTGGAGCTGGTTCTCCACTCAACGACTTGCAACCTCTAGCTCCTCTCAGAGCCGGAGGAGAGCCAGCGGCGGCAGTCCCTCTGGTTCTCTGGGGCAGGAGATGTGCTCTGGGCCCTTGGACAGAGCCAGGCTCCTGCGCACGTTCAGCTGCAGGCACCTGACAGAGAAGCACAGAGAAGACCCAGAGCTGTCCCTGCACTGCTTTTGCCCGTCTCATCAGAGGACGGATGAGAAGCAGTGGGAAGGTTCTCAGAGCAAACTTGCAGCAGAAGAAGCAAAAGGGTCAAAGGTGGCCCATCCCTGTTCCTGTGCCCTGGGTCCCCGGGGCTTCTGCATGGAATGTTGCCCGTAGCAACTGTCGTTGTCTCCTACTCCTGCGGCCGTTGGTGGAACACTGGTGGACCAGCGGTGGAGCAGCAGCTGCAGGATCTGCTCCTGGGCTCTCCCTGACCAGCCACCTTCTGGCACCACTCGGCGCCAGACCTGGCCTCTGGATCGACACCCTCGTCTCCTCGTCTGCCGCCAGGCATCCGCACAGCACTTTGGCACTGTCAAAGGTAAGAAAGTCCCCGTTTGCCCTCCAAGCACTAACAGAAGGGCAGGAGGCTCCAGCTGGCTCTCCCACCAGCCACCACAGACAGGCTGCGGGCTCGCTTTCCCCAGACCAGGTTCCGCATGAAGGCGGGCTCCAGCTTCTCCAGGAATAATGCTGCCTCCAGGGAAAACACAGACCTTTCCATAGAGGACGTAGAGATCTGCAAGTCACGGTGCACTTGCAGATTCTCGTCCACTGATGACCCGATTCAAAGTTCTTGGCACCCATTTCACTCCCAAAACTGAGTTGTGCTGACCCCAAAACAAATTGGTCATTCCTTAGGAGTTCAGGGCTTCACTGTCAACAAATCCTGTTGCGCCCTGACCCTGCTGACATCTCCTCCAAAGCTTCAGAAACCAGAATGATGGCACTTCTCCTCTGTCAGGGCTTCTCCTTCAATACTGGCTTTCATCTTCAAAAATGATCTCTTCTCCGCAATACTTACAGACTTACATACTTACAACTCTTACAGACACATTCTATTTCAATATCTTTAAAGAGATTTGGTTTTTGGATCTCGTTGCGATAGAGATGTTGGGGGTAGATTTGTCTGTGTTTTTCAATGTCCGTAAGGCTGTTTCTGCCTCATGGTCAGAGGCAGCCATGAAATGCCGTCTTGAGTGGTCCTGGTGAAGAGCACAGTCACAGTATCACAGAACTTTCTGGGCTGGAAGGGATTCTCCAAATCATCTAGCCCACATCCTGGGCCTGCCCAGGAAAGCCTCAAGAATCACACCCCGGGCCCAAGGGCAGTGTCCAAACACTTTTGGAGCTCGGTCAGGCTTGCTGCTGTCACCCCTTCCCTGGGGAGGCTGTTCCCGTGCCCAATCACCCTCTGGGTGAGGAGCATTTTCCTCAGATCCGACCAAAGCCTGCCCTGGCACATCTTCCCTGCCATTCTCTTGGGTCTTCTCCCTGGCCCCAAGACTGAAGGGAGTGGTGCGTGCCCTTCTGCTTCCCCTCTTGAGCAAGCTGCAGGCTGCTAGAGCTCCAGCCTCCGGAATTCCAAGTGACAAAGCAGCCACGGCACCAAACTGAGGGGAGCTGGGACAGAGGAGCTTGTGCTTGGCAATGATGAGGATGAGAAGGAAGGCTACCCACACATCTCGGCAGAAGGATTGTTATCCGGAGCATTGTTTGGATCTCTTTCAGGTGCAAAGGAGGGGCACAATGAAGAGGAAAGCAAGAGCCAAGAGTCAGCCGTGAGTTTTGGCACAGGGTTAAAGGACAGCAAGCTTGAGGAATGGCAGAGAGGAGAACTGCTGTTTCAGAGTCAGGGTGCAAGGCTTTGGGTCCACGGGCGCTGTCTCTTGACCGCTTGCCTTTCTTACGTCCACCTCCCTCTTCCTTTAGACACATCAATGTTGGCAGTGACTTTCAGGCCGAGCTCCCAGAGCTGCAGACCACACCACCAAGTGAGGATGAAGAGCCTGCAACCCTGGTCTGGAAGCCCTGGGGGGAAGATGACTCTGACATGGAAAAACCTGACCGAGGTAGCTCTCCAGCTTTTCTTCCACCCCTCAGATACGTGGCTGTGTGTAAGGCTGCTTTTTGGGTAAAAAGGCAGCTTTTTGCAGGCTCTGCTTCTCTCCTTCTCTCGCCCATCTTCCCACGTGGAAGTTTTAGAGGCAAGGAGAATGCTCTGCGCTTGTAGCAGAGCAGGAAAAAGAGCAAGCGTCCTGCTCTCCAAATTGGCCAGGGGCATTTGCCACTGGAAGAGGGGAGGTTGGCCCCCATTTCTTATTACAAAAGCTGCTTTGAAGGCAGAGCCAGCGCTGTGCGGGCCCTTGGTTCAGCTGCCCCTGTCGTTGCTCTCCTTTCCATGCTCCCCAAGCTGCTGTCTGTAGCTCCCGTGCTTTCCTTCTGCCTTGGATGGCAACCTTTGGCCCTTCTCGGCTCAAGCCTGCCTTTTGGCGGCTCTCTGTTGTGCTTGCAGTAAGAGAACTGTTGGACATGGCCAGCTCCCGTGGCATTGCCGGGCCAGCAGCTAACCTGGAGCTCGCCCTGCACTGCCTGCACCAGGCCCGCGGCAGCGTTCCGGTAAGAAGCGGCTGTTTGGGGGCAGAGAAGAGTGGGCAGGGAATTCGGAGGGCCCGGGCACTGGGACAGCCTTTCCTGGCTGCTCTTTGAAGAGGGCACTTAACAGCAAGGCCAGAGCACTTGCTGCCTGCTGTGTCTCCTCCACCTGTGCCAGGGCTGAGCCCAAATGGCTCGAGCAGGAACAATATCTCTCCTGGAGGCAGCGGCGGGGAGGCTCCTGCAGCCTGCTGCCTTGTAAATTGCCTGGAGATCTGTGTTCCCTAAGGCATTTGGAGGGGAGATTCCCAGAAGCCTCAGTGAGCTGAGGCAATTCTGGGTGCAGGAGCAGCAAAATCACAGAGCTGCTGAGCCAAATGCCGCTCTTGGGGACCAGGATCAAAGAGCTGGGCAGCCAAAGCGAGGGACTGGGAGCAAATCCCAAGTTTTTGCCCATGTGGGAGCCAGTTGCCGCAATCCCTAAAGAGGCAAAGTAGGTGAAAGGCAGCATTTATGGTTTTGGGTTTCTGTTTTTTGTTGTGGGGCAGCTAAAGCCTTTTTCCCCTTGGATCTTGCAGGAGGCTCTGGAGATGCTGCTCTCGGGGGGGCCTAAAACACCTCAAGGCCATCCCTTGGCTGATTATCATTACGCAGGTAACCAAAGCAGAGCTTCTTCCTTCACTGGCAGATGCTGCTGGCCCCTTAACTGCTGTGTCGGCCATTTCCGCTTAAACAAATTGTGCTGAACACCCGCACAAGGTCTGGTCTTCTCCGGGGGCGGGGAAAGCACCAGCAGCTCCTCCTTCAGCTTCACTTGTTTTCCATGCCTTTTCCCTGGGGAATGCCTGCCCTTCTCCTTCTGAGGGAGCAGACATGTACACGGGTGAACGATGGCTGGCGCCGATTTTGTTTGGGCAGCCAGTGGGATCTACTTCAAGTGGATGGAGGCTTCAATTTACCTGCTGCTTTTTATGGCCAGGCTCTGATAGATGGACACCTGAGGAGAAGGAGTCCTTCCAAAAGGCTTTCCACACCTACGGCAAGGATTTTCATCTCATCCAGAAGCAGGTAAAGCCATAGCACCTCCTTTACCCTAGCAGACCATCAGAAGGAAAGGTTGCTTATTTCTGCTACCAAATACGGGACTTCAGTCTCTCTCTTCTCAAGTGCCAAAAATGTTAAAGTAGTAACAAAAGGGGGCATCCAAGGCCTGCGGGAAAATGCTGATCCTGCCTCTCCAGCCCTTTTCCCCAAGCTGTCTTGCAAGAAGAAGCTTTATGCTGTCAGGCTTGTCTCACACGTGTGCTGCTGCTTCCACAACACCTTGTGCCGGAATAACTGGAGTGAGCCACGGAAAAAGAACTGTGCTAGATGGATTGGTTGTTGATCTGTGCATTCCACGTGGTCCCACGTAGCATAATACACTCTTCACTCCACTGCATGATGCTGCTCTTAGTCCACATTGATTTCATTTGACACCCTACTCCATTTAATCCATGATTTTGCTTCCTCCTTTACTCCATATTCTACTTTTTCTCCAATGCAGCCTACAGCAGGGCCACTTGAGATTCTTGCTTTTTCTCTCCACAACAGATCCAGAGTAAGACCGTGGCACAGTGTGTGGAATACTACTACTCCTGGAAAAAAGAGCATCAACTTGCCAGCACTCTTGCTCAGGTGAGCGGCAAGAGAATTGAGACATGCCAGGAGGGTCAAGAAACTGGGAGAAGGGGACAAAACCTGCTGATGAGCCATGCCAGACGCCGCTTGGCCAGGATCACATCGTCCCATGCGCTGGGAAAGGCGCAGCAGATGCTGCCTAGGGCTTCATTGTGCTGCTGCCCTGAAATACGGAATCCTAAAAACATAACTTTGACCCAAGAAGGCAGCACCGCCACCAAAATGGCCTTTGACTCTCCACAGATTGCTTTCTCAAGGGCTGGCAGCCTCGCTGATTCCAATCACACCCTTAATTCGCAACTGTTGCTAACATCAGCAATCCCAGCTGCCTCCTGGGAGATGCTGTGCTCTTTCAGGGATCTTTTCTAGAATCCCAGCGTACTCCCCAAAAAGGAGCTGCGGGTGCTGTGGCTCCGCTAGGACTTTCCTTACCGGCAAACAGCCATTTGGTTCACAATGATAGGGAGAGAGGGAGAGGGAGCAGTATTATTTTGGGTAGTAGAAAATGGGGAACAATGTGTCTTCACTAATTTGAATAAACTTAAATCCCATTCCCTAGACATTAGGGGAAGAAAACCAGAGAGAAATAGATATTAGGCAGAGAGGTAGGCAGATGTCAGGCAGAGAAAAAAATGTAGAACTATAGATAGCCACACACTTATCCTACCCCTTTGGACTTTAGAAAAGAGGAGGAGTATTTTCCTCCAAGCACTGGCTTGGCAGCCTACCACAGCCCACTGCCAGATAAAGGCAGCCGTGTCCTCAGCTCTACAGGGTTTGGAAGAATTTGCTTTGGCCGATAGAATTTTGTGCTGGACGCTCTGATTTCCCGCTTCCTGAGAGGAAGGAAACATTGATAAGGATTCTTTGATTTCCAGACTGTGGGCCAAGCAGAGAGGAGCAAAAGCCCCCCCAGAAAGGAGGATGGGGAGACAGGGAAGAGAAGCCGCAAGAGGGCTCGCAGCGCGGAGTGTCCCTGCTGCCAGCCGCGCCAGCCGCCCCACTCGGCGGGAGGCCCCTTTCCGTGCGGCCAGTGCAAACGGTGCGCCACTTCCTCCTCTCTCTGCTCCAAGCTGCGCCTTTGGACTAAAACAGCCCGACCGTTTCCAAAGGCACCACAGGGCAAGCTGAGGGCACTTGCAGGATCGCCCCTCGCAGCCCTGGTCAAGGTTACAAACCCCCTTCAACCCAAACGGCTCAGTTCAAAGCCGGCATTCCCAATGAAACCTTGCCGTGCCTCAACAGGACGCAGTTCACACAAGTAGAAATTTTGAATTTGATCACTGCCATCAAACCAAGCTTTGATTTCATCAAAAGCTCGGTTTGATGGTGCTGATCAAATTGAAACTAGGATGAAGCAAAAAGAGGAAGACATTTCAAGGAATTGAAAGCAGAAAGATCAGACTCATGGGGCTGATCCGTTTACAAATGCGGCACAGCCTGGAAAGACAGGCAGTCATACTAAAACGGAGATCTCCGTGCTTGCTTTAATGGTGTCTATTAAATTGACCATGGATGGTTTGTTCCCTGTCTTCCAGGGTGTTTGAAAGCATGAAGGAAAGGAACAAACACAGGAGAAGACATCGCCCACGGAAGGAAGCAGAGCCTCTCGGCAAGAAGAAAAGGCCAAATTAGACAAGCCTGCAGTTGTCCAGGGCTAGCAAGAGTTAGGCGTCAAGAGGACTAGATAGAAATAGGATTGGTTTTTAAGTCTTTAGGGTTGGTCATTCTTCTACTTAGTTTCCATGGTAGGAATCTCTCAATTTATTAGTTAAGATTCAGTAGTAAGTTTGAAGATGTATTAGTAGTATTAGATTTAGCAGTAAATGTAAGAGGTTTTGTGTTCGCTATGCTCTGTCCTTGGTCATTTTGCCTTTGTTGAGACACAAGCTGTCTTTATCATTAAAACAAAGTTGGTTCCATTTTGTCTTTTGTCTTCATGAACTCACTCCGGAAATGTTCCTTACATTTGCTTGGTGCTGCAAACAGGGCACTTGCCCTGAGAGAAGAATCTGGGCACATGAATCCCCCTACAGGCCCTGCCCCTTGCTCAGCTGGCAGGACTTACAAAGGGGTGTCTCCATTACTGCCAATGAGATAACACTGGCACTTCGTCCTTTGCTGCCTAAAAACCTCAGCTGGGAGTGGAAAGGGAGGCTTTGTTGAATTCAATGAATTGGATCTAAATGAGTGGTCTTGTCTCACTACACTTTCTGGGATAAAAGCAGAGGCTTCAGTCCTTTTCTGTTGCCCAGCAACATAACTTTGTTTCATTTCGGGGGACAGATGGACTTGACCGCCTTCCAGGACGTCTCTAGCCTCTCCCATTCTACACAATGAATATCCACATGCACCACAAAGACATCAGGAGTTCAGGTTCACTTTCAAATTTCAAGCATTACGCTCCCACTCTGGGCCTCCAGCAATCTCCTCAGCTAAAGCAGAGCGGGTGTGGTCACTATCCCCTCACTTCTCCCAGCTTGGCTATTTGCACCAAAGAAGAATCCAAGTCACTCTTTTATCTAGCCCAGCAAATGGCACTGCCTAGCAAGGCTTTGGTGGCAGGGGCTGGGCAGGATGGAGAGGGGGCCAGGGAGGGGGGAATTGCCAGGCTGCTTCTGGGAAGCTGATGGAAGCTTGCCCTTGTCTGATAGAGGCAGTGCAGGTGGGATCTGGAGCCTACAAAGTATCTGCACTGCAGTGGGCCTTGTTCCAGCTGCCCCCTCAGTTTGCTGGCGGCGCGTGTGGAACGTGCAGGCTGGCAAGGAAGCAAGACTTGCTTTTGCTTAACCTTAGGCAGGAAAGCAGCAAAACTGGCTGGGCTTTGCCGTATCTGGGACCTAAGAATTAAAACAAACATCAAGACCATCACTGTGCAAAAGTCATTCTGTCAGTGTTCCTTTCTTAGAGGAATCCCAGAGCATTAGAGACCAACATTCTCCCTTCTTTAAGGAAGGCAGCTGCAAGAATGGCATAGAAATTTGGCACTACGTATTGACTACAAAAATGCTGGGGGACTGCCCCGCTCTGTGTGTCCCCATCAGTTCCCATGAAAAACATCCTATTTCTCCAAGTTTCAAGGAAGGAGTGTTGAGATGAGAGACCACGTCAGTAGCCCAAAGGAGGCAAAACATCAAGGCATATTACTGGGCACCAATAGCACAAGTGAGCAAGGGGGCAGGAGGAATGCCTCCACTTGGAGAGAAAGCTTTGGAGCTGGTTCTCCACTCAACGACTTGCAACCTCTAGCTCCTCTCAGAGCCGGAGGAGAGCCAGCGGCGGCAGTCCCTCTGGTTCTCTGGGGCAGGAGATGTGGTCTGGGCCCTTGGACAGAGCCAGGCTCCTGCGCACGTTCAGCTGCAGGCACCTGACAGAGAAGCACAGAGAAGACCCAGAGCTGGCCCTGCACTGCTTTTGCCCGTCTCATCAGAGGACGGATGAGAAGCAGTGGGAAGGTTCTCAGAGCAAACTTGCAGCAGAAGAAGCAAAAGGGGCAAAGGTGGCCTATCCCTGTTCCTGTGCCCTGGGTCCCCGGGGCTTCTGCATGGAATGTTGCCCGTAGCAACTGTCGTTGTCTCCTACTCCTGCGGCCGTTGGTGGAACACTGGTGGACCAGCGGTGGAGCAGCAGCTGCAGGATCTGCTCCTGGGCTCTCCCTGACCAGCCACCTTCTGGCACCACTCGGCGCCAGACCTGGCCTCTGGATCGACACCCTCGTCTCCTCGTCTGCCGCCAGGCATCCGCACAGCACTTTGGCACTGTCAAAGGTAAGAAAGTCCCCGTTTGCCCTCCAAGCACTAACAGAAGGGCAGGAGGCTCCAGCTGGCTCTCCCACCAGCCACCACAGACAGGCTGCGGGCTCGCTTTCCCCAGACCAGGTTCCGCATGAAGGCGGGCTCCAGCTTCTCCAGGAATAATGCTGCCTCCAGGGAAAACACAGACCTTTCCATAGAGGACGTAGAGATCTGCAAGTCACGGTGCACTTGCAGATTCTCGTCCACTGATGACCCGATTCAAAGTTCTTGGCACCCATTTCACTCCCAAAACTGAGTTGTGCTGACCCCAAAACAAATTGGTCATTCCTTAGCAGTTCAGGGCTTCACTGTCAACAAATCCTGTTGCGCCCTGACCCTGCTGGCATCTCCTCCAAAGCTTCAGAAACCAGAATGATGGCACTTCTCCTCTGTCAGGGCTTCTCCTTCAATACTGGCTTTCATCTTCAAAAATGATCTCTTCTCCGCAATACTTACAGACTTACATACTTACAACTCTTACAGATACATTCTATTTCAATATCTTTAAAGAGATTTGGTTTTTGGATCTCGTTGCGATAGAGATGTTGGGGGTAGATTTGTCTGTGTTTTTCAATGTTTGTAAGGCTGTTTCTGCCTCATGGTCAGAGGCAGCCATGAAATGCCGTCTTGAGTGGTCCTGGTGAAGAGCACAGTCACAGTATCACAGAACTTTCTGGGCTGGAAGGGATTCTCCAAATCATCTAGCCCACATCCTGGGCCTGCCCAGGAAAGCCTCAAGAATCACACCCCGGGCCCAAGGGCAGTGTCCAAACACTTTTGGAGCTCGGTCAGGCTTGCTGCTGTCACCCCTTCCCTGGGGAGGCTGTTCCCGTGCCCAATCACCCTCTGGGTGAGGAGCATTTTCCTCAGATCCGACCAAAGCCTGCCCTGGCACATCTTCCCTGCCATTCTCTTGGGTCTTCTCCCTGGCCCCAAGACTGAAGGGAGTGGTGCGTGCCCTTCTGCTTCCCCTCTTGAGCAAGCTGCAGGCTGCTAGAGCTCCAGCCTCCGGAATTCCAAGTGACAAAGCAGCCACGGCACCAAACTGAGGGGAGCTGGGACAGAGGAGCTTGTGCTTGGCAATGATGAGGATGAGAAGGAAGGCTACCCACACATCTCGGCAGAAGGATTTTTATCCGGAGCATTGTTTGGATCTCTTTCAGGTGCAAAGGAGGGGCACAATGAAGAGGAAAGCAAGAGCCAAGAGTCAGCCGTGAGTTTTGGCACAGGGTTAAAGGACAGCAAGCTTGAGGAATGGCAGAGAGGAGAACTGCTGTTTCAGAGTCAGGGTGGGATTGGTGCAAGGCTTTGGGTCCACGGGCGCTGTCTCTTGACCGCTTGCCTTTCTTACGTCCACCTCCCTCTTCCTTTAGACACATCAATGTTGGCAGTGACTTTCAGGCCGAGCTCCCAGAGCTGCAGACCACACCACCAAGTGAGGATGAAGAGCCTGCAACCCTGGTCTGGAAGCCCTGGGGGGAAGATGACTCTGACATGGAAAAACCTGACCGAGGTAGCTCTCGAGCTTTTCTTCCACCCCTCAGATACGTGGCTGTGTGTAAGGCTGCTTTTTGGGTAAAAAGGCAGCTTTTTGCAGGCTCTGCTTCTCTCCTTCTCTCGCCCATCTTCCCACGTGGAAGTTTTAGAGGCAAGGAGAATGCTCTGCTCTTGTAGCAGAGCAGGAAAAAGAGCAAGCGTCCTGCTCTCCAAATTGGCCAGGGGCATTTGCCACTGGAAGAGGGGAGGTTGGCCCCCATTTCTTATTACAAAAGCTGCTTTGAAGGCAGAGCCAGCGCTGTGCGGGCCCTTGGTTCAGCTGCCCCTGTCGTTGCTCTCCTTTCCATGCTCCCCAAGCTGCTGTCTGTAGCTCCCGTGCTTTCCTTCTGCCTTGGATGGCAACCTTTGGCCCTTCTCGGCTCAAGCCTGCCTTTTGGCGGCTCTCTGTTGTGCTTGCAGTAAGAGAACTGTTGGACATGGCCAGCTCCCGTGGCATTGCCGGGCCAGCAGCTAACCTGGAGCTCGCCCTGCACTGCCTGCACCAGGCCCGCGGCAGCGTTCCGGTAAGAAGCGGCTGTTTGGGGGCAGAGAAGAGTGGGCAGGGAATTCGGAGGGCCCGGGCACTGGGACAGCCTTTCCTGGCTGCTCTTTGAAGAGGGCACTTAACAGCAAGGCCAGAGCACTTGCTGCCTGCTGTGTCTCCTCCACCTGTTCCAGGGCTGAGCCCAAATGGCTCGAGCAGGGAGAATATCTCTCCTGGAGGCAGCGGTGGGGAGGCTCCTGCAGCCTGCTGCCTTGTAAATTGCCTGGAGATCTGTGTTCTCTAAGGCATTTGGAGGGGAGATTCCCAGAAGCCTCAGTGAGCTGAGGCAATTCTGGGTGCAGGAGCAGCAAAATCACAGAGCTGCTGAGCCAAATGCCGCTCTTGGGGACCAGGATCAAAGAGCTGGGCAGCCAAAGCGAGGGACTGTGAGCAAATCACAAGTTTTGGCCCATGTGGGAGCCAGTTGCCGCAATCCCTAAGGAGGCAAAGTAGGTGAAAGGCAGCATTTATGGTTTTGGGTTTCTGTTTTTTGTTGTGGGGCAGCTAAAGCCTTTTTCCCCTTGGATCTTGCAGGAGGCTCTGGAGATGCTGCTCTCGGGGGTGCCTAAAACACCTCAAGGCCATCCCTTGGCTGATTATCATTACGCATGTAACCAAAGCAGAGCTTCTTCTTTCACTGGCAGATGCTGCCGGCCCCTTAACTGCTGTGTCGGCCATTTCCGCTTAAACAAATTGTGCTGAACACCCGCACAAGGTCTGGTCTTCTCCGGGGGCTGGGAAAGCACCAGCAGCTCCTCCTTCAGCTTCACTTGTTTTCCGTGCCTTTTCCCTGGGGAATGCCTGCCCTTCTCCTTCTGAGGGAGCAGACATGTACACGGGTGAACGATGGCTGGCGCCGATTTTGTTTGGGCAGCCAGTGGGATCTACTTCAAGTGGATGGAGGCTTCAATTTACCTGCTGCTTTTTATGGCCAGGCTCTGATAGATGGACACCTGAGGAGAAGGAGTCCTTCCAAAAGGCTTTCCACACCTACGGCAAGGATTTTC
This sequence comes from Haemorhous mexicanus, assembly GCF_027477595.1. Lineage (NCBI taxonomy): Eukaryota > Metazoa > Chordata > Aves > Passeriformes > Fringillidae > Haemorhous > Haemorhous mexicanus. The sequence continues at coordinate 66,092,063 of NC_082381.1, read as the reverse complement.
ATCTCATCCAGAAGCAGGTAAAGCCATAGCACCTCCTTTACCCTAGCAGACCATCAGAAGGAAAGGTTGCTTATTTCTGCTACTAAATACAGGACTTCAGTCTCTCTCTTCTCAAGTGCCAAAAATGTTAAAGTAGTAACAAAAGGGGGCATCCAAGGCCTGCGGGAAAATGCTGATCCTGCCTCTCCAGCCCTTTTCCCCAAGCTGTCTTGCAAGAAGAAGCTTTATGCTGTCAGGCTTGTCTCACACGTGTGCTGCTGCTTCCACAACACCTTGTGCTGGAATAACTGGAGTGAGCCACGGAAAAAGAACTGTGCTAGATGGATTGGTTGTTGATCTGTGCATTCCACGTGGTCCCACGTAGCATAATACACTCTTCACTCCACTGCATGATGCTGCTCTTAGTCCACATTGATTTCATTTGACACCCTACTCCATTTAATCCATGATTTTGCTTCCTCCTTTACTCCATATTCTACTTTTTCTCCAATGCAGCCTACAGCAGGGCCACTTGAGATTCTTGCTTTTTCTCTCCACAACAGATCCAGAGTAAGACCGTGGCACAGTGTGTGGAATACTACTACTCCTGGAAAAAAGAGCATCAACTTGCCAGCACTCTTGCTCAGGTGAGCGGCAAGAGAATTGAGACATGCCAGGAGGGTCAAGAAACTGGGAGAAGGGGACAAAACCTGCTGATGAGCCATGCCAGACGCCGCTTGGCCAGGATCACATTGTCCCATGCGCTGGGAAAGGCGCAGCAGATGCTGCCTAGGGCTTCATTGTGCTGCTGCCCTGAAATATGGAATCCTAAAAACATAACTTTGACCCAAGAAGGCAGCACCGCCACCAAAATGGCCTTTGACTCTCCACAGATTGCTTTCTCAAGGGCTGGCAGCCTCGCTGATTCCAATCACACCCTTAATTCGCAACTGTTGCTAACATCAGCAATCCCAGCTGCCTCCTGGGAGATGCTGTGCTCTTTCAGGGATCTTTTTTAGAATCCCAGCGTACTCCCCAAAAAGGAGCTGCGGGTGCTGTGGCTCCGCTAGGACTTTCCTTACCGGCAAACAGCCATTTGGTTCACAATGATAGGGAGAGAGGGAGAGGGAGCAGTATTATTTTGGGTAGTAGAAAATGGGGAACAATGTGTCTTCACTAATTTGAATAAACTTAAATCCCATTCCCTAGACATTAGGGGAAGAAAACCAGAGAGAAATAGATATTAGGCAGAGAGGTAGGCAGATGTCAGGCAGAGAAAGAAATGTAGAACTATAGATAGCCACACACTTATCCTACCCCTTTGGACTTTAGAAAAGAGGAGGAGTATTTTCCTCCAAGCACTGGCTTGGCAGCCTACCACAGCCCACTGCCAGATAAAGGCAGCTGTGTCCTCAGTTCTACAGGGTTTGGAAGAATTTGCTTTGGCCGATAGAATTTTGTGCTGGACGCTCTGATTTCCCGCTTCCTGAGAGGAAGGAAACATTGATAAGGATTCTTTGATTTCCAGACTGTGGGCCAAGCAGAGAGGAGCAAAAGCCCCCCCAGAAAGGAGGATGGGGAGACAGGGAAGAGAAGCCGCAAGAGGGCTCGCAGCGCGGAGTGTCCCTGCTGCCAGCCGCGCCAGCCGCCCCACTCGGCGGGAGGCCCCTTTCCGTGCGGCCAGTGCAAACGGTGCGCCACTTCCTCCTCTCTCTGCTCCAAGCTGCGCCTTTGGACTAAAACAGCCCGACCGTTTCCAAAGGCACCACAGGGCAAGCTGAGGGCACTTGCAGGATCGCCCCTCGCAGCCCTGGTCAAGGTTACAAACCCCCTTCAACCCAAACGGCTCAGTTCAAAGCCGGCATTCCCAATGAAACCTTGCCGTGCCTCAACAGGACGCAGTTCACACAAGTAGAAATTTTGAATTTGATCACTGCCATCAAACCAAGCTTTGATTTCATCAAAAGCTCGGTTTGATGGTGCTGATCAAATTGAAACTAGGATGAAGCAAAAAGAGGAAGACATTTCAAGGAATTGAAACTAGAAAGATCAGACTCATGGGGCTGATCCGTTTACAAATGCGGCACAGCCTGGAAAGACAGGCAGTCATACTAAAACGGAGATCTCCGTGCTTGCTTTAATGGTGTCTATTAAATTGACCATGGATGGTTTGTTCCCTGTCTTCCAGGGTGTTTGAAAGCATGAAGGAAAGGAACAAACACAGGAGAAGACATCGCCCACGGAAGGAAGCAGAGCCTCTCGGCAAGAAGAAAAGGCCAAATTAGACAAGCCTGCAGTTGTCCAGGGCTAGCAAGAGTTAGGCGTCAAGAGGACTAGATAGAAATAGGATTGGTTTTTAAGTCTTTAGGGTTGGTCATTCTTCTACTTAGTTTCCATGGTAGGAATCTCTCAATTTATTAGTTAAGATTCAGTAGTAAGTTTGAAGATGTATTAGTAGTATTAGATTTAGCAGTAAATGTAAGAGGTTTTGTGTTCGCTATGCTCTGTCCTTGGTCGTTTTGCCTTTGTTGAGACACAAGCTGTCTTTATCATTAAAACAAAGTTGGTTCCATTTTGTCTTTTGTCTTCATGAACTCACTCCGGAAATGTTCCTTACATTTGCTTGGTGCTGCAAACAGGGCACTTGCCCTGAGAGAAGAATCTGGGCACATGAATCCCCCTACAGGCCCTGCCCCTTGCTCAGCTGGCAGGACTTACAAAGGGGTGTCTCCATTACTGCCAATGAGATAACACTGGCACTTCGTCCTTTGCTGCCTAAAAACCTCAGCTGGGAGTGGAAAGGGAGGCTTTGTTGAATTCAATGAATTGGATCTAAATGAGTGGTCTTGTCTCACTACACTTTCTGGGATAAAAGCAGAGGCTTCAGTCCTTTTCTGTTGCCCAGCAACATAACTTTGTTTCATTTCGGGGGACAGATGGACTTGACCGCCTTCCAGGACGTCTCTAGCCTCTCCCATTCTACACAATGAATATCCACATGCACCACAAAGACATCAGGAGTTCAGGTTCACTTTCAAATTTCAAGCATTACGCTCCCACTCTGGGCCTCCAGCAATCTCCTCAGCTAAAGCAGAGCGGGTGTGGTCACTATCCCCTCACTTCTCCCAGCTTGGCTATTTGCGCCAAAGAAGAATCCAAGTCACTCTTTTATCTAGCCCAGCAAATGGCACTGCCTAGCAAGGCTTTGGTGGCAGGGGCTGGGCAGGATGGAGAGGGGGCCAGGGAGGGGGGAATTGCCAGGCTGCTTCTGGGAAGCTGATGGAAGCTTGCCCTTGTCTGATAGAGGCAGTGCAGGTGGGATCTGGAGCCTACAAAGTATCTGCACTGCGGTGGGCCTTGTTCCAGCTGCCCCCTCAGTTTGCTGGCAGCGCGTGTGGAACGTGCAGGCTGGCAAGGAAGCAAGACTTGCTTTTGCTTAACCTTAGGCAGGAAAGCAGCAAAACTGGCTGGGCTTTGCCGTATCTGGGACCTAAGAATTAAAACAAACATCAAGACCATCACTGTGCAAAAGTCATTCTGTCAGTGTTCCTTTCTTAGAGGAATCCCAGAGCATTAGAGACCAACATTCTCCCTTCTTTAAGGAAGGCAGCTGCAAGAATGGCATAGAAATTTGGCACTACGTATTGACTACAAAAATGCTGGGGGACTGCCCCGCTCTGTGTGTCCCCATCAGTTCCCATGAAAAACATCCTATTTCTCCAAGTTTCAAGGAAGGAGTGTTGAGATGAGAGACCACCTCAGTAGCCCAAAGGAGGCAAAACATCAAGGCATATTACTGGGCACCAATAGCCCAAGTGAGCAAGGGGGCAGGAGGAATGCCTCCACTTTGAGAGAAAGCTTTGGAGCTGGTTCTCCACTCAACGACTTGCAACCTCTAGCTCCTCTCAGAGCCAGAGGAGAGCCAGCGGCGGCAGTCCCTCTGGTTCTCTGGGGCAGGAGATGTGGTCTGGGCCCTTGGACAGAGCCAGGCTCCTGCGCACGTTCAGCTGCAGGCACCTGACAGAGAAGCACAGAGAAGACCCAGAGCTGGCCCTGCACTGCTTTTGCCCGTCTCATCAGAGGACGGATGAGAAGCAGTGGGAAGGTTCTCAGAGCAAACTTGCAGCAGAAGAAGCAAAAGGGTCAAAGGTGGCCCGTCCCTGTTCCTGTGCCCTGGGTCCCCGGGGGTTCTGCATGGAATGTTGCCCGTAGCAACTGTCGTTGTCTCTTACTCCTGCGGCCGTTGGTGGAACACTGGTGGACCAGCGGTGGAGCAGCAGCTGCAGGATCTGCTCCTGGGCTCTCCCTGACCAGCCACCTTCTGGCACCACTCGGCGCCAGACCTGGCCTCTGGATCGACACCCTCGTCTCCTCGTCTGCCGCCAGGCATCCGCACAGCACTTTGGCACTGTCAAAGGTAAGAAAGTCCCCGTTTGCCCTCCAAGCACTAACAGAAGGGCAGGAGGCTCCAGCTGGCTCTCCCACCAGCCACCACAGACAGGCTGCGGGCTCGCTTTCCCCAGACCAGGTTCCGCATGAAGGCGGGCTCCAGCTTCTCCAGGAATAATGCTGCCTCCAGGGAAAACACAGACCTTTCCATAGAGGACGTAGAGATCTGCAAGTCACGGTGCACTTGCAGATTCTCGTCCACTGATGACCCGATTCAAAGTTCTTGGCACCCATTTCACTCCCAAAACTGAGTTGTGCTGACCCCAAAACAAATTGGTCATTCCTTAGCAGTTCAGGGCTTCACTGTCAACAAATCCTGTTGCGCCCTGACCCTGCTTACATCTCCTCCAAAGCTTCAGAAACCAGAATGATGGCACTTCTCCTCTGTCAGGGCTTCTCCTTCAATACTGGCTTTCATCTTCAAAAATGATCTCTTCTCCGCAATACTTACAGACTTACATACTTACAACTCTTACAGACACATTCTATTTCAATATCTTTAAAGAGATTTGGTTTTTGGATCTCGTTGCGATAGAGATGTTGGGGGTAGATTTGTCTGTGTTTTTCAATGTCCGTAAGGCTGTTTCTGCCTCATGGTCAGAGGCAGCCATGAAATGCCGTCTTGAGTGGTCCTGGTGAAGAGCACAGTCACAGTATCACAGAACTTTCTGGGCTGGAAGGGATTCTCCAAATCATCTAGCCCACATCCTGGGCCTGCCCAGGAAAGCCTCAAGAATCACACCCCGGGCCCAAGGGCAGTGTCCAAACACTTTTGGAGCTCGGTCAGGCTTGCTGCTGTCACCCCTTTCCCTGGGGAGGCTGTTCCAGTGCCCAATCACCCTCTGGGTGAGGAGCATTTTCCTCAGATCCGACCAAAGCCTGCCCTGGCACATCTTCCCTGCCATTCTCCTGGGTCTTCTCCCTGGCCCCAAGACTGAAGGGAGTGGTGCGTGCCCTTCTGCTTCCCCTCTTGAGCAAGCTGCAGGCTGCTAGATCTCCAGCCTCCGGAATTCCAAGTGACAAAGCAGCCACGGCACCAAACTGAGGGGAGCTGGGACAGAGGAGCTTGTGCTTGGCAATGATGAGGATGAGAAGGAAGGCTACCCACACATCTCGGCAGAAGGATTTTTATCCGGAGCATTGTTTGGATCTCTTTCAGGTGCAAAGGAGGGGCACAATGAAGAGGAAAGCAAGAGCCAAGAGTCAGCCGTGAGTTTTGGCACAGGGTTAAAGGACAGCAAGCTTGAGGAATGGCAGAGAGGAGAACTGCTGTTTCAGAGTCAGGGTGCAAGGCTTTGGGTCCACGGGCGCTGTCTCTTGACCGCTTGCCTTTCTTACGTCCACCTCCCTCTTCCTTTAGACACATCAATGTTGGCAGTGACTTTCAGGCCGAGCTCCCAGAGCTGCAGACCACACCACCAAGTGAGGATGAAGAGCCTGCAACCCTGGTCTGGAAGCCCTGGGGGGAAGATGACTCTGACATGGAAAAACCTGACCGAGGTAGCTCTCGAGCTTTTCTTCCACCCCTCAGATACGTGGCTGTGTGTAAGGCTGCTTTTTGGGTAAAAAGGCAGCTTTTTGCAGGCTCTGCTTCTCTCCTTCTCTCGCCCATCTTCCCACGTGGAAGTTTTAGAGGCAAGGAGAATGCTCTGCGCTTGTAGCAGAGCAGGAAAAAGAGCAAGCGTCCTGCTCTCCAAATTGGCCAGGGGCATTTGCCACTGGAAGAGGGGAGGTTGGCCCCCATTTCTTATTACAAAAGCTGCTTTGAAGGCAGAGCCAGCGCTGTGCGGGCCCTTGGTTCAGCTGCCCCTGTCGTTGCTCTCTTTTCCATGCTCCCCAAGCTGCTGTCTGTAGCTCCCGTGCTTTCCTTCTGCCTTGGATGGCAACCTTTGGCCCTTCTCGGCTCAAGCCTGCCTTTTGGCGGCTCTCTGTTGTGCTTGCAGTAAGAGAACTGTTGGACATGGCCAGCTCCCGTGGCATTGCCGGGCCAGCAGCTAACCTGGAGCTCGCCCTGCACTGCCTGCACCAGGCCCGCGGCAGCGTTCCGGTAAGAAGCGGCTGTTTGGGGGCAGAGAAGAGTGGGCAGGGAATTCGGAGGGCCCGGGCACTGGGACAGCCTTTCCTGGCTGCTCTTTGAAGAGGGCACTTAACAGGAAGGCCAGAGCACTTGCTGCATGCTGTGTCTCCTCCAGCTGTGCCAGGGCTGAGCCCAAATGGCTCGAGCAGGAACAATATCTCTCCTGGAGGCAGCGGCGGGGAGGCTCCTGCAGCCTGCTGCCTTGTAAATTGCCTGGAGATCTGTGTTCTCTAAGGCATTTGGAGGGGAGATTCCCAGAAGCCTCAGTGAGCTGAGGCAATTCTGGGTGCAGGAGCAGCAAAATCACAGAGCTGCTGAGCCAAATGCCGCTCTTGGGGACCAGGATCAAAGAGCTGGGCAGCCAAAGCGAGGGACTGTGAGCAAATCACAAGTTTTGGCCCATGTGGGAGCCAGTTGCCGCAATCCCTAAGGAGGCAAAGTAGGTGAAAGGCAGCATTTATGGTTTTGGGTTTCTGTTTTTTGTTGTGGGGCAGCTAAAGCCTTTTTCCCCTTGGATCTTGCAGGAGGCTCTGGAGATGCTGCTCTCGGGGGGGCCTGAACCACCTCAAGGCCACCCCTTGGCTGATTATCATTACGCAGGTAACCAAAGCAGAGCTTCTTCCTTCACTGGCAGGTGCTGCCGGCCCCTTAACTGCTGTGTCGGCCATTTCCGCTTACACAAATTGTGCTGAACACCCGCACAAGGTCTGGTCTTCTCCGGGGGCGGGGAAAGCACCAGCAGCTCCTCCTTCAGCTTCACTTGTTTTCCATGCCTTTTCCCTGGGGAATGCCTGCCCTTCTCCTTCTGAGGGAGCAGACATGTACACGGGTGAACGATGGCTGGCACCGATTTTGTTTGGGCAGCCAGTGGGATCTACTTCAAGTGGATGGAGGCTTCAATTTAACTGCTGCTTTTTATGGCCAGGCTCTGATAGATGGACACCTGAGGAGAAGGAGTCCTTCCAAAAGGCTTTCCACACCTACGGCAAGGATTTTCATCTCATCCAGAAGCAGGTAAAGCCATAGCACCTCCTTTACCCTAGCAGACCATCAGAAGGAAAGGTTGCTTATTTCTGCTACCAAATACGGGACTTCAGTCTCTCTCTTCTCAAGTGCCAAAAATGTTAAAGTAGTAACAAAAGGGGACATCCAAGGCCTGCGGGAAAATGCTGATCCTGCCTCTCCAGCCCTTTTCCCCAAGCTGTCTTGCAAGAAGAAGCTTTATGCTGTCAGGCTTGTCTCACACGTGTGCTGCTGCTTCCACAACACCTTGTGCTGGAATAACTGGAGTGAGCCACGGAAAAAGAACTGTGCTAGATGGATTGGTTGTTGATCTGTGCATTCCACGTGGTCCCACGTAGCATAATACACTCTTCACTCCACTGCATGATGCTGCTCTTAGTCCACATTGATTTCATTTGACACCCTACTCCATTTAATCCATGATTTTGCTTCCTCCTTTACTCCATATTCTACTTTTTCTCCAATGCAGCCTACAGCAGGGCCACTTGAGATTCTTGCTTTTTCTCTCCACAACAGATCCAGAGTAAGACCGTGGCACAGTGTGTGGAATACTACTACTCCTGGAAAAAAGAGCATCAACTTGCCAGCACTCTTGCTCAGGTGAGCGGCAAGAGAATTGAGACATGCCAGGAGGGTCAAGAAACTGGGAGAAGGGGACAAAACCTGCTGATGAGCCATGCCAGACGCCGCTTGGCCAGGATCACATTGTCCCATGCGCTGGGAAAGGCGCAGCAGATGCTGCCTAGGGCTTCATTGTGCTGCTGCCCTGAAATATGGAATCCTAAAAACATAACTTTGACCCAAGAAGGCAGCACCGCCACCAAAATGGCCTTTGACTCTCCACAGATTGCTTTCTCAAGGGCTGGCAGCCTCGCTGATTCCAATCACACCCTTAATTCGCAACTGTTGCTAACATCAGCAATCCCAGCTGCCTCCTGGGAGATGCTGTGCTCTTTCAGGGATCTTTTTTAGAATCCCAGCGTACTCCCCAAAAAGGAGCTGCGGGTGCTGTGGCTCCGCTAGGACTTTCCTTACCGGCAAACAGCCATTTGGTTCACAATGATAGGGAGAGAGGGAGAGGGAGCAGTATTATTTTGGGTAGTAGAAAATGGGGAACAATGTGTCTTCACTAATTTGAATAAACTTAAATCCCATTCCCTAGACATTAGGGGAAGAAAACCAGAGAGAAATAGATATTAGGCAGAGAGGTAGGCAGATGTCAGGCAGAGAAAGAAATGTAGAACTATAGATAGCCACACACTTATCCTACCCCTTTGGACTTTAGAAAAGAGGAGGAGTATTTTCCTCCAAGCACTGGCTTGGCAGCCTACCACAGCCCACTGCCAGATAAAGGCAGCCGTGTCCTCAGTTCTACAGGGTTTGGAAGAATTTGCTTTGGCCGATAGAATTTTGTGCTGGACGCTCTGATTTCCCGCTTCCTGAGAGGAAGGAAACATTGATAAGGATTCTTTGATTTCCAGACTGTGGGCCAAGCAGAGAGGAGCAAAAGCCCCCCCAGAAAGGAGGATGGGGAGACAGGGAAGAGAAGCCGCAAGAGGGCTCGCAGCGCGGAGTGTCCCTGCTGCCAGCCGCGCCAGCCGCCCCACTCGGCGGGAGGCCCCTTTCCGTGCGGCCAGTGCAAACGGTGCGCCACTTCCTCCTCTCTCTGCTCCAAGCTGCGCCTTTGGACTAAAACAGCCCGACCGTTTCCAAAGGCACCACAGGGCAAGCTGAGGGCACTTGCAGGATCGCCCCTCGCAGCCCTGGTCAAGGTTACAAACCCCCTTCAACCCAAACGGCTCAGTTCAAAGCCGGCATTCCCAATGAAACCTTGCCGTGCCTCAACAGGACGCAGTTCACACAAGTAGAAATTTTGAATTTGATCACTGCCATCAAACCGAGCTTTGATTTCATCAAAAGCTCGGTTTGATGGTGCTGATCAAATTGAAACTAGGATGAAGCAAAAGGAGGAAGACATTTCAAGGAATTGAAACTAGAAAGATCAGACTCATGGGGCTGATCCGTTTACAAATGCGGCACAGCCTGGAAAGACAGGCAGTCATACTAAAACGGAGATCTCCGTGCTTGCTTTAATGGTGTCTTTTAAATTGACCATGGATGGTTTGTTCCCTGTCTTCCAGGGTGTTTGAAACCGTGAAGGAAAGGAACAAACACAGGAGAAGACATCGCCCACGGAAGGAAGCAGAGCCTCTCGGCAAGAAGAAAAGGCCAAATTAGACAAGCCTGCAGTTGTCCAGGGCTAGCAAGAGTTAGGCGTCAAGAGGACTAGATAGAAATAGGATTGGTTTTTAAGTCTTTAGGGTTGGTCATTCTTCTACTTAGTTTCCATGGTAGGAATCTCTCAATTTATTAGTTAAGATTCAGTAGTAAGTTTGAAGATGTATTAGTAGTATTAGATTTAGCAGTAAATGTAAGAGGTTTTGTGTTCGCTATGCTCTGTCCTTGGTCGTTTTGCCTTTGTTGAGACACAAGCTGTCTTTATCATTAAAACAAAGTTGGTTCCATTTTGTCTTTTGTCTTCATGAACTCACTCCGGAAATGTTCCTTACATTTGCTTGGTGCTGCAAACAGGGCACTTGCCCTGAGAGAAGAATCTGGGCACATGAATCCCCCTACAGGCCCTGCCCCTTGCTCAGCTGGCAGGACTTACAAAGGGGTGTCTCCATTACTGCCAATGAGATAACACTGGCACTTCGTCCTTTGCTGCCTAAAAACCTCAGCTGGGAGTGGAAAGGGAGGCTTTGTTGAATTCAATGAATTGGATCTAAATGAGTGGTCTTGTCTCACTACACTTTCTGGGATAAAAGCAGAGGCTTCAGTCCTTTTCTGTTGCCCAGCAACATAACTTTGTTTCATTTCGGGGGACAGATGGACTTGACCGCCTTCCAGGACGTCTCTAACCTCTCCCATTCTACACAATGAATATCCACATGCACCACAAAGACATCAGGAGTTCAGGTTCACTTTCAAATTTCAAGGATTACGCTCCCTCTCTGGGCCTCCAGCAATCTCCTCAGCTAAAGCAGAGCGGGTGTGGTCACTATCCCCTCACTTCTCCCAGCTTGGCTATTTGCACCAAAGAAGAATCCAAGTCACTCTTTTATCTAGCCCAGCAAATGGCACTGCCTAGCAAGGCTTTGGTGGCAGGGGCTGGGCAGGATGGAGAGGGGGCCAGGGAGGGGGGAATTGCCAGGCTGCTTCTGGGAAGCTGATGGAAGCTTGCCCTTGTCTGATAGAGGCAGTGCAGGTGGGATCTGGAGCATACAAAGTATCTGCACTGCAGTGGGCCTTGTTCCAGCTGCCCCCTCAGTTTGCTGGCGGCGCGTGTGGAACGTGCAGGCTGGCAAGGAAGCAAGACTTGCTTTTGCTTAACCTTAGGCAGGAAAGCAGCAAAACTGGCTGGGCTTTGCCGTATCTGGGACCTAAGAATTAAAACAAACATCAAGACCATCACTGTGCAAAAGTCATTCTGTCAGTGTTCCTTTCTTAGAGGAATCCCAGAGCATTAGAGACCAACATTCTCCCTTCTTTAAGGAAGGCAGCTGCAAGAATGGCATAGAAATTTGGCACTACGTATTGACTACAAAAATGCTGGGGGACTGCCCCGCTCTGTGTGTCCCCATCAGTTCCCATGAAAAACATCCTATTTCTCCAAGTTTCAAGGAAGGAGTGTTGAGATGAGAGACCACCTCAGTAGCCCAAAGGAGGCAAAACATCAAGGCATATTACTGGGCACCAATAGCACAAGTGAGCAAGGGGGCAGGAGGAATGCCTCCACTTGGAGAGAAAGCTTTGGAGCTGGTTCTCCACTCAACGACTTGCAACCTCTAGCTCCTCTCAGAGCCGAAGGAGAGCCAGCGGCGGCAGTCCCTCTGGTTCTCTGGGGCAGGAGATGTGGTCTGGGCCCTTGGACAGAGCCAGGCTCCTGCGCACGTTCAGCTGCAGGCACCTGACAGAGAAGCACAGAGAAGACCCAGAGCTGGCCCTGCACTGCTTTTGCCCGTCTCATCAGAGGACGGATGAGAAGCAGTGGGAAGGTTCTCAGAGCAAACTTGCAGCAGAAGAAGCAAAAGGGTCAAAGGTGGCCCATCCCTGTTCCTGTGCCCTGGGTCCCCGGGGCTTCTGCATGGAATGTTGCCCGTAGCAACTGTCGTTGTCTCTTACTCCTGCGGCCGTTGGTGGAACACTGGTGGACCAGCGGTGGAGCAGCAGCTGCAGGATCTGCTCCTGGGCTCTCCCTGACCAGCCACCTTCTGGCACCACTCGGCGCCAGACCTGGCCTCTGGATCGACACCCTCGTCTCCTCGTCTGCCGCCAGGCATCCGCACAGCACTTTGGCACTGTCAAAGGTAAGAAAGTCCCCGTTTGCCCTCCAAGCACTAACAGAAGGGCAGGAGGCTCCAGCTGGCTCTCCCACCAGCCACCACAGACAGGCTGCGGGCTCGCTTTCCCCAGACCAGGTTCCGCATGAAGGCGGGCTCCAGCTTCTCCAGGAATAATGCTGCCTCCAGGGAAAACACAGACCTTTCCATAGAGGACGTAGAGATCTGCAAGTCACGGTGCACTTGCAGATTCTCGTCCACTGATGACCCGATTCAAAGTTCTTGGCACCCATTTCACTCCCAAAACTGAGTTGTGCTGACCCCAAAACAAATTGGTCATTCCTTAGCAGTTCAGGGCTTCACTGTCAACAAATCCTGTTACGCCCTGACCCTGCTGGCATCTCCTCCAAAGCTTCAGAAACCAGAATGATGGCACTTCTCCTCTGTCAGGGCTTCTCCTTCAATACTGGCTTTCATCTTCAAAAATGATCTCTTCTCCGCAATACTTACAGACTTACATACTTACAACTCTTACAGACACATTCTATTTCAATATCTTTAAAGAGATTTGGTTTTTGGATCTCGTTGCGATAGAGATGTTGGGGGTAGATTTGTCTGTGTTTTTCAATGTCCGTAAGGCTGTTTCTGCCTCATGGTCAGAGGCAGCCATGAAATGCCGTCTTGAGTGGTCCTGGTGAAGAGCACAGTCACAGTATCACAGAACTTTCTGGGCTGGAAGGGATTCTCCAAATCATCTAGCCCACATCCTGGGCCTGCCCAGGAAAGCCTCAAGAATCACACCCCGGGCCCAAGGGCAGTGTCCAAACACTTTTGGAGCTCGGTCAGGCTTGCTGCTGTCACCCCTTCCCTGGGGAGGCTGTTCCAGTGCCCAATCACCCTCGGGGTGAGGAGCATTTTCCTCAGATCCGACCAAAGCCTGCCCTGGCACATCTTCCCTGCCATTCTCTTGGGTCTTCTCCCTGGCCCCAAGACTGAAGGGAGTGGTGCGTGCCCTTCTGCTTCCCCTCTTGAGCAAGCTGCAGGCTGCTAGAGCTCCAGCCTCCGGAATTCCAAGTGACAAAGCAGCCACGGCACCAAACTGAGGGGAGCTGGGACAGAGGAGCTTGTGCTTGGCAATGATGAGGATGAGAAGGAAGGCTACCCACACATCTCGGCAGAAGGATTTTTATCCGGAGCATTGTTTGGATCTCTTTCAGGTGCAAAGGAGGGGCACAATGAAGAGGAAAGCAAGAGCCAAGAGTCAGCCGTGAGTTTTGGCACAGGGTTAAAGGACAGCAAGCTTGAGGAATGGCAGAGAGGAGAACTGCTGTTTCAGAGTCAGGGTGCAAGGCTTTGGGTCCACGGGCGCTGTCTCTTGACCGCTTGCCTTTCTTACGTCCACCTCCCTCTTCCTTTAGACACATCAATGTTGGCAGTGACTTTCAGGCCGAGCTCCCAGAGCTGCAGACCACACCACCAAGTGAGGATGAAGAGCCTGCAACCCTGGTCTGGAAGCCCTGGGGGGAAGATGACTCTGACATGGAAAAACCTGACAGAGGTAGCTCTCGAGCTTTTCTTCCACCCCCGAGATACGTGGCTGTGTGTAAGGCTGCTTTTTGGGCAAAAAGGCAGCTTTTTGCAGGCTCTGCTTCTCTCCTTCTCTCGCCCATCTTCCCACGTGGAAGTTTTAGAGGCAAGGAGAATGCTCTGCGCTTGTAGCAGAGCAGGAAAAAGAGCAAGCGTCCTGCTCTCCAAATTGGCCAGGGGCATTTGCCACTGGAAGAGGGGAGGTTGGCCCCCATTTCTTATTACAAAAGCTGCTTTGAAGGCAGAGCCAGCACTGTGCGGGCCCTTGGTTCAGCTGCCCCTGTCGTTGCTCTCCTTTCCATGCTCCCCCAGCTGCTGTCTGTAGCTCCCGTGCTTTCCTTCTGCCTTGGATGGCAACCTTTGGCCCTTCTCGGCTCAAGCCTGCCTTTTGGCGGCTCTCTGTTGTGCTTGCAGTAAGAGAACTGTTGGACATGGCCAGCTCCCGTGGCATTGCCGGGCCAGCAGCTAACCTGGAGCTCGCCCTGCACTGCCTGCACCAGGCCCGCGGCAGCGTTCCGGTAAGAAGCGGCTGTTTGGGGGCAGAGAAGAGTGGGCAGGGAATTCGGAGGGCCCGGGCACTGGGACAGCCTTTCCTGGCTGCTCTTTGAAGAGGGCACTTAACAGCAAGGCCAGAGCACTTGCTGCCTGCTGGGTCTCCTCCAGCTGTGCCAGGGCTGAGCCCAAATGGCTCGAGCAGGAACAATATCTCTCCTGGAGGCAGCGGCGGGGAGGCTCCTGCAGCCTGCTGCCTTGTAAATTGCCTGGAGATCTGTGTTCTCTAAGGCATTTGGAGGGGAGATTCCCAGAAGCCTCAGTGAGCTGAGGCAATTCTGGGTGCAGGAGCAGCAAAATCACAGAGCTGCTGAGCCAAATGCCGCTCTTGGGGACCAGGATCAAAGAGCTGGGCAGCCAAAGCGAGGGACTGTGAGCAAATCACAAGTTTTGGCCCATGTGGGAGCCAGTTGCCGCAATCCCTAAGGAGGCAAAGTAGGTGAAAGGCAGCATTTATGGTTTTGGGTTTCTGTTTTTTGTTGTGGGGCAGCTAAAGCCTTTTTCCCCTTGGATCTTGCAGGAGGCTCTGGAGATGCTGCTCTCGGGGGGGCCTGAACCACCTCAAGGCCACCCCTTGGCTGATTATCATTACGCAGGTAACCAAAGCAGAGCTTCTTCCTTCACTGGCAGGTGCTGCCGGCCCCTTAACTGCTGTGTCGGCCATTTCCGCTTACACAAATTGTGCTGAACACCCGCACAAGGTCTGGTCTTCTCCGGGGGCGGGGAAAGCACCAGCAGCTCCTCCTTCAGCTTCACTTGTTTTCCATGCCTTTTCCCTGGGGAATGCCTGCCCTTCTCCTTCTGAGGGAGCAGACATGTACACGGGTGAACGATGGCTGGCACCGATTTTGTTTGGGCAGCCAGTGGGATCTACTTCAAGTGGATGGAGGCTTCAATTTACCTGCTGCTTTTTATGGCCAGGCTCTGATAGATGGACACCTGAGGAGAAGGAGTCCTTCCAAAAGGCTTTCCACACCTACGGCAAGGATTTTCATCTCATCCAGAAGCAGGTAAAGCCATAGCACCTCCTTTACCCTAGCAGACCATCAGAAGGAAAGGTTGCTTATTTCTGCTACCAAATACGGGACTTCAGTCTCTCTCTTCTCAAGTGCCAAAAATGTTAAAGTAGTAACAAAAGGGGACATCCAAGGCCTGCGGGAAAATGCTGATCCTGCCTCTCCAGCCCTTTTCCCCAAGCTGTCTTGCAAGAAGAAGCTTTATGCTGTCAGGCTTGTCTCACACGTGTGCTGCTGCTTCCACAACACCTTGTGCTGGAATAACTGGAGTGAGCCACGGAAAAAGAACTGTGCTAGATGGATTGGTTGTTGATCTGTGCATTCCACGTGGTCCCACGTAGCATAATACACTCTTCACTCCACTGCATGATGCTGCTCTTAGTCCACATTGATTTCATTTGACACCCTACTCCATTTAATCCATGATTTTGCTTCCTCCTTTACTCCATATTCTACTTTTTCTCCAATGCAGCCTACAGCAGGGCCACTTGAGATTCTTGCTTTTTCTCTCCACAACAGATCCAGAGTAAGACCGTGGCACAGTGTGTGGAATACTACTACTCCTGGAAAAAAGAGCATCAACTTGCCAGCACTCTTGCTCAGGTGAGCGGCAAGAGAATTGAGACATGCCAGGAGGGTCAAGAAACTGGGAGAAGGGGACAAAACCTGCTGATGAGCCATGCCAGACGCCGCTTGGCCAGGATCACATCGTCCCATGCGCTGGGAAAGGCGCAGCAGATGCTGCCTAGGGCTTCATTGTGCTGCTGCCCTGAAATATGGAATCCTAAAAACATAACTTTGACCCAAGAAGGCAGCACCGCCACCAAAATGGCCTTTGACTCTCCACAGATTGCTTTCTCAAGGGCTGGCAGCCTCGCTGATTCCAATCACACCCTTAATTCGCAACTGTTGCTAACATCAGCAATCCCAGCTGCCTCCTGGGAGATGCTGTGCTCTTTCAGGGATCTTTTTTAGAATCCCAGCGTACTCCCCAAAAAGGAGCTGCGGGTGCTGTGGCTCCGCTAGGACTTTCCTTACCGGCAAACAGCCATTTGGTTCACAATGATAGGGAGAGAGGGAGAGGGAGCAGTATTATTTTGGGTAGTAGAAAATGGGGAACAATGTGTCTTCACTAATTTGAATAAACTTAAATCCCATTCCCTAGACATTAGGGGAAGAAAACCAGAGAGAAATAGATATTAGGCAGAGAGGTAGGCAGATGTCAGGCAGAGAAAGAAATGTAGAACTATAGATAGCCACACACTTATCCTACCCCTTTGGACTTTAGAAAAGAGGAGGAGTATTTTCCTCCAAGCACTGGCTTGGCAGCCTACCACAGCCCACTGCCAGATAAAGGCAGCCGTGTCCTCAGTTCTACAGGGTTTGGAAGAATTTGCTTTGGCCGATAGAATTTTGTGCTGGACGCTCTGATTTCCCGCTTCCTGAGAGGAAGGAAACATTGATAAGGATTCTTTGATTTCCAGACTGTGGGCCAAGCAGAGAGGAGCAAAAGCCCCCCCAGAAAGGAGGATGGGGAGACAGGGAAGAGAAGCCGCAAGAGGGCTCGCAGCGCGGAGTGTCCCTGCTGCCAGCCGCGCCAGCCGCCCCACTCGGCGGGAGGCCCCTTTCCGTGCGGCCAGTGCAAACGGTGCGCCACTTCCTCCTCTCTCTGCTCCAAGCTGCGCCTTTGGACTAAAACAGCCCGACCGTTTCCAAAGGCACCACAGGGCAAGCTGAGGGCACTTGCAGGATCGCCCCTCGCAGCCCTGGTCAAGGTTACAAACCCCCTTCAACCCAAACGGCTCAGTTCAAAGCCGGCATTCCCAATGAAACCTTGCCGTGCCTCAACAGGACGCAGTTCACACAAGTAGAAATTTTGAATTTGATCACTGCCATCAAACCGAGCTTTGATTTCATCAAAAGCTCGGTTTGATGGTGCTGATCAAATTGAAACTAGGATGAAGCAAAAGGAGGAAGACATTTCAAGGAATTGAAACTAGAAAGATCAGACTCATGGGGCTGATCCGTTTACAAATGCGGCACAGCCTGGAAAGACAGGCAGTCATACTAAAACGGAGATCTCCGTGCTTGCTTTAATGGTGTCTTTTAAATTGACCATGGATGGTTTGTTCCCTGTCTTCCAGGGTGTTTGAAACCGTGAAGGAAAGGAACAAACACAGGAGAAGACATCGCCCACGGAAGGAAGCAGAGCCTCTCGGCAAGAAGAAAAGGCCAAATTAGACAAGCCTGCAGTTGTCCAGGGCTAGCAAGAGTTAGGCGTCAAGAGGACTAGATAGAAATAGGATTGGTTTTTAAGTCTTTAGGGTTGGTCATTCTTCTACTTAGTTTCCATGGTAGGAATCTCTCAATTTATTAGTTAAGATTCAGTAGTAAGTTTGAAGATGTATTAGTAGTATTAGATTTAGCAGTAAATGTAAGAGGTTTTGTGTTCGCTATGCTCTGTCCTTGGTCGTTTTGCCTTTGTTGAGACACAAGCTGTCTTTATCATTAAAACAAAGTTGGTTCCATTTTGTCTTTTGTCTTCATGAACTCACTCCGGAAATGTTCCTTACATTTGCTTGGTGCTGCAAACAGGGCACTTGCCCTGAGAGAAGAATCTGGGCACATGAATCCCCCTACAGGCCCTGCCCCTTGCTCAGCTGGCAGGACTTACAAAGGGGTGTCTCCATTACTGCCAATGAGATAACACTGGCACTTCGTCCTTTGCTGCCTAAAAACCTCAGCTGGGAGTGGAAAGGGAGGCTTTGTTGAATTCAATGAATTGGATCTAAATGAGTGGTCTTGTCTCACTACACTTTCTGGGATAAAAGCAGAGGCTTCAGTCCTTTTCTGTTGCCCAGCAACATAACTTTGTTTCATTTCGGGGGACAGATGGACTTGACCGCCTTCCAGGACGTCTCTAGCCTCTCCCATTCTACACAATGAATATCCACATGCACCACAAAGACATCAGGAGTTCAGGTTCACTTTCAAATTTCAAGGATTACGCTCCCTCTCTGGGCCTCCAGCAATCTCCTCAGCTAAAGCAGAGCGGGTGTGGTCACTATCCCCTCACTTCTCCCAGCTTGGCTATTTGCACCAAAGAAGAATCCAAGTCACTCTTTTATCTAGCCCAGCAAATGGCACTGCCTAGCAAGGCTTTGGTGGCAGGGGCTGGGCAGGATGGAGAGGGGGCCAGGGAGGGGGGAATTGCCAGGCTGCTTCTGGGAAGCTGATGGAAGCTTGCCCTTGTCTGATAGAGGCAGTGCAGGTGGGATCTGGAGCATACAAAGTATCTGCACTGCAGTGGGCCTTGTTCCAGCTGCCCCCTCAGTTTGCTGGCGGCGCGTGTGGAACGTGCAGGCTGGCAAGGAAGCAAGACTTGCTTTTGCTTAACCTTAGGCAGGAAAGCAGCAAAACTGGCTGGGCTTTGCCGTATCTGGGACCTAAGAATTAAAACAAACATCAAGACCATCACTGTGCAAAAGTCATTCTGTCAGTGTTCCTTTCTTAGAGGAATCCCAGAGCATTAGAGACCAACATTCTCCCTTCTTTAAGGAAGGCAGCTGCAAGAATGGCATAGAAATTTGGCACTACGTATTGACTACAAAAATGCTGGGGGACTGCCCCGCTCTGTGTGTCCCCATCAGTTCCCATGAAAAACATCCTATTTCTCCAAGTTTCAAGGAAGGAGTGTTGAGATGAGAGACCACCTCAGTAGCCCAAAGGAGGCAAAACATCAAGGCATATTACTGGGCACCAATAGCACAAGTGAGCAAGGGGGCAGGAGGAATGCCTCCACTTGGAGAGAAAGCTTTGGAGCTGGTTCTCCACTCAACGACTTGCAACCTCTAGCTCCTCTCAGAGCCGAAGGAGAGCCAGCGGCGGCAGTCCCTCTGGTTCTCTGGGGCAGGAGATGTGGTCTGGGCCCTTGGACAGAGCCAGGCTCCTGCGCACGTTCAGCTGCAGGCACCTGACAGAGAAGCACAGAGAAGACCCAGAGCTGGCCCTGCACTGCTTTTGCCCGTCTCATCAGAGGACGGATGAGAAGCAGTGGGAAGGTTCTCAGAGCAAACTTGCAGCAGAAGAAGCAAAAGGGTCAAAGGTGGCCCATCCCTGTTCCTGTGCCCTGGGTCCCCGGGGCTTCTGCATGGAATGTTGCCCGTAGCAACTGTCGTTGTCTCTTACTCCTGCGGCCGTTGGTGGAACACTGGTGGACCAGCGGTGGAGCAGCAGCTGCAGGATCTGCTCCTGGGCTCTCCCTGACCAGCCACCTTCTGGCACCACTCGGCGCCAGACCTGGCCTCTGGATCGACACCCTCGTCTCCTCGTCTGCCGCCAGGCATCCGCACAGCACTTTGGCACTGTCAAAGGTAAGAAAGTCCCCGTTTGCCCTCCAAGCACTAACAGAAGGGCAGGAGGCTCCAGCTGGCTCTCCCACCAGCCACCACAGACAGGCTGCGGGCTCGCTTTCCCCAGACCAGGTTCCGCATGAAGGCGGGCTCCAGCTTCTCCAGGAATAATGCTGCCTCCAGGGAAAACACAGACCTTTCCATAGAGGACGTAGAGATCTGCAAGTCACGGTGCACTTGCAGATTCTCGTCCACTGATGACCCGATTCAAAGTTCTTGGCACCCATTTCACTCCCAAAACTGAGTTGTGCTGACCCCAAAACAAATTGGTCATTCCTTAGCAGTTCAGGGCTTCACTGTCAACAAATCCTGTTACGCCCTGACCCTGCTGGCATCTCCTCCAAAGCTTCAGAAACCAGAATGATGGCACTTCTCCTCTGTCAGGGCTTCTCCTTCAATACTGGCTTTCATCTTCAAAAATGATCTCTTCTCCGCAATACTTACAGACTTACATACTTACAACTCTTACAGACACATTCTATTTCAATATCTTTAAAGAGATTTGGTTTTTGGATCTCGTTGCGATAGAGATGTTGGGGGTAGATTTGTCTGTGTTTTTCAATGTCCGTAAGGCTGTTTCTGCCTCATGGTCAGAGGCAGCCATGAAATGCCGTCTTGAGTGGTCCTGGTGAAGAGCACAGTCACAGTATCACAGAACTTTCTGGGCTGGAAGGGATTCTCCAAATCATCTAGCCCACATCCTGGGCCTGCCCAGGAAAGCCTCAAGAATCACACCCCGGGCCCAAGGGCAGTGTCCAAACACTTTTGGAGCTCGGTCAGGCTTGCTGCTGTCACCCCTTCCCTGGGGAGGCTGTTCCAGTGCCCAATCACCCTCGGGGTGAGGAGCATTTTCCTCAGATCCGACCAAAGCCTGCCCTGGCACATCTTCCCTGCCATTCTCTTGGGTCTTCTCCCTGGCCCCAAGACTGAAGGGAGTGGTGCGTGCCCTTCTGCTTCCCCTCTTGAGCAAGCTGCAGGCTGCTAGAGCTCCAGCCTCCGGAATTCCAAGTGACAAAGCAGCCACGGCACCAAACTGAGGGGAGCTGGGACAGAGGAGCTTGTGCTTGGCAATGATGAGGATGAGAAGGAAGGCTACCCACACATCTCGGCAGAAGGATTTTTATCCGGAGCATTGTTTGGATCTCTTTCAGGTGCAAAGGAGGGGCACAATGAAGAGGAAAGCAAGAGCCAAGAGTCAGCCGTGAGTTTTGGCACAGGGTTAAAGGACAGCAAGCTTGAGGAATGGCAGAGAGGAGAACTGCTGTTTCAGAGTCAGGGTGCAAGGCTTTGGGTCCACGGGCGCTGTCTCTTGACCGCTTGCCTTTCTTACGTCCACCTCCCTCTTCCTTTAGACACATCAATGTTGGCAGTGACTTTCAGGCCGAGCTCCCAGAGCTGCAGACCACACCACCAAGTGAGGATGAAGAGCCTGCAACCCTGGTCTGGAAGCCCTGGGGGGAAGATGACTCTGACATGGAAAAACCTGACAGAGGTAGCTCTCGAGCTTTTCTTCCACCCCCGAGATACGTGGCTGTGTGTAAGGCTGCTTTTTGGGCAAAAAGGCAGCTTTTTGCAGGCTCTGCTTCTCTCCTTCTCTCGCCCATCTTCCCACGTGGAAGTTTTAGAGGCAAGGAGAATGCTCTGCGCTTGTAGCAGAGCAGGAAAAAGAGCAAGCGTCCTGCTCTCCAAATTGGCCAGGGGCATTTGCCACTGGAAGAGGGGAGGTTGGCCCCCATTTCTTATTACAAAAGCTGCTTTGAAGGCAGAGCCAGCACTGTGCGGGCCCTTGGTTCAGCTGCCCCTGTCGTTGCTCTCCTTTCCATGCTCCCCCAGCTGCTGTCTCTAGCTCCCGTGCTTTCCTTCTGCCTTGGATGGCAACCTTTGGCCCTTCTCGGCTCAAGCCTGCCTTTTGGCGGCTCTCTGTTGTGCTTGCAGTAAGAGAACTGTTGGACATGGCCAGCTCCCGTGGCATTGCCGGGCCAGCAGCTAACCTGGAGCTCGCCCTGCACTGCCTGCACCAGGCCCGCGGCAGCGTTCCGGTAAGAAGCGGCTGTTTGGGGGCAGAGAAGAGTGGGCAGGGAATTCGGAGGGCCCGGGCACTGGGACAGCCTTTCCTGGCTGCTCTTTGAAGAGGGCACTTAACAGCAAGGCCAGAGCACTTGCTGCCTGCTGGGTCTCCTCCAGCTGTGCCAGGGCTGAGCCCAAATGGCTCGAGCAGGAACAATATCTCTCCTGGAGGCAGCGGCGGGGAGGCTCCTGCAGCCTGCTGCCTTGTAAATTGCCTGGAGATCTGTGTTCTCTAAGGCATTTGGAGGGGAGATTCCCAGAAGCCTCAGTGAGCTGAGGCAATTCTGGGTGCAGGAGCAGCAAAATCACAGAGCTGCTGAGCCAAATGCCGCTCTTGGGGACCAGGATCAAAGAGCTGGGCAGCCAAAGCGAGGGACTGGGAGCAAATCACAAGTTTTGGCCCATGTGGGAGCCAGTTGCCGCAATCCCTAAGGAGGCAAAGTAGGTGAAAGGCAGCATTTATGGTTTTGGGTTTCTGTTTTTTGTTGTGGGGCAGCTAAAGCCTTTTTCCCCTTGGATCTTGCAGGAGGCTCTGGAGATGCTGCTCTCGGGGGGGCCTAAACCACCTCAAGGCCACCCCTTGGCTGATTATCATTACGCAGGTAACCAAAGCAGAGCTTCTTCCTTCACTGGCAGATGCTGCCGGCCCCTTAACTGCTGTGTCAGCCATTTCCGCTTAAACAAATTGTGCTGAACACCCGCACAAGGTCTGGTCTTCTCCGGGGGCGGGGAAAGCACCAGCAGCTCCTCCTTCAGCTTCACTTGTTTTCCATGCCTTTTCCCTGGGGAATGCCTGCCCTTCTCCTTCTGAGGGAGCAGACATGTACACGGGTGAACGATGGCTGGCGCCGATTTTGTTTGGGCAGCCAGTGGGATCTACTTCAAGTGGATGGAGGCTTCAATTTAACTGCTGCTTTTTATGGCCAGGCTCTGATAGATGGACACCTGAGGAGAAGGAGTCCTTCCAAAAGGCTTTCCACACCTACGGCAAGGATTTTCATCTCATCCAGAAGCAGGTAAAGCCATAGCACCTCCTTTACCCTAGCAGACCATCAGAAGGAAAGGTTGCTTATTTCTGCTACCAAATACGGGACTTCAGTCTCTCTCTTCTCAAGTGCCAAAAATGTTAAAGTAGTAACAAAAGGGGACATCCAAGGCCTGCGGGAAAATGCTGATCCTGCCTCTCCAGCCCTTTTCCCCAAGCTGTCTTGCAAGAAGAAGCTTTATGCTGTCAGGCTTGTCTCACACGTGTGCTGCTGCTTCCACAACACCTTGTGCTGGAATAACTGGAGTGAGCCACGGAAAAAGAACTGTGCTAGATGGATTGGTTGTTGATCTGTGCATTCCACGTGGTCCCACGTAGCATAATACACTCTTCACTCCACTGCATGATGCTGCTCTTAGTCCACATTGATTTCATTTGACACCCTACTCCATTTAATCCATGATTTTGCTTCCTCCTTTACTCCATATTCTACTTTTTCTCCAATGCAGCCTACAGCAGGGCCACTTGAGATTCTTGCTTTTTCTCTCCACAACAGATCCAGAGTAAGACCGTGGCACAGTGTGTGGAATACTACTACTCCTGGAAAAAAGAGCATCAACTTGCCAGCACTCTTGCTCAGGTGAGCGGCAAGAGAACTGAGACATGCCAGGAGGGTCAAGAAACTGGGAGAAGGGGACAAAACCTGCTGATGAGCCATGCCAGACGCCGCTTGGCCAGGATCACATCGTCCCATGCGCTGGGAAAGGCGCAGCAGATGCTGCCTAGGGCTTCATTGTGCTGCTGCCCTGAAATACGGAATCCTAAAAACATAACTTTGACCCAAGAAGGCAGCACCGCCACCAAAATGGCCTTTGACTCTCCACAGATTGCTTTCTCAAGGGCTGGCAGCCTCGCTGATTCCAATCACACCCTTAATTCGCAACTGTTGCTAACATCAGCAATCCCAGCTGCCTCCTGGGAGATGCTGTGCTCTTTCAGGGATCTTTTTTAGAATCCCAGCGTACTCCCCAAAAAGGAGCTGCGGGTGCTGTGGCTCTGCTACGACTTTCCTTACCGGCAAACAGCCATTTGGTTCACAATGATAGGGAGAGAGGGAGAGGGAGCAGTATTATTTTGGGTAGTAGAAAATGGGGAACAATGTGTCTTCACTAATTTGAATAAATTTAAATCCCATTCCCTAGACATTAGGGGAAGAAAACCAGAGAGAAATAGATATTAGGCAGAGAGGTAGGCAGATGTCAGGCAGAGAAAGAAATGTAGAACTATAGATAGCCACACACTTATCCTACCCCTTTGGACTTTAGAAAAGAGGAGGAGTATTTTCCTCCAAGCACTGGCTTGGCAGCCTACCACAGCCCACTGCCAAATAAAGGCAGCCGTGTCCTCAGCTCTACAGGGTTTGGAAGAATTTGCTTTGGCCGATAGAATTTTGTGCTGGACGCTCTGATTTCCCGCTTCCTGAGAGGAAGGAAACATTGATAAGGATTCTTTGATTTCCAGACTGTGGGCCAAGCAGAGAGGAGCAAAAGCCCCCCCAGAAAGGAGGATGGGGAGACAGGGAAGAGAAGCCGCAAGAGGGCTCGCAGCGCGGAGTGTCCCTGCTGCCAGCCGCGCCAGCCGCCCCACTCGGCGGGAGGCCCCTTTCCGTGCGGCCAGTGCAAACGGTGCGCCACTTCCTCCTCTCTCTGCTCCAAGCTGCGCCTTTGGACTAAAACAGCCTGACCGTTTCCAAAGGCACCACAGGGCAAGCTGAGGGCACTTGCAGGATCGCCCCTCGCAGCCCTGGTCAAGGTTACAAACCCCCTTCAACCCAAACGGCTCAGTTCAAAGCCGGCATTCCCAATGAAACCTTGCCGTGCCTCAACAGGACGCAGTTCACACAAGTAGAAATTTTGAATTTGATCACTGCCATCAAACCAAGCTTTGATTTCATCAAAAGCTCGGTTTGATGGTGCTGATCAAATTGAAACTAGGATGAAGCAAAAGGAGGAAGACATTTCAAGGAATTGAAAGCAGAAAGATCAGACTCATGGGGCTGATCCGTTTACAAATGCGGCACAGCCTGGAAAGACAGGCAGTCATACTAAAACGGAGATCTCCGTGCTTGCTTTAATGGTGTCTATCAAATTGACCATGGACGGTTTGTTCCCTGTCTTCCAGGCTGTTTGAAACCGTGAAGGAAAGGAACAAACATAGGAGAAGACACCGCCCACGGAAGGAAGCAGAGCCTCTCGGCAAGAAGAAAAGGCCAAATTAGACAAGCCTGCAGTTGTCCAGGGCTAGCAAGAGTTAGGCGTCAAGAGGACTAGATAGAAATAGGATTGGTTTTTAAGTCTTTAGGGTTGGTCATTCTTCTACTTAGTTTCCATGGTAGGAATCTCTCAATTTATTAGTTAAGATTCAGTAGTCATTTTGAAGATGTATTAGTAGTATTAGATTTAGCAGTAAATGTAAGAGGTTTTGTGTTCGCTATGCTCTGTCCTTGGTCATTTTGCCTTAGTTGAGACACAAGCTGTCTTTATCATTAAAACAAAGTTGGTTCCATTTTGTCTTTTGTCTTCATGAACTCACTCCAGAAATGTTCCTTCCATTTGCTTGGTGTTGCAAACAGGGCACTTGCCCGGAGAGAAGAATCTGGGCACATGAATCCCCCTACAGGCCCTGCCCCTTGCTCAGCTGGCAGGACTTACAAAGGGGTGTCTCCATTACTGCCAATGAGATAACACTGGCACTTCGTCCTTTGATGCCTAAAAACCTCAGCTGGGAGTGGAAAGGGAGGCTTTGTTGAATTGGATCTAAATGAGTGGTCTTGTCTCACTACACTTTCTGGGATAAAAGCAGAGGCTTCAGTCCTTTTCTGTTGCCCAGCAACATAACTTTGTTTCATTTCGGGGGACAGATGGACTTGACCGCCTTCCAGGTCGTCTCTAGCCTCTCCCATTCTACACAATGAATATCCACATGCACCACAAAGACATCAGGACTTCAGGTTCACTTTCAAATTTCAAGGATTACACTCCCGCTCTGGGCCTCCAGCAACCTCCTCAGCTAAAGCAGAGCGGGTGTGGTCACTATCCCCTCACTTCTCCCAGCTTGGCTATTTGCACCAAAGAAGAATGCAAGTCACTCTTTTATCTAGCCCGGCAAATGGCACTTCCTAGCAAGGCTTTGGTGGCAGGGGCCGGGCAGGATGGCGAGGGGGCCAAGGAGGGGGGAATTGCCAGGTTGCTTCTGGGAAGCTGATGGAAGCTTGCCCTTGTCTGATAGAGGCAGTGCAGGTGGGATCTGGAGCATACAAAGTATCTGCACTGCAGTGGGCCTTGTTCCAGCTGCCCCCTCAGTTTGCTGGCGGCGCGGGTGGAACGTGCAGGCTGGCAAGGAAGCAAGATTTGCTTTTGCTTAACCTTAGGCAGGAAAGCAGCAAAAGTGGCTGGGCTTTGCCATATCTGGGACCTAAGTATTAAAACAAACATCAAGACCATCGCTGTGCAAAAGTCATTCTGTTAGTGTTCCTTTCTTAGAGGAATCCCAGAGCATTAGAGATGAACATTCTCCCTTCTTCAAGGAAGGCAGCTGGAAGAATGACATAGGAATTTGGCACTACGTATTGACTACAAAAATGCTGGTGGACTGCCCCGCTCTGTGTCCCCATCAGTTCCCATGAAAAACATCCTATTTCTCCAAGTTTCAAGGAAGGAGTGTTGAGATGAGAGACCACCTCAGTAGCCCAAAGGAGGCAAAACATCAAGGCACCTTACTGGGCACCAATAGCACAAGTGAGCAAGGGGGCAGGAGGAATGCCTCCACTTGGAGAGAAAGCTTTGGAGCTGGTTCTCCACTCAACGACTTGCAACCTCTAGCTCCTCTCAGAGCCAGAGGAGAGCCAGCGGCGGCAGTCCCTCTGGTTCTCTGGGGCAGGAGATGTGGTCTGGGCCCTTGGACAGAGCCAGGCTCCTGCGCACGTTCAGCTGCAGGCACCTGACAGAGAAGCACAGAGAAGACCCAGAGCTGTCCCTGCACTGCTTTTGCCCGTCTCATCAGAGGACGGATGAGAAGCAGTGGGAAGGTTCTCAGAGCAAACTTGCAGCAGAAGAAGCAAAAGGGGCAAAGGTGGCCCATCCCTGTTCCTGTGCCCTGGGTCCCCGGGGCTTCTGCATGGAATGTTGCCCGTAGCAACTGTCGTTGTCTCCTACTCCTGCGGCCGTTGGTGGAACACTGGTGGACCAGCGGTGGAGCAGCAGCTGCAGGATCTGCTCCTGGGCTCTCCCTGACCAGCCACCTTCTGGCACCACTCGGCGCCAGACCTGGCCTCTGGATCGACACCCTCGTCTCCTCGTCTGCCGCCAGGCATCCGCACAGCACTTGGGCACTGTCAAAGGTAAGAAAGTCCCCGTTTGCCCTCCAAGCACCAACAGAAGGGCAGGAGGCTCCAGCTGGCTCTCCCACCAGCCACCACAGACAGGCTGTGGGCTCGCTTTCCCCAGACCAGGTTCCGCATGAAGGCGGGCTCCAGCTTCTCCAGGAATAATGCTGCCTCCAGGGAAAACACAGACCTTTCCATAGAGGACGTAGAGATCTGCAAGTCACGGTGCACTTGCAGATTCTCGTCCACTGATGACCCGATTCAAAGTTCTTGGCACCCATTTCACTCCCAAAACTGAGTTGTGCTGACCCCAAAACAAATTGGTCATTCCTTAGCAGTTCAGGGCTTCACTGTCAACAAATCCTCTTACGCCCTGACCCTGCTGGCATCTCCTCCAAAGCTTCAGAAACCAGAATGATGGCACTTCTCCTCTGTCAGGGCTTCTCCTTCAATACTGGCTTTCATCTTCAAAAATGATCTCTTCTCCGCAATACTTACAGACTTACATACTTACAACAGTTACAGATACATTCTATTTCAATATCTTTAAAGAGATTTGGTTTTTTGGATCTCGTTGTGATAGAGATGTTGGGGGTAGATTTGTCTGTGTTTTTCAATGTCCGTAAGGCTGTTTCTGCCTCATGGTCAGAGGCAGCCATGAAATGCCGTCTGAGTGGTCCTGGTGAAGAGCACAGTCACAGTATCACAGAACTTTCTGGGCTGGAAGGGATTCTCCAAATCATCTAGCCCACATCGGTGGCCTGCCCAGGAAAGCCTCAAGAATCACACCCCGGGCCCAAGGGCAGTGTCCAAACACTTTTGGAGCTCTGTCAGGCTTGCTGCTGTCACCCCTTCCCTGGGGAGGCTGTTCCCGTGCCCAATCACCCTCGGGGTGGAGGAGCATTTTCCTCAGATCCGACCAAAGCCTGCCCTGGCACATCTTCCCTGCCATTCTCTTGGGTCTTCTCCCTGGCCCCAAGACTGAAGAGAGTGGTGCATGCCCTTCTGCTTCCCCTCTTGAGCAAGCTGCAGGCTGCTAGAGCTCCAGCCTCCGGAATTCCAAGTGAAAAAGGCAGCAATGGCACCAAACTGAGGGGAGCTGGGACAGAGGAGCTTGTGCTTGGCAATGATGAGGATGAGAAGGAAGCCTACCCACACATCTCGGCAGAAGGATTGTTATCCGGAGCATTGTTTGGATCTCTTTCAGGTGCAAAGGAGGGGCACAATGAAGAGGAAAGCAAGAGCCAAGAGTCAGCCGTGAGTTTTGGCACAGGGTTAAAGGACAGCAAGCTTGAGGAATGGCAGAGAGGAGAACTGCTGTTTCAGAGTCAGGGTGGGATTGGTGCAAGGCTTTGGGTCCACGGGCGCTGTCTCTTGACCGCTTGCCTTTCTTACGTCCACCTCCCTCTTCCTTTAGACACATCAATGTTGGCAGTGACTTTCAGGCCGAGCTCCCAGAGCTGCAGACCACACCACCAAGTGAGGATGAAGAGCCTGCAACCCTGGTCTGGAAGCCCTGGGGGGAAGATGACTCTGACATGGAAAAACCTGACAGAGGTAGCTCTCAAGCTTTTCTTCCACCCCTGAGATACGTGCCTGTGTGTAAGGCTGCTTTTTGGGTAAAAAGGCAGCTGTTTGCAGGCTCTGCTTCTCTCCTTCTCTCGCCCATCTTCCCACGCGGAAGTGTTAGAGGCAAGGAGAATGCTCTGCTCTTGTAGCAGAGCAGGAAAAAGAGCAAGCGTCCTGCTCTCCAAATCGGCAAGGGGCATTTGCCACTGGAAGGGGGGAGATTGGCCCCCATTTCTTATTACAAAAGCTGCTTTGAAAGCAGAGCCAGCACTGCGCGGGCCCTTGGTTCAGCTGCCCCTGTCGTTGCTCTCCTTTCCATGCTCCCCAAGCTGCTGTCTGTAGCTCCTGTGCTTTCCTTCTGCCTTGGATGGCAACCTTTGGCCCTTCTCGGCTCAAGCCTGCCTTTTGGCGGCTCTCTGTTGTGCTTGCAGTAAGAGAACTGTTGGACATGGCCAGCTCCCGTGGCATTGCCGGGCCAGCAGCTAACCTGGAGCTCGCCCTGCACTGCCTGCACCAGGCACGCGGCAGCGTTCCGGTAAGAAGCGGCTGTTTGGGGGCAGAGAAGAGTGGGCAGGGAATTCGGAGGGCCCGGGCACTGGGACAGCCTTTCCTGGCTGCTCTTTGAAGAGGGCACTTAACAGCAAGGCCAGAGCACTTGCTGCCTGCTGGGTCTCCTCCAGCTGTGCCAGGGCTGAGCCCAAATGGCTCGAGCAGGAACAATATCTCTCCTGGAGGCAGCGGCGGGGAGGCTCCTGCAGCCTGCTGCCTTGTAAATTGCCTGGAGATCTGTGTTCTCTAAGGCATTTGGAGGGGAGATTCCCAGAAGCCTCAGTGAGCTGAGGCAATTCTGGGTGCAGGAGCAGCAAAATCACAGAGCTGCTGAGCCAAATGCCGCTCTTGGGGACCAGGATCAAAGAGCTGGGCAGCCAAAGCGAGGGACTGGGAGCAAATCACAATTTTTGGCCCATGTGGGAGCCAGTTGCCGCAATCCCTAAGGAGGCAAAGTAGGTGAAAGGCAGCATTTATGGTTTTGGGCTTCTGTTTATTGTTGTGGGGCAGCTAAAGCCTTTTTCCCCTTGGATCTTGCAGGAGGCTCTGGAGATGCTGCTCTCGGGGGGGCCTAAACCACCTCAAGGCCATCCCTTGGCTGATTATCATTACGCAGGTAACCAAAGCAGAGCTTCTTCCTTCACTGGCAGATGCTGCCGGCCCCTTAACTGCTGTGTCAGCCATTTCCGCTTAAACAAATTGTGCTGAACACCCGCACAAGGTCTGGTCTTCTCCGGGGGCGGGGAAAGCACCAGCAGCTCCTCCTTCAGCTTCACTTGTTTTCCATGCCTTTTCCCTGGGGAATGCCTGCCCTTCTCCTTCTGAGGGAGCAGACATGTACACGGGTGAACGATGGCTGGCGCCGATTTTGTTTGGGCAGTCAGTGGGATCTACTTCAAGTGGATGGAGGCTTCAATTTACCTTCTGCTTTTTATGGCCAGGCTCCGACACATGGACACCTGAGGAGAAGGAGTCCTTCCAAAAGGCTTTCCACACCTACGGCAAGGATTTTCATCTCATCCAGAAGCAGGTAAAGCCATAGCACCTTCTTTACCCTAGCAGACCATCAGAAGGAAAGGTTGCTTATTTCTGATACCAAATACAGGAATTCAGTGCCAAAAGTGTTAAAGTAGTAACAAAAGGGGAAATCCAAGGCCTGCGGGAAAGTGTTGATCCTGCCTCTCCAGCCCTTTTCTCCAAGCTGTCTTGCAAGAAGAAGCTTTATGCTGTCAGGCTTGTCTCACACGTGTGCTGCTGCTTCCACAACACCTTGTGCCAGAATAACTGGAGTGAGCCACGGAAAAAGAACTGTGCTAGACGGATTGGTTGTTGATCTGTGCATTCCACGTGGTCCCACGTAGCATAATACACTCTTCACTCCACTGCATGATGCTCCTCTTAGTCCACATTGATTTCATTTGACACCCTACTCCATTTAATCCATGATTTTACTTTCTCCTTTACTCCATATTCTACTTTTTCTCCAATGCAGCCTACAGCAGGGCCACTTGAGATTCTTGCTTTTTCTCTTCACAACAGATCCAGAGTAAGACCGTGGCACAGTGTGTGGAATACTACTACTCCTGGAAAAAAGAGCATCAACTTGCCAGCACTCTTGCTCAGGTGAGCGGCAAGAGAATTGAGACATGCCAGGAGGGTCAAGAAACTGGGAGAAGGGGACAAAACCTGCTGATGAGCCATGCCAGACGCCGCTTGGCCAGGATCACATCGTCCCATGCGCTGGGAAAAGCGCAGCAGATGCTGCCCAGGGCTTCATTGTGCTGCTGCCCTGAAATACGGAATCCTAAAAACATAACTTTGACCCGAGAAGGCAGCACCGCCACCCAAATGGCCTTTGACTCTCTACAGATTGCTTTCTCAAGGGCTGGCAGCCTCGCTGATTCCAATCACACCCTTACTTCGCAACTGTTGCTAACATCAGCAATCCCAGCTGCCTCCTAGGAGAAGCTGCGCTCTTTCAGGGATCTTTTTTAGAATCCCAGCGTACTCCCCAAAAAGGAGCTGCGGGTGCTGTGGCTCCGCTAGGACTTTCCTTACCGGCAAACAGCCACTTGGTTCACAATGATAGAGAGAGAAGGAGAGGGAGCAGTATTATTTTGGGTAGTAGAAAATGAGGAAGAATGTGTCTTCACTAATTTGAATAAATTTAAATCCCATTCCCTAGACATTAGGGGAAGAAAACCAGAGAGAAATAGATATTAGGCAGAGAGGTAGGCAGATGTCAGGCAGAGAAAGGAATGTAGAACTATAGATAGCCACACACTTATCCTACCCCTTTGGACTTTAGAAAAGAGGAGGAGTATTTTCCTCTAAGCGCTGGCTTGGCAGCCCGCCACAGCCCACTGCCAAAGGCAGCCGTGTCCTCAGCTCTTCAGGGTTTGGAAGAATTTGCTTTGGCCGATAGAATTCTGTGCTGGACCCTCTGATTTCCCGCTTCCTGAGAGGAAGGAAACATTGATAAGGATTCTTTGATTTCCAGACTGTGGGCCAAGCAGAGAGGAGCAAAAGCCCCCCCAGAAAGGAGGATGGGGAGACAGGGAAGAGAAGCCGCAAGAGGGCTCGCAGCGCGGAGTGTCCCTGCTGCCAGCCGCGCCAGCCGCCCCACTCGGCGGGAGGCCCCTTTCCGTGCGGCCAGTGCAAACGGTGCGCCACTTCCTCCTCTCTCTGCTCCAAGCTGCGCCTTTGGACTAAAACAGCCTGACCGTTTCCAAAGGCACCACAGGGCAAGCTGAGGGCACTTGCAGGATCGCCCCTCGCAGCCCTGGTCAAGGTTACAAACCCCCTTTTGCAACCCAAACGGCTCAGTTTAAAGCCAGCATTCCCAATGAAAACTTGCCTTGCCTCAACAGGACGCAGTTCACACAAGTAGAAATTTGGAATTTGATCACTGCCATCAAACCAAGCTTTGATTTCATCAAAAGCTCGGTTTGATGGTGCTGATCAAATTGAAACTAGGATGAAGCAAAAGGAGGAAGACATTTCAAGGAATTGAAAGCAGAAAGATCAGACTCATGGGGCTGATCCGTTTACAAATGCGGCACAGCCTGGAAAGGCAGGCAGTCATACTAAAACGGAGATCTCCGTGCTTGCTTTAATGGTGTCTATCAAATTGACCATGGACGGTTTGTTCCCTGTCTTCCAGGCTGTTTGAAACCGTGAAGGAAAGGAACAAACACAGGAGAAGACACCGCCCACGGAAGGAAGCGGAGCCTCTCCACAAGAAGAAAAGGCCAAATTAGGCAAGCCTGTAGTTGCCCAGGGCTAGCAAGAGTTAGGCGTCAAGAGGACTAGATAGAAATAGGATTGGTTTTTAAGTCTTTAGGGTTGGTCATTCTTCTACTTAGTTTCCATGGTAGGAATCTCTCAATTTATTAGTTAAGATCCAGTAGTCATTTTGAAGATGTATTAGTAGTATTAGATTTAGCAGTAAATGTAAGAGGTTTTGTGTTCGCTATGCTCTGTCCTTGGTCATTTTGCCTTAGTTGAGACACAAGCTGTCTTTATCATTAAAACAAAGTTGGTTCCATTTTGTCTTTTGTCTTCATGAACTCACTCCAGAAATGTTCCTTCCATTTGCTTGGTGTTGCAAACAGGGCACTTGCCCTGAGAGAAGAATCTGGGCACATGAATCCCCCTACAGGCCCTGCCCCTTGCTCAGCTGGCAGGACTTACAAAGGGGTGTCTCCATTACTGCCAATGAGATAACACTGGCACTTCGTCCTTTGATGCCTAAAAACCTCAGCTGGGAGTGGAAAGGGAGGCTTTGTTGAATTGGATCTAAATGAGTGGTCTTGTCTCACTACACTTTCTGGGATAAAAGCAGAGGCTTCAGTCCTTTTCTGTTGCCCAGCAACATAACTTTGTTTCATTTCGGGGGACAGATGGACTTGACCGCCTTCCAGGACGTCTCTAGCCTCTCCCATTCTACACAATGAATATCCACATGCACCACAAAGACATCAGGACTTCAGGTTCACTTTCAAATTTCAAGGATTACGCTCCCACTCTGGGCCTCCAGCAATCTCCTCAGCTAAAGCAGAGCGGGTGTGGTCACTATCCCCTCACTTCTCCCAGCTTGGCTATTTGCACCAAAGAAGAATCCAAGTCACTCTTTTATCTAGCCCAGCAAATTGCACTTCCTAGCAAGGCTTTGGTGGCAGGGGCCGGGCAGGATGGCGAGGGGGCCAAGGAGGGGGGAATTGCCAGGTTGCTTCTGGGAAGCTGATGGAAGCTTGCCCTTGTCTGATAGAGGCAGTGCAGGTGGGATCTGGAGAATACAAAGTATCTGCACTGCAGTGGGCCTTGTTCCAGCTGTCCCCTCAGTTTGCTGGCGGCACGTGTGGAACGTGCAGGCTGGCAAGGAAGCAAGATTTGCTTTTGCTTAACCTTAGGCAGGAAAGCAGCAAAAGTGGCTGGGCTTTGCCATATCTGGGACCTAAGTATTAAAACAAACATCAAGACCATCGCTGTGCAAAAGTCATTCTGTTAGTGTTCCTTTCTTAGAGGAATCCCAGAGCATTAGAGATGAACATTCTCCCTTCTTCAAGGAAGGCAGCTGGAAGAATGACATAGGAATTTGGCACTACGTATTGACTACAAAAATGCTGGTGGACTGCCCCGCTCTGTGTCCCCATCAGTTCCCATGAAAAACATCCTATTTCTCCAAGTTTCAAGGAAGGAGTGTTGAGATGAGAGACCACCTCAGTAGCCCAAAGGAGGCAAAACATCAAGGCACCTTACTGGGCACCAATAGCCCAAGTGAGCAAGGGGGCAGGAGGAATGCCTCCACTTGGAGAGAAAGCTTTGGAGCTGGTTCTCCACTCAACGACTTGCAACCTCTAGCTCCTCTCAGAGCCAGAGGAGAGCCAGCGGCGGCAGTCCCTCTGGTTCTCTGGGGCAGGAGATGTGGTCTGGGCCCTTGGACAGAGCCAGGCTCCTGCGCACGTTCAGCTGCAGGCACCTGACAGAGAAGCACAGAGAAGACCCAGAGCTGTCCCTGCACTGCTTTTGCCCGTCTCATCAGAGGACTGATGAGAAGCAGTGGGAAGGTTCTCAGAGCAAACTTGCAGCAGAAGAAGCAAAAGGGGCAAAGGTGGCCCATCCCTGTTCCTGTGCCCTGGGTCCCCGGGGCTTCTGCATGGAATGCTGCCCGTAGCAACTGTCCTTGTCTCCTACTCCTGCGGCCGTTGGTGGAACACTGGTGGACCAGCGGTGGAGCAGCAGCTGCAGGATCTGCTCCTGGGCTCTCCCTGACCAGCCACCTTCTGGCACCACTCGGCGCCAGACCTGGCCTCTGGATCGACACCCTCGTCCCCTCGTCTGCCGCCAGGCATCCGCACAGCACTTTGGCACTGTCAAAGGTAAGAAAGTCCCCGTTTGCCCTCCAAGCACTAACAGAAGGGCAGGAGGCTCCAGCTGGCTCTCCCACCAGCCACCACAGACAGGCTGTGGGCTCGCTTTCCCCAGACCAGGTTCCGCATGAAGGCGGGCTCCAGCTTCTCCAGGAATAATGCTGCCTCCAGGGAAAACACAGACCTTTCCATAGAGGACGTAGAGATCTGCAAGTCACGGTGCACTTGCAGATTCTCGTCCACTGATGACCCGATTCAAAGTTCTTGGCACCCATTTCACTCCCAAAACTGAGTTGTGCTGACCCCAAAACAAATTGGTCATTCCTTAGGAGTTCAGGGCTTCACTGTCAACAAATCCTCTTACGCCCTGACCCTGCTGGCATCTCCTCCAAAGCTTCAGAAACCAGAATGATGGCACTTCTCCTCTGTCAGGGCTTCTCCTTCAATACTGGCTTTCATCTTCAAAAATGATCTCTTCTCCGCAATACTTACAGACTTACATACTTACAACAGTTACAGATACATTCTATTTCAATATCTTTAAAGAGATTTGGTTTTTTGGATCTCGTTGTGATAGAGATGTTGGGGGTAGATTTGTCTGTGTTTTTCAATGTCCGTAAGGCTGTTTCTGCCTCATGGTCAGAGGCAGCCATGAAATGCCGTCTTGAGTGGTCCTGGTGAAGAGCACAGTCACAGTATCACAGAACTTTCTGGGCTGGAAGGGATTCTCCAAATCATCTAGCCCACATCGGTGGCCTGCCCAGGAAAGCCTCAAGAATCACACCCCGGGCCCAAGGGCAGTGTCCAAACACTTTTGGAGCTCTGTCAGGCTTGCTGCTGTCACCCCTTCCCTGGGGAGGCTGTTCCAGTGCCCAATCACCCTCGGGGTGGAGGAGCATTTTCCTCAGATCCGACCAAAGTCTGCCCTGGCACATCTTCCCTGCCATTCTCTTGGGTCTTCTCCCTGGCCCCAAGACTGAAGAGAGTGGTGCATGCCCTTCTGCTTCCCCTCTTGAGCAAGCTGCAGGCTGCTACAGCTCCAGCCTCCGGAATTCCAAGTGAAAAAGGCAGCAATGGCACCAAACTGAGGGGAGCTGGGACAGAGGAGCTTGTGCTTGGCAATGATGAGGATGAGAAGGAAGCCTACCCACACATCTCGGCAGAAGGATTTTCACCCGGAGCATTGTTTGGATCTCTTTCAGGTGCAAAGGAGGGGCACAATGAAGAGGAAAGCAAGAGCCAAGAGTCAGCCGTGAGTTTTGGCACAGGGTTAAAGGACAGCAAGCTTGAGGAATGGCAGAGAGGAGAACTGCTGTTTCAGAGTCAGGGTGCAAGGCTTTGGGTCCACGGGCGCTGTCTCTTGACCGCTTGCCTTTCTTACGTCCACCTCCCTCTTCCTTTAGACACATCAATGTTGGCAGTGACTTTCAGGCCGAGCTCCCAGAGCTGCAGACCACACCACCAAGTGAGGATGAAGAGCCTGCAACCCTGGTCTGGAAGCCCTGGGGGGAAGATGACTCTGACATGGAAAAACCTGACAGAGGTAGCTCTCAAGCTTTTCTTCCACCCCTGAGATACGTGCCTGTGTGTAAGGCTGCTTTTTGGGCAAAAAGGCAGCTGTTTGCAGGCTCTGCTTCTCTCCTTCTCTCGCCCATCTTCCCACGTGGAAGTGTTAGAGGCAAGGAGAATGCTCTGCTCTTGTAGCAGAGCAGGAAAAAGAGCAAGCGTCCTGCTCTCCAAATTGGCCAGGGGCATTTGCCACTGGAAGGGGGGAGATTGGCCCCCATTTCTTATTACAAAAGCTGCTTTGAAAGCAGAGCCAGCACTGCGCGGGCCCTTGGTTTAGCTGCCCCTGTCGTTGCTCTCCTTTCCATGCTCCCCAAGCTGCTGTCTGTAGCTCCTGTGCTTTCCTTCTGCCTTGGATGGCAACCTTTGGCCCTTCTCGGCTCAAGCCTGCCTTTTGGCGGCTCTCTGTTGTGCTTGCAGTAAGAGAACTGTTGGACATGGCCAGCTCCCGTGGCATTGCCGGGCCAGCAGCTAACCTGGAGCTCGCCCTGCACTGCCTGCACCAGGCCCGCGGCAGCGTTCCGGTAAGAAGCGGCTGTTTGGGGGCAGAGAAGAGTGGGCAGGGAATTCGGAGGGCCCGGGCACTGGGACAGCCTTTCCTGGCTGCTCTTTGAAGAGGGCACTTAACAGCAAGGCCAGAGCACTTGCTGCCTGCTGGGTCTCCTCCAGCTGTGCCAGGGCTGAGCCCAAATGGCTCGAGCAGGAACAATATCTCTCCTGGAGGCAGCGGCGGGGAGGCTCCTGCAGCCTGCTGCCTTGTAAATTGCCTGGAGATCTGTGTTCTCTAAGGCATTTGGAGGGGAGATTCCCAGAAGCCTCAGTGAGCTGAGGCAATTCTGGGTGCAGGAGCAGCAAAATCACAGAGCTGCTGAGCCAAATGCCGCTCTTGGGGACCAGGATCAAAGAGCTGGGCAGCCAAAGCGAGGGACTGGGAGCAAATCACAAGTTTTGGCCCATGTGGGAGCCAGTTGCCGCAATCCCTAAGGAGGCAAAGTAGGTGAAAGGCAGCATTTATGGTTTTGGGCTTCTGTTTATTGTTGTGGGGCAGCTAAAGCCTTTTTCCCCTTGGATCTTGCAGGAGGCTCTGGAGATGCTGCTCTCGGGGGGGCCTAAACCACCTCAAGGCCATCCCTTGGCTGATTATCATTACGCAGGTAACCAAAGCAGAGCTTCTTCCTTCACTGGCAGATGCTGCTGGCCCCTTAACTGCTGTGTCAGCCATTTCCGCTTAAACAAATTGTGCTGAACACCCGCACAAGGTCTGGTCTTCTCCGGGGGCGGGGAAAGCACCAGCAGCTCCTCCTTCAGCTTCACTTGTTTTCCATGCCTTTTCCCTGGGGAATGCCTGCCCTTCTCCTTCTGAGGGAGCAGACATGTACACGGGTGAACGATGGCTGGCGCCGATTTTGTTTGGGCAGTCAGTGGGATCTACTTCAAGTGGATGGAGGCTTCAATTTACCTTCTGCTTTTTATGGCCAGGCTCCGACACATGGACACCTGAGGAGAAGGAGTCCTTCCAAAAGGCTTTCCACACCTACGGCAAGGATTTTCATCTCATCCAGAAGCAGGTAAAGCCATAGCACCTTCTTTACCCTAGCAGACCATCAGAAGGAAAGGTTGCTTATTTCTGCTACCAAATACTGGACTTCAGTCTCTCTCTTCTCAAGTGCCAAAAATGTTAAAGTAGTAACAAAAGGGGACATCCAAGGCCTGCGGGAAAATGCTGATCCTGACTCTCCAGCCCTTTTCTCCAAGCTGTCTTACAAGAAGAAGCTTTATGCTGTCAGGCTTGTCTCACACGTGTGCTGCTGCTTCCACAACAGCTTGTGCTGGAATAACTGGAGTGAGCCACGGAAAAAGAACTGTGCTAGATGGATTGGTTGTTGATCTGTGCATTCCACGTGGTCCCACGTAGCATAATACACTCTTCACTCCACTGCCTGATGCTCCTCTTAGTCCACATTGATTTCATTTGACACCCTACTCCATTTAATCCATGATTTTACTTTCTCCTTTACTCCATATTCTACTTTTTCTCCAATGCAGCCTACAGCAAGGCCACTTGAGATTCTTGCTTTTTCTCTTCACAACAGATCCAGAGTAAGACCATGGCACAGTGTGTGGAATACTACTACTCCTGGAAAAAAGAGCATCAACTTGCCAGCACTCTTGCTCAGGTGAGCGGCAAGAGAATTGAGACATGCCAGGAGGGTCAAGAAACTGGGAGAAGGGGACAAAACCTGCTGATGAGCCATGCCAGACGCCGCTTGGCCAGGATCACATCGTCCCATGCGCTGGGAAAAGCGCAGCAGATGCTGCCCAGGGCTTCATTGTGCTGCTGCCCTGAAATACGGAATCCTAAAAACATAACTTTGACCCGAGAAGGCAGCACCGCCACCCAAATGGCCTTTGACTCTCTACAGATTGCTTTCTCAAGGGCTGGCAGCCTCGCTGATTCCAATCCCATTTTTAATTCGCAACTGTTGCTAACATCAGCAATCCCAGCTGCCTCTTAGGAGAAGCTGCGCTCTTTCAGGGATCTTTTTTAGAATCCCAGCGTACTCCCCAAAAAGGAGCTGCGGGTGCTGTGGCTCCGCTAGGACTTTCCTTACCGGCAAACAGCCACTTGGTTCACAATGATAGAGAGAGAAGGAGAGGGAGCAGTATTATTTTGGGTAGTAGAAAATGAGGAAGAATGTGTCTTCACTAATTTGAATAAATTTAAATCCCATTCCCTAGACATTAGGGGAAGAAAACCAGAGAGAAATAGATATTAGGCAGAGAGGTAGGCAGATGTCAGGCAGAGAAAGAAATGTAGAACTATAGATAGCCACACACTTATCCTACCCCTTTGGACTTTAGAAAAGAGGAGGAGTATTTTCCTCTAAGCGCTGGCTTGGCAGCCCGCCACAGCCCACTGCCAAAGGCAGCCGTGTCCTCAGCTCTTCAGGGTTTGGAAGAATTTGCTTTGGCCGATAGAATTCTGTGCTGGACCCTCTGATTTCCCGCTTCCTGAGAGGAAGGAAACATTGATAAGGATTCTTTGATTTCCAGACTGTGGGCCAAGCAGAGAGGAGCAAAAGCCCCCCCAGAAAGGAGGATGGGGAGACAGGGAAGAGAAGCCGCAAGAGGGCTCGCAGCGCGGAGTGTCCCTGCTGCCAGCCGCGCCAGCCGCCCCACTCGGCGGGAGGCCCCTTTCCGTGCGGCCAGTGCAAACGGTGCGCCACTTCCTCCTCTCTCTGCTCCAAGCTGCGCCTTTGGACTAAAACAGCCCGACCGTTTCCAAAGGCACCACAGGGCAAGCTGAGGGCACTTGCAGGATCGCCCCTCGCAGCCCTGGTCAAGGTTACAAACCCCCTTCAACCCAAACGGCTCAGTTCAAAGCCGGCATTCCCAATGAAACCTTGCCGTGCCTCAACAGGACGCAGTTCACACAAGTAGAAATTTTGAATTTGATCACTGCCATCAAACCGAGCTTTGATTTCATCAAAAGCTCGGTTTGATGGTGCTGATCAAATTGAAACTAGGATGAAGCAAAAGGAGGAAGACATTTCAAGGAATTGAAACTAGAAAGATCAGACTCATGGGGCTGATCCGTTTACAAATGCGGCACAGCCTGGAAAGACAGGCAGTCATACTAAAACGGAGATCTCCGTGCTTGCTTTAATGGTGTCTTTTAAATTGACCATGGATGGTTTGTTCCCTGTCTTCCAGGGTGTTTGAAACCGTGAAGGAAAGGAACAAACACAGGAGAAGACATCGCCCACGGAAGGAAGCAGAGCCTCTCGGCAAGAAGAAAAGGCCAAATTAGACAAGCCTGCAGTTGTCCAGGGCTAGCAAGAGTTAGGCGTCAAGAGGACTAGATAGAAATAGGATTGGTTTTTAAGTCTTTAGGGTTGGTCATTCTTCTACTTAGTTTCCATGGTAGGAATCTCTCAATTTATTAGTTAAGATTCAGTAGTAAGTTTGAAGATGTATTAGTAGTATTAGATTTAGCAGTAAATGTAAGAGGTTTTGTGTTCGCTATGCTCTGTCCTTGGTCGTTTTGCCTTTGTTGAGACACAAGCTGTCTTTATCATTAAAACAAAGTTGGTTCCATTTTGTCTTTTGTCTTCATGAACTCACTCCGGAAATGTTCCTTACATTTGCTTGGTGCTGCAAACAGGGCACTTGCCCTGAGAGAAGAATCTGGGCACATGAATCCCCCTACAGGCCCTGCCCCTTGCTCAGCTGGCAGGACTTACAA
This sequence comes from Haemorhous mexicanus, assembly GCF_027477595.1. Classification (NCBI taxonomy): domain Eukaryota; kingdom Metazoa; phylum Chordata; class Aves; order Passeriformes; family Fringillidae; genus Haemorhous; species Haemorhous mexicanus. Next base: position 66,051,887 of record NC_082381.1, on the reverse strand, counting down.
AGGGGTGTCTCCATTACTGCCAATGAGATAACACTGGCACTTCGTCCTTTGCTGCCTAAAAACCTCAGCTGGGAGTGGAAAGGGAGGCTTTGTTGAATTCAATGAATTGGATCTAAATGAGTGGTCTTGTCTCACTACACTTTCTGGGATAAAAGCAGAGGCTTCAGTCCTTTTCTGTTGCCCAGCAACATAACTTTGTTTCATTTCGGGGGACAGATGGACTTGACCGCCTTCCAGGACGTCTCTAGCCTCTCCCATTCTACACAATGAATATCCACATGCACCACAAAGACATCAGGAGTTCAGGTTCACTTTCAAATTTCAAGGATTACGCTCCCTCTCTGGGCCTCCAGCAATCTCCTCAGCTAAAGCAGAGCGGGTGTGGTCACTATCCCCTCACTTCTCCCAGCTTGGCTATTTGCACCAAAGAAGAATCCAAGTCACTCTTTTATCTAGCCCAGCAAATGGCACTGCCTAGCAAGGCTTTGGTGGCAGGGGCTGGGCAGGATGGAGAGGGGGCCAGGGAGGGGGGAATTGCCAGGCTGCTTCTGGGAAGCTGATGGAAGCTTGCCCTTGTCTGATAGAGGCAGTGCAGGTGGGATCTGGAGCATACAAAGTATCTGCACTGCAGTGGGCCTTGTTCCAGCTGCCCCCTCAGTTTGCTGGCGGCGTGTGTGGAACGTGCAGGCTGGCAAGGAAGCAAGACTTGCTTTTGCTTAACCTTAGGCAGGAAAGCAGCAAAACTGGCTGGGCTTTGCCGTATCTGGGACCTAAGAATTAAAACAAACATCAAGACCATCACTGTGCAAAAGTCATTCTGTCAGTGTTCCTTTCTTAGAGGAATCCCAGAGCATTAGAGACCAACATTCTCCCTTCTTTAAGGAAGGCAGCTGCAAGAATGGCATAGAAATTTGGCACTACGTATTGACTACAAAAATGCTGGGGGACTGCCCCGCTCTGTGTGTCCCCATCAGTTCCCATGAAAAACATCCTATTTCTCCAAGTTTCAAGGAAGGAGTGTTGAGATGAGAGACCACCTCAGTAGCCCAAAGGAGGCAAAACATCAAGGCATATTACTGGGCACCAATAGCACAAGTGAGCAAGGGGGCAGGAGGAATGCCTCCACTTTGAGAGAAAGCTTTGGAGCTGGTTCTCCACTCAACGACTTGCAACCTCTAGCTCCTCTCAGAGCCAGAGGAGAGCCAGCGGCGGCAGTCCCTCTGGTTCTCTGGGGCAGGAGATGTGGTCTGGGCCCTTGGACAGAGCCAGGCTCCTGCGCACGTTCAGCTGCAGGCACCTGACAGAGAAGCACAGAGAAGACCCAGAGCTGGCCCTGCACTGCTTTTGCCCGTCTCATCAGAGGACGGATGAGAAGCAGTGGGAAGGTTCTCAGAGCAAACTTGCAGCAGAAGAAGCAAAAGGGTCAAAGGTGGCCCGTCCCTGTTCCTGTGCCCTGGGTCCCCGGGGGTTCTGCATGGAATGTTGCCCGTAGCAACTGTCGTTGTCTCTTACTCCTGCGGCCGTTGGTGGAACACTGGTGGACCAGCGGTGGAGCAGCAGCTGCAGGATCTGCTCCTGGGCTCTCCCTGACCAGCCACCTTCTGGCACCACTCGGCGCCAGACCTGGCCTCTGGATCGACACCCTCGTCTCCTCGTCTGCCGCCAGGCATCCGCACAGCACTTTGGCACTGTCAAAGGTAAGAAAGTCCCCGTTTGCCCTCCAAGCACTAACAGAAGGGCAGGAGGCTCCAGCTGGCTCTCCCACCAGCCACCACAGACAGGCTGCGGGCTCGCTTTCCCCAGACCAGGTTCCGCATGAAGGCGGGCTCCAGCTTCTCCAGGAATAATGCTGCCTCCAGGGAAAACACAGACCTTTCCATAGAGGACGTAGAGATCTGCAAGTCACGGTGCACTTGCAGATTCTCGTCCACTGATGACCCGATTCAAAGTTCTTGGCACCCATTTCACTCCCAAAACTGAGTTGTGCTGACCCCAAAACAAATTGGTCATTCCTTAGCAGTTCAGGGCTTCACTGTCAACAAATCCTGTTACGCCCTGACCCTGCTGGCATCTCCTCCAAAGCTTCAGAAACCAGAATGATGGCACTTCTCCTCTGTCAGGGCTTCTCCTTCAATACTGGCTTTCATCTTCAAAAATGATCTCTTCTCCGCAATACTTACAGACTTACATACTTACAACTCTTACAGACACATTCTATTTCAATATCTTTAAAGAGATTTGGTTTTTGGATCTCGTTGCGATAGAGATGTTGGGGGTAGATTTGTCTGTGTTTTTCAATGTCCGTAAGGCTGTTTCTGCCTCATGGTCAGAGGCAGCCATGAAATGCCGTCTTGAGTGGTCCTGGTGAAGAGCACAGTCACAGTATCACAGAACTTTCTGGGCTGGAAGGGATTCTCCAAATCATCTAGCCCACATCCTGGGCCTGCCCAGGAAAGCCTCAAGAATCACACCCCGGGCCCAAGGGCAGTGTCCAAACACTTTTGGAGCTCGGTCAGGCTTGCTGCTGTCACCCCTTCCCTGGGGAGGCTGTTCCAGTGCCCAATCACCCTCGGGGTGAGGAGCATTTTCCTCAGATCCGACCAAAGCCTGCCCTGGCACATCTTCCCTGCCATTCTCTTGGGTCTTCTCCCTGGCCCCAAGACTGAAGAGAGTGGTGCGTGCCCTTCTGCTTCCCCTCTTGAGCAAGCTGCAGGCTGCTAGAGCTCCAGCCTCCGGAATTCCAAGTGACAAAGCAGCCATGGCACCAAACTGAGGGGAGCTGGGACAGAGGAGCTTGTGCTTGGCAATGATGAGGATGAGAAGGAAGGCTACCCACACATCTCGGCAGAAGGATTTTTATCCGGAGCATTGTTTGGATCTCTTTCAGGTGCAAAGGAGGGGCACAATGAAGAGGAAAGCAAGAGCCAAGAGTCAGCCGTGAGTTTTGGCACAGGGTTAAAGGACAGCAAGCTTGAGGAATGGCAGAGAGGAGAACTGCTGTTTCAGAGTCAGGGTGCAAGGCTTTGGGTCCACGGGCGCTGTCTCTTGACCGCTTGCCTTTCTTACGTCCACCTCCCTCTTCCTTTAGACACATCAATGTTGGCAGTGACTTTCAGGCCGAGCTCCCAGAGCTGCAGACCACACCACCAAGTGAGGATGAAGAGCCTGCAACCCTGGTCTGGAAGCCCTGGGGGGAAGATGACTCTGACATGGAAAAACCTGACAGAGGTAGCTCTCGAGCTTTTCTTCCACCCCCGAGATACGTGGCTGTGTGTAAGGCTGCTTTTTGGGCAAAAAGGCAGCTTTTTGCAGGCTCTGCTTCTCTCCTTCTCTCGCCCATCTTCCCACGTGGAAGTTTTAGAGGCAAGGAGAATGCTCTGCGCTTGTAGCAGAGCAGGAAAAAGAGCAAGCGTCCTGCTCTCCAAATTGGCCAGGGGCATTTGCCACTGGAAGAGGGGAGGTTGGCCCCCATTTCTTATTACAAAAGCTGCTTTGAAGGCAGAGCCAGCACTGCGCGGGCCCTTGGTTCAGCTGCCCCTGTCGTTGCTCTCCTTTCCATGCTCCCCCAGCTGCTGTCTCTAGCTCCCGTGCTTTCCTTCTGCCTTGGATGGCAACCTTTGGCCCTTCTCGGCTCAAGCCTGCCTTTTGGCGGCTCTCTGTTGTGCTTGCAGTAAGAGAACTGTTGGACATGGCCAGCTCCCGTGGCATTGCCGGGCCAGCAGCTAACCTGGAGCTCGCCCTGCACTGCCTGCACCAGGCCCGCGGCAGCGTTCCGGTAAGAAGCGGCTGTTTGGGGGCAGAGAAGAGTGGGCAGGGAATTCGGAGGGCCCGGGCACTGGGACAGCCTTTCCTGGCTGCTCTTTGAAGAGGGCACTTAACAGCAAGGCCAGAGCACTTGCTGCCTGCTGTGTCTCCTCCAGCTGTGCCAGGGCTGAGCCCAAATGGCTCGAGCAGGAACAATATCTCTCCTGGAGGCAGCGGCGGGGAGGCTCCTGCAGCCTGCTGCCTTGTAAATTGCCTGGAGATCTGTGTTCTCTAAGGCATTTGGAGGGGAGATTCCCAGAAGCCTCAGTGAGCTGAGGCAATTCTGGGTGCAGGAGCAGCAAAATCACAGAGCTGCTGAGCCAAATGCCGCTCTTGGGGACCAGGATCAAAGAGCTGGGCAGCCAAAGCGAGGGACTGGGAGCAAATCACAAGTTTTGGCCCATGTGGGAGCCAGTTGCCGCAATCCCTAAGGAGGCAAAGTAGGTGAAAGGCAGCATTTATGGTTTTGGGTTTCTGTTTATTGTTGTGGGGCAGCTAAAGCCTTTTTCCCCTTGGATCTTGCAGGAGGCTCTGGAGATGCTGCTCTCGGGGGGGCCTAAACCACCTCAAGGCCACCCCTTGGCTGATTATCATTACGCAGGTAACCAAAGCAGAGCTTCTTCCTTCACTGGCAGATGCTGCCGGCCCCTTAACTGCTGTGTCGGCCATTTCCGCTTAAACAAATTGTGCTGAACACCCGCACAAGGTCTGGTCTTCTCCGGGGGCGGGGAAAGCACCAGCAGCTCCTCCTTCAGCTTCACTTGTTTTCCATGCCTTTTCCCTGGGGAATGCCTGCCCTTCTCCTTCTGAGGGAGCAGACATGTACATGGGTGAACGATGGCTGGCGCCGATTTTGTTTGGGCAGCCAGTGGGATCTACTTCAAGTGGATGGAGGCTTCAATTTAACTGCTGCTTTTTATGGCCAGGCTCTGATAGATGGACACCTGAGGAGAAGGAGTCCTTCCAAAAGGCTTTCCACACCTACGGCAAGGATTTTCATCTCATCCAGAAGCAGGTAAAGCCATAGCACCTCCTTTACCCTAGCAGACCATCAGAAGGAAAGGTTGCTTATTTCTGATACCAAATACGGGACTTCAGTCTCTCTCTTCTCAAGTGCCAAAAATGTTAAAGTAGTAACAAAAGGGGACATCCAAGGCCTGCGGGAAAATGCTGATCCTGCCTCTCCAGCCCTTTTCCCCAAGCTGTCTTGCAAGAAGAAGCTTTATGCTGTCAGGCTTGTCTCACACGTGTGCTGCTGCTTCCACAACACCTTGTGCTGGAATAACTGGAGTGAGCCACGGAAAAAGAACTGTGCTAGATGGATTGGTTGTTGATCTGTGCATTCCACGTGGTCCCACGTAGCATATTACACTCTTCACTCCACTGCATGATGCTGCTCTTAGTCCACATTGATTTCATTTGACACCCTACTCCATTTAATCCATGATTTTGCTTCCTCCTTTACTCCATATTCTACTTTTTCTCCAATGCAGCCTACAGCAAGGCCACTTGAGATTCTTGCTTTTTCTCTTCACAACAGATCCAGAGTAAGACCGTGGCACAGTGTGTGGAATACTACTACTCCTGGAAAAAAGAGCATCAACTTGCCAGCACTCTTGCTCAGGTGAGCGGCAAGAGAACTGAGACATGCCAGGAGGGTCAAGAAACTGGGAGAAGGGGACAAAACCTGCTGATGAGCCATGCCAGACGCCGCTTGGCCAGGATCACATCGTCCCATGCGCTGGGAAAGGCGCAGCAGATGCTGCCTAGGGCTTCATTGTGCTGCTGCCCTGAAATACGGAATCCTAAAAACATAACTTTGACCCGAGAAGGCAGCACCGCCACCAAAATGGCCTTTGACTCTCTACAGATTGCTTTCTCAAGGGCTGGCAGCCTCGCTGATTCCAATCCCACCCTTAATTCGCAACTGTTGCTAACATCAGCAATCCCAGCTGCCTCCTGGGAGATGCTGTGCTCTTTCAGGGATCTTTTTTAGAATCCCAGCGTACTCCCCAAAAAGGAGCTGCGGGTGCTGTGGCTCTGCTACGACTTTCCTTACCGGCAAACAGCCATTTGGTTCACAATGATAGAGAGAGAAGGAGAGGGAGCAGTATTATTTTGGGTAGTAGAAAATGAGGAAGAATGTGTCTTCACTAATTTGAATAAATTTAAATCCCATTCCCTAGACATTAGGGGAAGAAAACCAGAGAGAAATAGATATTAGGCAGAGAGGTAGGCAGATGTCAGGCAGAGAAAGGAATGTAGAACTATAGATAGCCACACACTTATCCTACCCCTTTGGACTTTAGAAAAGAGGAGGAGTATTTTCCTCTAAGCGCTGGCTTGGCAGCCCGCCACAGCCCACTGCCAAAGGCAGCCGTGTCCTCAGCTCTTCAGGGTTTGGAAGAATTTGCTTTGGCCGATAGAATTCTGTGCTGGACCCTCTGATTTCCCGCTTCCTGAGAGGAAGGAAACATTGATAAGGATTCTTTGATTTCCAGACTGTGGGCCAAGCAGAGAGGAGCAAAAGCCCCCCCAGAAAGGAGGATGGGGAGACAGGGAAGAGAAGCCGCAAGAGGGCTCGCAGCGCGGAGTGTCCCTGCTGCCAGCCGCGCCAGCCGCCCCACTCGGCGGGAGGCCCCTTTCCGTGCGGCCAGTGCAAACGGTGCGCCACTTCCTCCTCTCTCTGCTCCAAGCTGCGCCTTTGGACTAAAACAGCCCGACCGTTTCCAAAGGCACCACAGGGCAAGCTGAGGGCACTTGCAGGATCGCCCCTCGCAGCCCTGGTCAAGGTTACAAACCCCCTTTTGCAACCCAAACGGCTCAGTTTAAAGCCAGCATTCCCAATGAAACCTTGCCTTGCCTCAACAGGACGCAGTTCACACAAGTAGAAATTTGGAATTTGATCACTGCCATCAAACCAAGCTTTGATTTCATCAAAAGCTCGGTTTGATGGTGCTGATCAAATTGAAACTAGGATGAAGCAAAAGGAGGAAGACATTTCAAGGAATTGAAAGCAGAAAGATCAGACTCATGGGGCTGATCCGTTTACAAATGCGGCACAGCCTGGAAAGACAGGCAGTCATACTAAAACGGAGATCTCCGTGCTTGCTTTAATGGTGTCTATCAAATTGACCATGGACGGTTTGTTCCCTGTCTTCCAGGCTGTTTGAAACCGTGAAGGAAAGGAACAAACATAGGAGAAGACACCGCCCACGGAAGGAAGCAGAGCCTCTCGGCAAGAAGAAAAGGCCAAATTAGGCAAGCCTGTAGTTGCCCAGGGCTAGCAAGAGTTAGGCGTCAAGAGGACTAGATAGAAATAGGATTGGTTTTTAAGTCTTTAGGGTTGGTCATTCTTCTACTTAGTTTCCATGGTAGGAATCTCTCAATTTATTAGTTAAGATTCAGTAGTAAGTTTGAAGATGTATTAGTAGTATTAGATTTAGCAGTAAATGTAAGAGGTTTTGTGTTCGCTATGCTCTGTCCTTGGTCATTTTGCCTTAGTTGAGACACAAGCTGTCTTTATCATTAAAACAAAGTTGGTTCCATTTTGTCTTTTGTCTTCATGAACTCACTCCAGAAATGTTCCTTCCATTTGCTTGGTGTTGCAAACAGGGCACTTGCCCGGAGAGAAGAATCTGGGCACATGAATCCCCCTACAGGCCCTGCCCCTTGCTCAGCTGGCAGGACTTACAAAGGGGTGTCTCCATTACTGCCAATGAGATAACACTGGCACTTCGTCCTTTGATGCCTAAAAACCTCAGCTGGGAGTGGAAAGGGAGGCTTTGTTGAATTGGATCTAAATGAGTGGTCTTGTCTCACTACACTTTCTGGGATAAAAGCAGAGGCTTCAGTCCTTTTCTGTTGCCCAGCAACATAACTTTGTTTCATTTCGGGGGACAGATGGACTTGACCGCCTTCCAGGTCGTCTCTAGCCTCTCCCATTCTACACAATGAATATCCACATGCACCACAAAGACATCAGGACTTCAGGTTCACTTTCAAATTTCAAGGATTACACTCCCGCTCTGGGCCTCCAGCAACCTCCTCAGCTAAAGCAGAGCGGGTGTGGTCACTATCCCCTCACTTCTCCCAGCTTGGCTATTTGCACCAAAGAAGAATGCAAGTCACTCTTTTATCTAGCCCAGCAAATGGCACTTCCTAGCAAGGCTTTGGTGGCAGGGGCCGGGCAGGATGGCGAGGGGGCCAAGGAGGGGGGAATTGCCAGGTTGCTTCTGGGAAGCTGATGGAAGCTTGCCCTTGTCTGATAGAGGCAGTGCAGGTGGGATCTGGAGCATACAAAGTATCTGCACTGCAGTGGGCCTTGTTCCAGCTGCCCCCTCAGTTTGCTGGCGGCGCGGGTGGAACGTGCAGGCTGGCAAGGAAGCAAGATTTGCTTTTGCTTAACCTTAGGCAGGAAAGCAGCAAAAGTGGCTGGGCTTTGCCATATCTGGGACCTAAGTATTAAAACAAACATCAAGACCATCGCTGTGCAAAAGTCATTCTGTTAGTGTTCCTTTCTTAGAGGAATCCCAGAGCATTAGAGATGAACATTCTCCCTTCTTCAAGGAAGGCAGCTGGAAGAATGACATAGGAATTTGGCACTACGTATTGACTACAAAAATGCTGGTGGACTGCCCCGCTCTGTGTCCCCATCAGTTCCCATGAAAAACATCCTATTTCTCCAAGTTTCAAGGAAGGAGTGTTGAGATGAGAGACCACCTCAGTAGCCCAAAGGAGGCAAAACATCAAGGCACCTTACTGGGCAGCAATAGCACAAGTGAGCAAGGGGGCAGGAGGAATGCCTCCACTTTGAGAGAAAGCTTTGGAGCTGGTTCTCCACTCAACAACTTGCAACCTCTAGCTCCTCTCAGAGCCAGAGGAGAGCCAGCGGCGGCGGTCCCTCTGGTTCTCTGGGGCAGGAGATGTGGTCTGGGCCCTTGGACAGAGCCAGGCTCCTGCGCACGTTCAGCTGCAGGCACCTGACAGAGAAGCACAGAGAAGACCCAGAGCTGTCCCTGCACTGCTTTTGCCCGTCTCATCAGAGGACTGATGAGAAGCAGTGGGAAGGTTCTCAGAGCAAACTTACAGCAGAAGAAGCAAAAGGGGCAAAGGTGGCCCATCCCTGTTCCTGTGCCCTGGGTCCCCGGGGCTTCTGCATGGAATGCTGCCCGTAGCAACTGTCCTTGTCTCCTACTCCTGCGGCCGTTGGTGGAACACTGGTGGACCAGCGGTGGAGCAGCAGCTGCAGGATCTGCTCCTGGGCTCTCCCTGACCAGCCACCTTCTGGCACCACTCGGCGCCAGACCTGGCCTCTGGATCGACACCCTCGTCTCCTCGTCTGCCGCCAGGCATCCGCACAGCACTTTGGCACTGTCAAAGGTAAGAAAGTCCCCGTTTGCCCTCCAAGCACTAACAGAAGGGCAGGAGGCTCCAGCTGGCTCTCCCACCAGCCACCACAGACAGGCTGTGGGCTCGCTTTCCCCAGACCAGGTTCCGCATGAAGGCGGGCTCCAGCTTCTCCAGGAATAATGCTGCCTCCAGGGAAAACACAGACCTTTCCATAGAGGACGTAGAGATCTGCAAGTCACGGTGCACTTGCAGATTCTCGTCCACTGATGACCCGATTCAAAGTTCTTGGCACCCATTTCACTCCCAAAACTGAGTTGTGCTGACCCCAAAACAAATTGGTCATTCCTTAGCAGTTCAGGGCTTCACTGTCAACAAATCCTGTTACGCCCTGACCCTGCTGGCATCTCCTCCAAAGCTTCAGAAACCAGAATGATGGCACTTCTCCTCTGTCAGGGCTTCTCCTTCAATACTGGCTTTCATCTTCAAAAATGATCTCTTCTCCGCAATACTTACAGACTTACATACTTACAACAGTTACAGATACATTCTATTTCAATATCTTTAAAGAGATTTGGTTTTTTGGATCTCGTTGTGATAGAGATGTTGGGGGTAGATTTGTCTGTGTTTTTCAATGTCCGTAAGGCTGTTTCTGCCTCATGGTCAGAGGCAGCCATGAAATGCCGTCTTGAGTGGTCCTGGTGAAGAGCACAGTCACAGTATCACAGAACTTTCTGGGCTGGAAGGGATTCTCCAAATCATCTAGCCCACATCGTGGGCCTGCCCAGGAAAGCCTCAAGAATCACACCCCGGGTCCAAGGGCAGTGTCCAAACACTTTTGGAGCTCTGTCAGGCTTGCTGCTGTCACCCCTTCCCTGGGGAGGCTGTTCCAGTGCCCAATCACCCTCGGGGTGGAGGAGCATTTTCCTCAGATCCGACCAAAGCCTGCCCTGGCACATCTTCCCTGCCATTCTCTTGGGTCTTCTCCCTGGCCCCAAGACTGAAGAGAGTGGTGCATGCCCTTCTGCTTCCCCTCTTGAGCAAGCTGCAGGCTGCTAGAGCTCCAGCCTCCGGAATTCCAAGTGAAAAAGGCAGCAATGGCACCAAACTGAGGGGAGCTGGGACAGAGGAGCTTGTGCTTGGCAATGATGAGGATGAGAAGGAAGCCTACCCACACATCTCGGCAGAAGGATTGTTATCCGGAGCATTGTTTGGATCTCTTTCAGGTGCAAAGGAGGGGCACAATGAAGAGGAAAGCAAGAGCCAAGAGTCAGCCGTGAGTTTTGGCACAGGGTTAAAGGACAGCAAGCTTGAGGAATGGCAGAGAGGAGAACTGCTGTTTCAGAGTCAGGGTGGGATTGGTGCAAGGCTTTGGGTCCACGGGCGCTGTCTCTTGACCGCTTGCCTTTCTTACGTCCACCTCCCTCTTCCTTTAGACACATCAATGTTGGCAGTGACTTTCAGGCCGAGCTCCCAGAGCTGCAGACCACACCACCAAGTGAGGATGAAGAGCCTGCAACCCTGGTCTGGAAGCCCTGGGGGGAAGATGACTCTGACATGGAAAAACCTGACAGAGGTAGCTCTCAAGCTTTTCTTCCACCCCTGAGATACGTGCCTGTGTGTAAGGCTGCTTTTTGGGTAAAAAGGCAGCTGTTTGCAGGCTCTGCTTCTCTCCTTCTCTCGCCCATCTTCCCACGCGGAAGTGTTAGAGGCAAGGAGAATGCTCTGCTCTTGTAGCAGAGCAGGAAAAAGAGCAAGCGTCCTGCTCTCCAAATTGGCAAGGGGCATTTGCCACTGGAAGGGGGGAGATTGGCCCCCATTTCTTATTACAAAAGCTGCTTTGAAAGCAGAGCCAGCACTGCGCGGGCCCTTGGTTCAGCTGCCCCTGTCGTTGCTCTCCTTTCCATGCTCCCCCAGCTGCTGTCTGTAGCTCCTGTGCTTTCCTTCTGCCTTGGATGGCAACCTTTGGCCCTTCTCGGCTCAAGCCTGCCTTTTGGCGGCTCTCTGTTGTGCTTGCAGTAAGAGAACTGTTGGACATGGCCAGCTCCCGTGGCATTGCCGGGCCAGCAGCTAACCTGGAGCTCGCCCTGCACTGCCTGCACCAGGCACGCGGCAGCGTTCTGGTAAGAAGCGGCTGTTTGGGGGCAGAGAAGAGTGGGCAGGGAATTCGGAGGGCCCGGGCACTGGGACAGCCTTTCCTGGCTGCTCTTTGAAGAGGGCACTTAACAGCAAGGCCAGAGCACTTGCTGCCTGCTGGGTCTCCTCCAGCTGTGCCAGGGCTGAGCCCAAATGGCTCGAGCAGGAACAATATCTCTCCTGGAGGCAGCGGCGGGGAGGCTCCTGCAGCCTGCTGCCTTGTAAATTGCCTGGAGATCTGTGTTCTCTAAGGCATTTGGAGGGGAGATTCCCAGAAGCCTCAGTGAGCTGAGGCAATTCTGGGTGCAGGAGCAGCAAAATCACAGAGCTGCTGAGCCAAATGCCGCTCTTGGGGACCAGGATCAAAGAGCTGGGCAGCCAAAGCGAGGGACTGGGAGCAAATCACAATTTTTGGCCCATGTGGGAGCCAGTTGCCGCAATCCCTAAGGAGGCAAAGTAGGTGAAAGGCAGCATTTATGGTTTTGGGCTTCTGTTTATTGTTGTGGGGCAGCTAAAGCCTTTTTCCCCTTGGATCTTGCAGGAGGCTCTGGAGATGCTGCTCTCGGGGGAGCCTAAAACACCTCAAGGCCATCCCTTGGCTGATTATCATTACGCAGGTAACCAAAGCAGAGCTTCTTCCTTCACTGGCAGATGCTGCCGGCCCCTTAACTGCTGTGTCAGCCATTTCCGCTTAAACAAATTGTGCTGAACACCCGCACAAGGTCTGGTCTTCTCCGGGGGCGGGGAAAGCACCAGCAGCTCCTCCTTCAGCTTCACTTGTTTTCCATGCCTTTTCCCTGGGGAATGCCTGCCCTTCTCCTTCTGAGGGAGCAGACATGTACACGGGTGAATGATGGCTGGCGCCGATTTTGTTTGGGCAGTCAGTGGGATCTACTTCAAGCGGATGGAGGCTTCAATTTACCTTCTGCTTTTTATGGCCAGGCTCCGACACATGGACACCTGAGGAGAAGGAGTCCTTCCAAAAGGCTTTCCACACCTACGGCAAGGATTTTCATCTCATCCAGAAGCAGGTAAAGCCATAGCACCTTCTTTACCCTAGCAGACCATCAGAAGGAAAGGTTGCTTATTTCTGATACCAAATACAGGAATTCAGTGCCAAAAGTGTTAAAGTAGTAACAAAAGGGGAAATCCAAGGCCTGCGGGAAAGTGTTGATCCTGCCTCTCCAGCCCTTTTCTCCAAGCTGTCTTGCAAGAAGAAGCTTTATGCTGTCAGGCTTGTCTCACACGTGTGCTGCTGCTTCCACAACACCTTGTGCCAAAATAACTGGAGTGAGCCACGGAAAAAGAACTGTGCTAGACGGATTGGTTGTTGATCTGTGCATTCCGCGTGGTCCCACGTAGCATAATACACTCTTCACTCCACTGCATGATGCTCCTCTTAGTCCACATTGATTTCATTTGACACCCTACTCCATTTAATCCATGATTTTACTTTCTCCTTTACTCCATATTCTACTTTTTCTCCAATGCAGCCTACAGCAAGGCCACTTGAGATTCTTGCTTTTTCTCTTCACAACAGATCCAGAGTAAGACCGTGGCACAGTGTGTGGAATACTACTACTCCTGGAAAAAAGAGCATCAACTTGCCAGCACTCTTGCTCAGGTGAGCGGCAAGAGAATTGAGACATGCCAGGAGGGTCAAGAAACTGGGAGAAGGGGACAAAACCTGCTGATGAGCCATGCCAGACGCCGCTTGGCCAGGATCACATCGTCCCATGCGCTGGGAAAAGCGCAGCAGATGCTGCCCAGGGCTTCATTGTGCTGCTGCCCTGAAATACGGAATCCTAAAAACATAACTTTGACCCGAGAAGGCAGCACCGCCACCCAAATGGCCTTTGACTCTCTACAGATTGCTTTCTCAAGGGCTGGCAGCCTCGCTGATTCCAATCCCACCCTTACTTCGCAACTGTTGCTAACATCAGCAATCCCAGCTGCCTCCTAGGAGAAGCTGCGCTCTTTCAGGGATCTTTTTTAGAATCCCAGCGTACTCCCCAAAAAGGAGCTGCGGGTGCTGTGGCTCCGCTAGGACTTTCCTTACCGGCAAACAGCCACTTGGTTCACAATGATAGAGAGAGAAGGAGAGGGAGCAGTATTATTTTGGGTAGTAGAAAATGAGGAAGAATGTGTCTTCACTAATTTGAATAAATTTAAATCCCATTCCCTAGACATTAGGGGAAGAAAACCAGAGAGAAATAGATATTAGGCAGAGAGGTAGGCAGATGTCAGGCAGAGAAAGGAATGTAGAACTATAGATAGCCACACACTTATCCTACCCCTTTGGACTTTAGAAAAGAGGAGGAGTATTTTCCTCTAAGCGCTGGCTTGGCAGCCCGCCACAGCCCACTGCCAAAGGCAGCCGTGTCCTCAGCTCTTCAGGGTTTGGAAGAATTTGCTTTGGCCGATAGAATTCTGTGCTGGACCCTCTGATTTCCCGCTTCCTGAGAGGAAGGAAACATTGATAAGGATTCTTTGATTTCCAGACTGTGGGCCAAGCAGAGAGGAGCAAAAGCCCCCCCAGAAAGGAGGATGGGGAGACAGGGAAGAGAAGCCGCAAGAGGGCTCGCAGCGCGGAGTGTCCCTGCTGCCAGCCACGCCAGCCGCCCCACTCGGCGGGAGGCCCCTTTCCGTGCGGCCAGTGCAAACGGTGCGCCACTTCCTCCTCTCTCTGCTCCAAGCTGCGCCTTTGGACTAAAACAGCCTGACCGTTTCCAAAGGCACCACAGGGCAAGCTGAGGGCACTTGCAGGATCGCCCCTCGCAGCCCTGGTCAAGGTTACAAACCCCCTTTTGCAACCCAAATGGCTCAGTTTAAAGCCAGCATTCCCAATGAAAACTTGCCTTGCCTCAACAGGACGCAGTTCACACAAGTAGAAATTTGGAATTTGATCACTGCCATCAAACCAAGCTTTGATTTCATCAAAAGCTCGGTTTGATGGTGCTGATCAAATTGAAACTAGGATGAAGCAAAAGGAGGAAGACATTTCAAGGAATTGAAAGCAGAAAGATCAGACTCATGGGGCTGATCCGTTTACAAATGCGGCACAGCCTGGAAAGGCAGGCAGTCATACTAAAACGGAGATCTCCGTGCTTGCTTTAATGGTGTCTATCAAATTGACCATGGACGGTTTGTTCCCTGTCTTCCAGGCTGTTTGAAACCGTGAAGGAAAGGAACAAACACAGGAGAAGACACCGCCCACGGAAGGAAGCGGAGCCTCTCCACAAGAAGAAAAGGCCAAATTAGGCAAGCCTGTAGTTGCCCAGGGCTAGCAAGAGTTAGGCGTCAAGAGGACTAGATAGAAATAGGATTGGTTTTTAAGTCTTTAGGGTTGGTCATTCTTCTACTTAGTTTCCATGGTAGGAATCTCTCAATTTATTAGTTAAGATCCAGTAGTCATTTTGAAGATGTATTAGTAGTATTAGATTTAGCAGTAAATGTAAGAGGTTTTGTGTTCGCTATGCTCTGTCCTTGGTCATTTTGCCTTAGTTGAGACACAAGCTGTCTTTATCATTAAAACAAAGTTGGTTCCATTTTGTCTTTTGTCTTCATGAACTCACTCCAGAAATGTTCCTTCCATTTGCTTGGTGTTGCAAACAGGGCACTTGCCCTGAGAGAAGAATCTGGGCACATGAATCCCCCTACAGGCCCTGCCCCTTGCTCAGCTGGCAGGACTTACAAAGGGGTGTCTCCATTACTGCCAATGAGATAACACTGGCACTTCGTCCTTTGATGCCTAAAAACCTCAGCTGGGAGTGGAAAGGGAGGCTTTGTTGAATTGGATCTAAATGAGTGGTCTTGTCTCACTACACTTTCTGGGATAAAAGCAGAGGCTTCAGTCCTTTTCTGTTGCCCAGCAACATAACTTTGTTTCATTTCGGGGAAAGATGGACTTGACCGCCTTCCAGGACGTCTCTAGCCTCTCCCATTCTACACAATGAATATCCACATGCACCACAAAGACATCAGGACTTCAGGTTCACTTTCAAATTTCAAGGATTACGCTCCCACTCTGGGCCTCCAGCAATCTCCTCAGCTAAAGCAGAGCGGGTGTGGTCACTATCCCCTCACTTCTCCCAGCTTGGCTATTTGCACCAAAGAAGAATGCAAGTCACTCTTTTATCTAGCCCAGCAAATGGCACTTCCTAGCAAGGCTTTGGTGGCAGGGGCCGGGCAGGATGGCGAGGGGGCCAAGGAGGGGGGAATTGCCAGGTTGCTTCTGGGAAGCTGATGGAAGCTTGCCCTTGTCTGATAGAGGCAGTGCAGGTGGGATCTGGAGCATACAAAGTATCTGCACTGCAGTGGGCCTTGTTCCAGCTGCCCCCTCAGTTTGCTGGCGGCGCGGGTGGAACGTGCAGGCTGGCAAGGAAGCAAGATTTGCTTTTGCTTAACCTTAGGCAGGAAAGCAGCAAAAGTGGCTGGGCTTTGCCATATCTGGGACCTAAGTATTAAAACAAACATCAAGACCATCGCTGTGCAAAAGTCATTCTGTTAGTGTTCCTTTCTTAGAGGAATCCCAGAGCATTAGAGATGAACATTCTCCCTTCTTCAAGGAAGGCAGCTGGAAGAATGACATAGGAATTTGGCACTACGTATTGACTACAAAAATGCTGGTGGACTGCCCCGCTCTGTGTCCCCATCAGTTCCCATGAAAAACATCCTATTTCTCCAAGTTTCAAGGAAGGAGTGTTGAGATGAGAGACCACCTCAGTAGCCCAAAGGAGGCAAAACATCAAGGCACCTTACTGGGCACCAATAGCACAAGTGAGCAAGGGGGCAGGAGGAATGCCTCCACTTGGAGAGAAAGCTTTGGAGCTGGTTCTCCACTCAACGACTTGCAACCTCTAGCTCCTCTCAGAGCCAGAGGAGAGCCAGCGGCGGCAGTCCCTCTGGTTCTCTGGGGCAGGAGATGTGGTCTGGGCCCTTGGACAGAGCCAGGCTCCTGCGCACGTTCAGCTGCAGGCACCTGACAGAGAAGCACAGAGAAGACCCAGAGCTGTCCCTGCACTGCTTTTGCCCGTCTCATCAGAGGACTGATGAGAAGCAGTGGGAAGGTTCTCAGAGCAAACTTACAGCAGAAGAAGCAAAAGGGGCAAAGGTGGCCCATCCCTGTTCCTGTGCCCTGGGTCCCCGGGGCTTCTGCATGGAATGTTGCCCGTAGCAACTGTCGTTGTCTCCTACTCCTGCGGCCGTTGGTGGAACACTGGTGGACCAGCGGTGGAGCAGCAGCTGCAGGATCTGCTCCTGGGCTCTCCCTGACCAGCCACCTTCTGGCACCACTCGGCGCCAGACCTGGCCTCTGGATCGACACCCTCGTCTCCTCGTCTGCCGCCAGGCATCCGCACAGCACTTTGGCACTGTCAAAGGTAAGAAAGTCCCCGTTTGCCCTCCAAGCACTAACAGAAGGGCAGGAGGCTCCAGCTGGCTCTCCCACCAGCCACCACAGACAGGCTGTGGGCTCGCTTTCCCCAGACCAGGTTCCGCATGAAGGCGGGCTCCAGCTTCTCCAGGAATAATGCTGCCTCCAGGGAAAACACAGACCTTTCCATAGAGGACGTAGAGATCTGCAAGTCACGGTGCACTTGCAGATTCTCGTCCACTGATGACCCGATTCAAAGTTCTTGGCACACATTTCACTCCCAAAACTGAGTTGTGGTGACCCCAAAACAAATTGGTCATTCCTTAGCAGTTCAGGGCTTCACTGTCAACAAATCCTCTTACGCCCTGACCCTGCTGGCATCTCCTCCAAAGCTTCAGAAACCAGAATGATGGCACTTCTCCTCTGTCAGGGCTTCTCCTTCAATACTGGCTTTCATCTTCAAAAATGATCTCTTCTCCGCAATACTTACAGACTTACATACTTACAACAGTTACAGATACATTCTATTTCAATATCTTTAAAGAGATTTGGTTTTTTGGATCTCGTTGTGATAGAGATGTTGGGGGTAGATTTGTCTGTGTTTTTCAATGTCCGTAAGGCTGTTTCTGCCTCATGGTCAGAGGCAGCCATGAAATGCCGTCTTGAGTGGTCCTGGTGAAGAGCACAGTCACAGTATCACAGAACTTTCTGGGCTGGAAGGGATTCTCCAAATCATCTAGCCCACATCGGTGGCCTGCCCAGGAAAGCCTCAAGAATCACACCCCGGGCCCAAGGGCAGTGTCCAAACACTTTTGGAGCTCTGTCAGGCTTGCTGCTGTCACCCCTTCCCTGGGGAGGCTGTTCCAGTGCCCAATCACCCTCGGGGTGGAGGAGCATTTTCCTCAGATCCGACCAAAGCCTGCCCTGGCACATCTTCCCTGCCATTCTCTTGGGTCTTCTCCCTGGCCCCAAGACTGAAGAGAGTGGTGCATGCCCTTCTGCTTCCCCTCTTGAGCAAGCTGCAGGCTGCTAGAGCTCCAGCCTCCGGAATTCCAAGTGAAAAAGGCAGCAATGGCACCAAACTGAGGGGAGCTGGGACAGAGGAGCTTGTGCTTGGCAATGATGAGGATGAGAAGGAAGCCTACCCACACATCTCGGCAGAAGGATTTTCACCCGGAGCATTGTTTGGATCTCTTTCAGGTGCAAAGGAGGGGCACAATGAAGAGGAAAGCAAGAGCCAAGAGTCAGCCGTGAGTTTTGGCACAGGGTTAAAGGACAGCAAGCTTGAGGAATGGCAGAGAGGAGAACTGCTGTTTCAGAGTCAGGGTGCAAGGCTTTGGGTCCACGGGCGCTGTCTCTTGACCGCTTGCCTTTCTTACGTCCACCTCCCTCTTCCTTTAGACACATCAATGTTGGCAGTGACTTTCAGGCCGAGCTCCCAGAGCTGCAGACCACACCACCAAGTGAGGATGAAGAGCCTGCAACCCTGGTCTGGAAGCCCTGGGGGGAAGATGACTCTGACATGGAAAAACCTGACAGAGGTAGCTCTCAAGCTTTTCTTCCACCCCTGAGATACGTGCCTGTGTGTAAGGCTGCTTTTTGGGTAAAAAGGCAGCTGTTTGCAGGCTCTGCTTCTCTCCTTCTCTCGCCCATCTTCCCACGCGGAAGTGTTAGAGGCAAGGAGAACGCTCTGCGCTTGTAGCAGAGCAGGAAAAAGAGCAAGCGTCCTGCTCTCCAAATTGGCAAGGGGCATTTGCCACTGGAAGGGGGGAGATTGGCCCCCATTTCTTATTACAAAAGCTGCTTTGAAAGCAGAGCCAGCACTGCGCGGGCCCTTGGTTCAGCTGCCCCTGTCGTTGCTCTCCTTTCCATGCTCCCCCAGCTGCTGTCTGTAGCTCCTGTGCTTTCCTTCTGCCTTGGATGGCAACCTTTGGCCCTTCTCGGCTCAAGCCTGCCTTTTGGCGGCTCTCTGTTGTGCTTGCAGTAAGAGAACTGTTGGACATGGCCAGCTCCCGTGGCATTGCCGGGCCAGCAGCTAACCTGGAGCTCGCCCTGCACTGCCTGCACCAGGCCCGTGGCAGCGTTCCGGTAAGAAGCGGCTGTTTGGGGGCAGAGAAGAGTGGGCAGGGAATTCGGAGGGCCCGGGCACTGGGACAGCCTTTCCTGGCTGCTCTTTGAAGAGGGCACTTAACAGCAAGGCCAGAGCACTTGCTGCCTGCTGGGTCTCCTCCAGCTGTGCCAGGGCTGAGCCCAAATGGCTCGAGCAGGAACAATATCTCTCCTGGAGGCAGCGGCGGGGAGGCTCCTGCAGCCTGCTGCCTTGTAAATTGCCTGGAGATCTGTGTTCTCTAAGGCATTTGGAGGGGAGATTCCCAGAAGCCTCAGTGAGCTGAGGCAATTCTGGGTGCAGGAGCAGCAAAATCACAGAGCTGCTGAGCCAAATGCCGCTCTTGGGGACCAGGATCAAAGAGCTGGGCAGCCAAAGCGAGGGACTGGGAGCAAATCACAAGTTTTGGCCCATGTGGGAGCCAGTTGCCGCAATCCCTAAGGAGGCAAAGTAGGTGAAAGGCAGCATTTATGGTTTTGGGCTTCTGTTTATTGTTGTGGGGCAGCTAAAGCCTTTTTCCCCTTGGATCTTGCAGGAGGCTCTGGAGATGCTGCTCTCGGGGGGGCCTAAACCACCTCAAGGCCATCCCTTGGCTGATTATCATTACGCAGGTAACCAAAGCAGAGCTTCTTCCTTCACTGGCAGATGCTGCCGGCCCCTTAACTGCTGTGTCGGCCATTTCCGCTTAAACAAATTGTGCTGAACACCCGCACAAGGTCTGGTCTTCTCCGGGGGCGGGGAAAGCACCAGCAGCTCCTCCTTCAGCTTCACTTGTTTTCCATGCCTTTTCCCTGGGGAATGCCTGCCCTTCTCCTTCTGAGGGAGCAGACATGTACACAGGTGAACGATGGCTGGCGCCGATTTTGTTTGGGCAGTCAGTGGGATCTACTTCAAGTGGATGGAGGCTTCAATTTACCTGCTGCTTTTTATGGCCAGGCTCTGATAGATGGACACCTGAGGAGAAGGAGTCCTTCCAAAAGGCTTTCCACACCTACGGCAAGGATTTTCATCTCATCCAGAAGCAGGTAAAGCCATAGCACCTTCTTTACCCTAGCAGACCATCAGAAGGAAAGGTTGCTTATTTCTGCTACCAAATACTGGACTTCAGTCTCTCTCTTCTCAAGTGCCAAAAATGTTAAAGTAGTAACAAAAGGGGACATCCAAGGCCTGCGGGAAAATGCTGATCCTGACTCTCCAGCCCTTTTCTCCAAGCTGTCTTACAAGAAGAAGCTTTATGCTGTCAGGCTTGTCTCACACGTGTGCTGCTGCTTCCACAACAGCTTCTGCTGGAATAACTGGAGTGAGCCACGGAAAAAGAACTGTGCTAGATGGATTGGTTGTTGATCTGTGCATTCCACGTGGTCCCACGTAGCATAATACACTCTTCACTCCACTGCCTGATGCTCCTCTTAGTCCACATTGATTTCATTTGACACCCTACTCCATTTAATCCATGATTTTACTTTCTCCTTTACTCCATATTCTACTTTTTCTCCAATGCAGCCTACAGCAAGGCCACTTGAGATTCTTGCTTTTTCTCTTCACAACAGATCCAGAGTAAGACCGTGGCACAGTGTGTGGAATACTACTACTCTTGGAAAAAAGAGCATCAACTTGCCAGCACTCTTGCTCAGGTGAGCGGCAAGAGAATTGAGACATGCCAGGAGGGTCAAGAAACTGGGAGAAGGGGACAAAACCTGCTGATGAGCCATGCCAGACGCCGCTTGGCCAGGATCACATCGTCCCATGCGCTGGGAAAAGCGCAGCAGATGCTGCCCAGGGCTTCATTGTGCTGCTGCCCTGAAATACGGAATCCTAAAAACATAACTTTGACCCGAGAAGGCAGCACCGCCACCCAAATGGCCTTTGACTCTCTACAGATTGCTTTCTCAAGGGCTGGCAGCCTCGCTGATTCCAATCCCATTTTTAATTCGCAACTGTTGCTAACATCAGCAATCCCAGCTGCCTCTTAGGAGAAGCTGCGCTCTTTCAGGGATCTTTTTTAGAATCCCAGCGTACTCCCCAAAAAGGAGCTGCGGGTGCTGTGGCTCCGCTAGGACTTTCCTTACCGGCAAACAGCCACTTGGTTCACAATGATAGAGAGAGAAGGAGAGGGAGCAGTATTATTTTGGGTAGTAGAAAATGAGGAAGAATGTGTCTTCACTAATTTGAATAAATTTAAATCCCATTCCCTAGACATTAGGGGAAGAAAACCAGAGAGAAATAGATATTAGGCAGAGAGGTAGGCAGATGTCAGGCAGAGAAAGGAATGTAGAACTATAGATAGCCACACACTTATCCTACCCCTTTGGACTTTAGAAAAGAGGAGGAGTATTTTCCTCTAAGCGCTGGCTTGGCAGCCCGCCACAGCCCACTGCCAAAGGCAGCCGTGTCCTCAGCTCTTCAGGGTTTGGAAGAATTTGCTTTGGCCGATAGAATTCTGTGCTGGACCCTCTGATTTCCCGCTTCCTGAGAGGAAGGAAACATTGATAAGGATTCTTTGATTTCCAGACTGTGGGCCAAGCAGAGAGGAGAAAAAGCCCCCCCAGAAAGGAGGATGGGGAGACAGGGAAGAGAAGCCGCAAGAGGGCTCGCAGCGCGGAGTGTCCCTGCTGCCAGCCGCGCCAGCCGCCCCACTCGGCGGGAGGCCCCTTTCCGTGCGGCCAGTGCAAACGGTGCGCCACTTCCTCCTCTCTCTGCTCCAAGCTGCGCCTTTGGACTAAAACAGCCTGACCGTTTCCAAAGGCACCACAGGGCAAGCTGAGGGCACTTGCAGGATCGCCCCTCGCAGCCCTGGTCAAGGTTACAAACCCCCTTTTGCAACCCAAACGGCTCAGTTTAAAGCCAGCATTCCCAATGAAACCTTGCCTTGCCTCAACAGGACGCAGTTCACACAAGTAGAAATTTGGAATTTGATCACTGCCATCAAACCAAGCTTTGATTTCATCAAAAGCTCGGTTTGATGGTGCTGATCAAATTGAAACTAGGATGAAGCAAAAGGAGGAAGACATTTCAAGGAATTGAAAGCAGAAAGATCAGACTCATGGGGCTGATCCGTTTACAAATGCGGCACAGCCTGGAAAGACAGGCAGTCATACTAAAACGGAGATCTCCGTGCTTGCTTTAATGGTGTCTATCAAATTGACCATGGACGGTTTGTTCCCTGTCTTCCAGGCTGTTTGAAACCGTGAAGGAAAGGAACAAACACAGGAGAAGACACCGCCCACGGAAGGAAGCAGAGCCTCTCGGCAAGAAGAAAAGGCCAAATTAGGCAAGCCTGTAGTTGCCCAGGGCTAGCAAGAGTTAGGCGTCAAGAGGACTAGATAGAAATAGGATTGGTTTTTAAGTCTTTAGGGTTGGTCATTCTTCTACTTAGTTTCCATGGTAGGAATCTCTCAATTTATTAGTTAAGATCCAGTAGTCATTTTGAAGATGTATTAGTAGTATTAGATTTAGCAGTAAATGTAAGAGGTTTTGTGTTCGCTATGCTCCGTCCTTGGTCATTTTGCCTTAGTTGAGACACAAGCTGTCTTTATCATTAAAACAAAGTTGGTTCCATTTTGTCTTTTGTCTTCATGAACTCACTCCAGAAATGTTCCTTCCATTTGCTTGGTGTTGCAAACAGGGCACTTGCCCTGAGAGAAGAATCTGGGCACATGAATCCCCCTACAGGCCCTGCCCCTTGCTCAGCTGGCAGGACTTACAAAGGGGTGTCTCCATTACTGCCAATGAGATAACACTGGCACTTCGTCCTTTGATGCCTAAAAACCTCAGCTGGGAGTGGAAAGGGAGGCTTTGTTGAATTGGATCTAAATGAGTGGTCTTGTCTCACTACACTTTCTGGGATAAAAGCAGAGGCTTCAGTCCTTTTCTGTTGCCCAGCAACATAACTTTGTTTCATTTCGGGGGACAGATGGACTTGACCGCCTTCCAGGACGTCTCTAGCCTTTCCCATTCTACACAATGAATATCCACATGCACCACAAAGACATCAGGACTTCAGGTTCACTTTCAAATTTCAAGGATTACACTCCCGCTCTGGGCCTCCAGCAACCTCCTCAGCTAAAGCAGAGCGGGTGTGGTCACTATCCCCTCACTTCTCCCAGCTTGGCTATTTGCACCAAAGAAGAATCCAAGTCACTCTTTTATCTAACCCAGCAAATGGCACTTCCTAGCAAGGCTTTGGTGGCAGGGGCCGGGCAGGATGGCGAGGGGGCCAAGGAGGGGGGAATTGCCAGGTTGCTTCTGGGAAGCTGATGGAAGCTTGCCCTTGTCTGATAGAGGCAGTGCAGGTGGGATCTGGAGCATACAAAGTATCTGCACTGCAGTGGGCCTTGTTCCAGCTGTCCCCTCAGTTTGCTGGCGGCACGTGTGGAACGTGCAGGCTGGCAAGGAAGCAAGATTTGCTTTTGCTTAACCTTAGGCAGGAAAGCAGCAAAAGTGGCTGGGCTTTGCCATATCTGGGACCTAAGTATTAAAACAAACATCAAGACCATCGCTGTGCAAAAGTCATTCTGTTAGTGTTCCTTTCTTAGAGGAATCCCAGAGCATTAGAGATGAACATTCTCCCTTCTTCAAGGAAGGCAGCTGGAAGAATGACATAGGAATTTGGCACTACGTATTGACTACAAAAATGCTGGTGGACTGCCCCGCTCTGTGTCCCCATCAGTTCCCATGAAAAACATCCTATTTCTCCAAGTTTCAAGGAAGGAGTGTTGAGATGAGAGACCACCTCAGTAGCCCAAAGGAGGCAAAACATCAAGGCACCTTACTGGGCAGCAATAGCACAAGTGAGCAAGGGGGCAGGAGGAATGCCTCCACTTTGAGAGAAAGCTTTGGAGCTGGTTCTCCACTCAACGACTTGCAACCTCTAGCTCCTCTCAGAGCCAGAGGAGAGCCAGTGGCGGCAGTCCCTCTGGTTCTCTGGGGCAGGAGATGTGGTCTGGGCCCTTGGACAGAGCCAGGCTCCTGCGCACGTTCAGCTGCAGGCACCTGACAGAGAAGCACAGAGAAGACCCAGAGCTGTCCCTGCACTGCTTTTGCCCGTCTCATCAGAGGACTGATGAGAAGCAGTGGGAAGGTTCTCAGAGCAAACTTGCAGCAGAAGAAGCAAAAGGGGCAAAGGTGGCCCATCCCTGTTCCTGTGCCCTGGGTCCCCGGGGCTTCTGCATGGAATGTTGCCCGTAGCAACTGTCGTTGTCTCCTACTCCTGCGGCCGTTGGTGGAACACTGGTGGACCAGCGGTGGAGCAGCAGCTGCAGGATCTGCTCCTGGGCTCTCCCTGACCAGCCACCTTCTGGCACCACTCGGCGCCAGACCTGGCCTCTGGATCGACACCCTCGTCTCCTCGTCTGCCGCCAGGCATCCGCACAGCACTTTGGCACTGTCAAAGGTAAGAAAGTCCCCGTTTGCCCTCCAAGCACTAACAGAAGGGCAGGAGGCTCCAGCTGGCTCTCCCACCAGCCACCACAGACAGGCTGTGGGCTCGCTTTCCCCAGACCAGGTTCCGCATGAAGGCGGGCTCCAGCTTCTCCAGGAATAATGCTGCCTCCAGGGAAAACACAGACCTTTCCATAGAGGACGTAGAGATCTGCAAGTCACGGCGCACTTGCAGATTCTCGTCCACTGATGACCCGATTCAAAGTTCTTGGCACCCATTTCACTCCCAAAACTGAGTTGTGCTGACCCCAAAACAAATTGGTCATTCCTTAGCAGTTCAGGGCTTCACTGTCAAAAAATCCTCTTACGCCCTGACCCTGCTGGCATCTCCTCCAAAGCTTCAGAAACCAGAATGATGGCACTTCTCCTCTGTCAGGGCTTCTCCTTCAATACTGGCTTTCATCTTCAAAAATGATCTCTTCTCCGCAATACTTACAGACTTACATACTTACAACACTTACAGATACATTCTATTTCAATATCTTTAAAGAGATTTGGTTTTTGGATCTCGTTGTGATAGAGATGTTGGGGGTAGATTTGTCTGTGTTTTTCAATGTCCGTAAGGCTGTTTCTGCCTCATGGTCAGAGGCAGCCATGAAATGCCGTCTTGAGTGGTCCTGGTGAAGAGCACAGTCACAGTATCACAGAACTTTCTGGGCTGGAAGGGATTCTCCAAATCATCTAGCCCACATCGTGGGCCTGCCCAGGAAAGCCTCAAGAATCACACCCCGGGTCCAAGGGCAGTGTCCAAACACTTTTGGAGCTCTGTCAGGCTTGCTGCTGTCACCCCTTCCCTGGGGAGGCTGTTCCAGTGCCCAATCACCCTCGGGGTGGAGGAGCATTTTCCTCAGATCCGACCAAAGCCTGCCCTGGCACATCTTCCCTGCCATTCTCTTGGGTCTTCTCCCTGGCCCCAAGACTGAAGAGAGTGGTGCATGCCCTTCTGCTTCCCCTCTTGAGCAAGCTGCAGGCTGCTACAGCTCCAGCCTCCGGAATTCCAAGTGAAAAACCCAGCAATGGCACCAAACTGAGGGGAGCTGGGACAGAGGAGCTTGTGCTTGGCAATGATGAGGATGAGAAGGAAGGCTACCCACACATCTCGGCAGAAGGATTGTTATCCGGAGCATTGTTTGGATCTCTTTCAGGTGCAAAGGAGGGGCACAATGAAGAGGAAAGCAAGAGCCAAGAGTCAGCCGTGAGTTTTGGCACAGGGTTAAAGGACAGCAAGCTTGAGGAGAACTGCTGTTTGGCAGAGAGGAGAACTGCTGTTTCAGAGTCAGGGTGGGATTGGTGCAAGGCTTTGGGTCCACGGGCGCTGTCTCTTGACCGCTTGCCTTTCTTACGTCCACCTCCCTCTTCCTTTAGACACATCAATGTTGGCAGTGACTTTCAGGCCGAGCTCCCAGAGCTGCAGACCACACCACCAAGTGAGGATGAAGAGCCTGCAACCCTGGTCTGGAAGCCCTGGGGGGAAGATGACTCTGACATGGAAAAACCTGACAGAGGTAGCTCTCCAGCTTTTCTTCCACCCCTCAGATACATGGCTGTGTGTAAGGCTGCTTTTTGGGTAAAAAGGCAGCTTTTTGCAGGCTCTGCTTCTCTCCTTCTCTCGCCCATCTTCCCACGTGGAAGTTTTAGAGGCAAGGAGAATGCTCTGCGCTTGTAGCAGAGCAGGAAAAAGAGCAAGCGTCCTGCTCTCCAAATTGGCCAGGGGCATTTGCCACTGGAAGGGGGGAGATTGGCCCCCATTTCTTATTACAAAAGCTGCTTTGAAAGCAGAGCCAGCACTGCGCGTGCCCTTGGTTCAGCTGCCCCTGTCGTTGCTCTCCTTTCCATGCTCCCCAAGCTGCTGTCTGTAGCTCCTGTGCTTTCCTTCTGCCTTGGATGGCAACCTTTGGCCCTTCTCGGCTCAAGCCTGCCTTTTGGCGGCTCTCTGTTGTGCTTGCAGTAAGAGAACTGTTGGACATGGCCAGCTCCCGTGGCATTGCCGGGCCAGCAGCTAACCTGGAGCTCGCCCTGCACTGCCTGCACCAGGCCCGCGGCAGCGTTCCGGTAAGAAGCGGCTGTTTGGGGGCAGAGAAGAGTGGGCAGGGAATTCGGAGGGCCCGGGCACTGGGACAGCCTTTCCTGGCTGCTCTTTGAAGAGGGCACTTAACAGCAAGGCCAGAGCACTTGCTGCCTGCTGTGTCTCCTCCAGCTGTGCCAGGGCTGAGCCCAAATGGCTCGAGCAGGAACAATATCTCTCCTGGAGACTGCGGCGGGGAGGCTCCTGCAGCCAGCTGCCTTGTAAATTGCCTGGAGATCTGTGTTCTCTAAGGCATTTGGAGGGGAGATTCCCAGAAGCCTCAGTGAGCTGAGGCAATTCTGGGTGCAGGAGCAGCAAAATCACAGAGCTGCTGAGCCAAATGCCGCTCTTGGGGACCAGGATCAAAGAGCTGGGCAGCCAAAGCGAGGGACTGGGAGCAAATCACAAGTTTTGGCCCATGTGGGAGCCAGTTGCCGCAATCCCTAAGGAGGCAAAGTAGGTGAAAGGCAGCATTTATGGTTTTGGGCTTCTGTTTATTGTTGTGGGGCAGCTAAAGCCTTTTTCCCCTTGGATCTTGCAGGAGGCTCTGGAGATGCTGCTCTCGGGGGGGCCTAAACCACCTCAAGGCCATCCCTTGGCTGATTATCATTACGCAGGTAACCAAAGCAGAGCTTCTTCCTTCACTGGCAGATGCTGCCGGCCCCTTAACTGCTGTGTCAGCCATTTCCGCTTAAACAAATTGTGCTGAACACCCGCACAAGGTCTGGTCTTCTCCGGGGGCGGGGAAAGCACCAGCAGCTCCTCCTTCAGCTTCACTTGTTTTCCATGCCTTTTCCCTGGGGAATGCCTGCCCTTCTCCTTCTGAGGGAGCAGACATGTACACGGGTGAACGATGGCTGGCGCCGATTTTGTTTGGGCAGTCAGTGGGATCTACTTCAAGTGGATGGAGGCTTCAATTTACCTTCTGCTTTTTATGGCCAGGCTCCGACACATGGACACCTGAGGAGAAGGAGTCCTTCCAAAAGGCTTTCCACACCTACGGCAAGGATTTTCATCTCATCCAGAAGCAGGTAAAGCCATAGCACCTTCTTTACCCTAGCAGACCATCAGAAGGAAAGGTTGCTTATTTCTGATACCAAATACGGGACTTCAGTCTCTCTCTTCTCAAGTGCCAAAAATGTTAAAGTAGTAACAAAAGGGGACATCCAAGGCCTGCGGGAAAATGCTGATCCTGCCTCTCCAGCCCTTTTCTCCAAGCTGTCTTGCAAGAAGAAGCTTTATGCTGTCAGGCTTGTCTCACACGTGTGCTGCTGCTTCCACAACACCTTGTGCTGGAATAACTGGAGTGAGCCACGGAAAAAGAACTGTGCTAGATGGATTGGTTGTTGATCTGTGCATTCCACGTGGTCCCACGTAGCATAATACACTCTTCACTCCATTGCATGATGCTCCTCTTAGTCCACATTGATTTCATTTGACACCCTACTCCATTTAATCCATGATTTTACTTTCTCCTTTACTCCATATTCTACTTTTTCTCCAATGCAGCCTACAGCAAGGCCACTTGAGATTCTTGCTTTTTCTCTTCACAACAGATCCAGAGTAAGACCGTGGCACAGTGTGTGGAATACTACTACTCCTGGAAAAAAGAGCATCAACTTGCCAGCACTCTTGCTCAGGTGAGCGGCAAGAGAATTGAGACATGCCAGGAGGGTCAAGAAACTGGGAGAAGGGGACAAAACCTGCTGATGAGCCATGCCAGACGCCGCTTGGCCAGGATCACATCGTCCCATGCGCTGGGAAAAGCGCAGCAGATGCTGCCCAGAGCTTCATTGTGCTGCTGCCCTGAAATACGGAATCCTAAAAACATAACTTTGACCCGAGAAGGCAGCACCGCCACCCAAATGGCCTTTGACTCTCTACAGATTGCTTTCTCAAGGGCTGGCAGCCTCGCTGATTCCAATCCCACCCTTACTTCGCAACTGTTGCTAACATCAGCAATCCCAGCTGCCTCCTAGGAGAAGCTGCGCTCTTTCAGGGATCTTTTTTAGAATCCCAGCGTACTCCCCAAAAAGGAGCTGCGGGTGCTGTGGCTCCGCTAGGACTTTCCTTACCGGCAAACAGCCATTTGGTTCACAATGATAGAGAGAGAAGGAGAGGGAGCAGTATTATTTTGGGTAGTAGAAAATGGGGAAGAATGTGTCTTCACTAATTTGAATAAATTTAAATCCCATTCCCTAGACATTAGGGGAAGAAAACCAGAGAGAAATAGATATTAGGCAGAGAGGTAGGCAGATGTCAGGCAGAGAAAGAAACGTAGAACTATAGATAGCCACACACTTATCCTACCCCTTTGGACTTTAGAAAAGAGGAGGAGTATTTTCCTCCAAGCGCTGGCTTGGCAGCCCGCCACAGCCCACTGCCAAATAAAGGCAGCCGTGTCCTCAGCTCTTCAGGGTTTGGAAGAATTTGCTTTGGCCGATAGAATTTTGTGCTGGGCGCTCTGATTTCCCGCTTCCTGAGAGGAAGGAAACATTGATAAGGATTCTTTGATTTCCAGACTGTGGGCCAACCAGAGAGGAGAAAAAGCCCCCCCAGAAAGGAGGATGGGGAGACAGGGAAGAGAAGCCGCAAGAGGGCTCGCAGCGCGGAGTGTCCCTGCTGCCAGCCGCACCAGCCGCCCCACTCGGCGGGAGGCCCCTTTCCGTGCGGCCAGTGCAAACGGTGCGCCACTTCCTCCTCTCTCTGCTCCAAGCTGCGCCTTTGGACTAAAACAGCCTGACCCTTTCCAAAGGCACCACAGGGCAAGCTGAGGGCACTTGCAGGATCGCCCCTCGCAGCCCTGGTCAAGGTTACAAACCCCCTTTTGCAACCCAAACGGCTCAGTTCAAAGCCAGCATTCCCAATGAAACCTTGCCTTGCCTCAACAGGATGCAGTTCACACAAGTAGAAATTTGGAATTTGATCACTGCCATCAAACCAAGCTTTGATTTCATCAAAAGCTCGGTTTGATGGTGCTGATCAAATTGAAACTAGGATGAAGCAAAAGGAGGAAGACATTTCAAGGAATTGAAAGCAGAAAGATCAGACTCATGGGGCTGATCCGTTTACAAATGCGGCACAGCCTGGAAAGACAGGCAGTCATACTAAAACGGAGATCTCCGTGCTTGCTTTAATGGTGTCTATCAAATTGACCATGGACGGTTTGTTCCCTGTCTTCCAGGGTGTTTGAAAGCGTGAAGGAAAGGAACAAACACAGGAGAAGACACCGCCCACGGAAGGAAGCAGAGCCTCTCCGCAAGAAGAAAAGGCCAAATTAGACAAGCCTGTAGTTGCCCAGGGCTAGCAAGAGTTAGGCGTCAAGAGGACTAGATAGAAATAGGATTGGTTTTTAAGTCTTTAGGGTTGGTCATTCTTCTACTTAGTTTCCATGGTAGGAATCTCTCAATTTATTAGTTAAGATTCAGTAGTAAGTTTGAAGATGTATTAGTAGTATTAGATTTAGCAGTAAATGTAAGAGGATTTGTGTTCGCTATGCTCTGTCCTTGGTCATTTTGCCTTAGTTGAGACACAAGCTGTCTTTATCATTAAAACAAAGTTGGTTCCATTTTGTCTTTTGTCTTCATGAACTCACTCCAGAAATGTTCCTTCCATTTGCTTGGTGTTGCAAACAGGGCACTTGCCCTGAGAGAAGAATCTGGGCACATGAATCCCCCTACAGGCCCTGCCCCTTGCTCAGCTGGCAGGACTTACAAAGGGGTGTCTCCATTACTGCCAATGAGATAACACTGGCACTTCGTCCTTTGATGCCTAAAAACCTCAGCTGGGAGTGGAAAGGGAGGCTTTGTTGAATTGGATCTAAATGAGTGGTCTTGTCTCACTACACTTTCTGGGATAAAAGCAGAGGCTTCAGTCCTTTTCTGTTGCCCAGCAACATAACTTTGTTTCATTTCGGGGGACAGATGGACTTGACCGCCTTCCAGGACGTCTCTAGCCTCTCCCATTCTACACAATGAATATCCACATGCACCACAAAGACATCAGGACTTCAGGTTCACTTTCAAATTTCAAGGATTACACTCCCGCTCTGGGCCTCCAGCAACCTCCTCAGCTAAAGCAGAGCGGGTGTGGTCACTATCCCCTCACTTCTCCCAGCTTGGCTATTTGCACCAAAGAAGAATCCAAGTCACTCTTTTATCTAGCCCGGCAAATGGCACTGCCTAGCGAGGCTTTGGTGGCAGGGGCTGGGCAGGATGGAGAGGGGGCCAGGGAGGGAGGAATTGCCAGGTTGCTTCTGGGAAGCTGATGGAAGCTTGCCCTTGTCTGATAGAGGCAGTGCAGGTGGGATCTGGAGCATACAAAGTATCTGCACTGCAGTGGGCCTTGTTCCAGCTGCCCCCTCAGTTTGCTGGCGGCGCGTGTGGAACGTGCAGGCTGGCAAGGAAGCAAGATTTGCTTTTGCTTAACCTTAGGCAGGAAAGCAGCAAAAGTGGCTGGGCTTTGCCATATCTGGGCCCTAAGTATTAAAACAAACATCAAGAGCATCACTGTGCGAAAGTCATTCTGTCAGTGTTCCTTTCTTAGAGGAATCCCAGAGCATTAGAGACCAACATTCTCCCTTCTTCAAGGAAGGCAGCTGGAAGAATGACATAGAAATTTGGCACTACGTATTGACTACAAAAATGCTGGGGGACTGCCCCGCTCTGTGTCCCCATCAGTTCCCATGAAAAACATCCTATTTCTCCAAGTTTCAAGGAAGGAGTGTTGAGATGAGAGACCACCTCAGTAGCCCAAAGGAGGCAAAACATCAAGGCACCTTACTGGGCAGCAATAGCACAAGTGAGCAAGGGGGCAGGAGGAATGCCTCCACTTTGAGAGAAAGCTTTGGAGCTGGTTCTCCACTCAACGACTTGCAACCTCTAGCTCCTCTCAGAGCCAGAGGAGAGCCAGCGGCGGCAGTCCCTCTGGTTCTCTGGGGCAGGAGATGTGGTCTGGGCCCTTGGACAGAGCCAGGCTCCTGCGCACGTTCAGCTGCAGGCACCTGACAGAGAAGCACAGAGAAGACCCAGAGCTGTCCCTGCACTGCTTTTGCCCGTCTCATCAGAGGACTGATGAGAAGCAGTGGGAAGGTTCTCAGAGCAAACTTGAAGCAGAAGAAGCAAAAGGGGCAAAGGTGGCCCATCCCTGTTCCTGTGCCCTGGGTCCCCGGGGCTTCTGCATGGAATGTTGCCCGTAGCAACTGTCGTTGTCTCCTACTCCTGCGGCCATTGGTGGAACACTGGTGGACCAGCGGTGGAGCAGCAGCTGCAGGATCTGCTCCTGGGCTCTCCCTGACCAGCCACCTTCTGGCACCACTCGGCGCCAGACCTGGCCTCTGGATCGACACCCTCGTCTCCTCGTCTGCCGCCAGGCATCCGCACAGCACTTTGGCACTGTCAAAGGTAAGAAAGTCCCCGTTTGCCCTCCAAGCACTAACAGAAGGGCAGGAGGCTCCAGCTGGCTCTCCCACCAGCCACCACAGACAGGCTGCGGGCTCGCTTTCCCCAGACCAGGTTCCGCATGAAGGCGGGCTCCAGCTTCTCCAGGAATAATGCTGCCTCCAGGGAAAACACAGACCTTTCCATAGAGGACGTAGAGATCTGCAAGTCACGGCGCACTTGCAGATTCTCGTCCACTGATGACCCGATTCAAAGTTCTTGGCACACATTTCACTCCCAAAACTGAGTTGTGCTGACCCCAAAACAAATTGGTCATTCCTTAGCAGTTCAGGGCTTCACTGTCAACAAATCCTCTTACGCCCTGACCCTGCTGGCATCTCCTCCAAAGCTTCAGAAACCAGAATGATGGCACTTCTCCTCTGTCAGGGCTTCTCCTTCAATACTGGCTTTCATCTTCAAAAATGATCTCTTCTCCGCAATACTTACAGATTTACATACTTACAACACTTACAGATACATTCTATTTCAATATCTTTAAAGAGATTTGGTTTTTGGATCTCGTTGTGATAGAGATGTTGGGGGTAGATTTGTCTGTGTTTTTCAATGTCCGTAAGGCTGTTTCTGCCTCATGGTCAGAGGCAGCCATGAAATGCCGTCTTGAGTGGTCCTGGTGAAGAGCACAGTCACAGTATCACAGAACTTTCTGGGCTGGAAGGGATTCTCCAAATCATCTAGCCCACATCGTGGGCCTGCCCAGGAAAGCCTCAAGAATCACACCCCGGGCCCAAGGGCAGTGTCCAAACACTTTTGGAGCTCTGTCAGGCTTGCTGCTGTCACCCCTTCCCTGGGGAGGCTGTTCCAGTGCCCAATCACCCTCTGGGTGGAGGAGCATTTTCCTCAGATCCGACCAAAGCCTGCCCTGGCACATCTTCCCTGCCATTCTCTTGGGTCTTCTCCCTGGCCCCAAGACTGAAGAGAGTGGTGCATGCCCTTCTGCTTCCCCTCTTGAGCAAGCTGCAGGCTGCTACAGCTCCAGCCTCCGGAATTCCAAGTGAAAAAGGCAGCAATGGCACCAAACTGAGGGGAGCTGGGACAGAGGAGCTTGTGCTTGGCAATGATGAGGATGAGAAGGAAGGCTACCCACACATCTCGGCAGAAGGATTTTCACCCGGAGCATTGTTTGGATCTCTTTCAGGTGCAAAGGAGGGGCACAATGAAGAGGAAAGCAAGAGCCAAGAGTCAGCCGTGAGTTTTGGCACAGGGTTAAAGGACAGCAAGCTTGAGGAATGGCAGAGAGGAGAACTGCTGTTTCAGAGTCAGGGTGGGATTGGTGCAAGGCTTTGGGTCCACGGGCGCTGTCTCTTGACCGCTTGCCTTTCTTACGTCCACCTCCCTCTTCCTTTAGACACATCAATGTTGGCAGTGACTTTCAGGCCGAGCTCCCAGAGCTGCAGACCACACCACCAAGTGAGGATGAAGAGCCTGCAACCCTGGTCTGGAAGCCCTGGGGGGAAGATGACTCTGACATGGAAAAACCTGACAGAGGTAGCTCTCAAGCTTTTCTTCCACCCCCGAGATACGTGGCGGTGTGTAAGGCTGCTTTTTGGGTAAAAAGGCAGCTGTTTGCAGGCTCTGCTTCTCTCCTTCTCTCGCCCATCTTCCCACGCGGAAGTGTTAGAGGCAAGGAGAATGCTCTGCTCTTGTAGCAGAGCAGGAAAAAGAGCAAGCGTCCTGCTCTCCAAATTGGCCAGGGGCATTTGCCACTGGAAGAGGGGAGATTGGCCCCCATTTCTTATTACAAAAGCTGCTTTGAAGGCAGAGCCAGCACTGCGCGGGCCCTTGGTTCAGCTGCCCCTGTCGTTGCTCTCCTTTCCATGCTCCCCCAGCTGCTGTCTCTAGCTCCCGTGCTTTCCTTCTGCCTTGGATGGCAACCTTTGGCCCTTCTCGGCTCAAGCCTGCCTTTTGGCGGCTCTCTGTTGTGCTTGCAGTAAGAGAACTGTTGGACATGGCCAGCTCCCGTGGCATTGCCGGGCCAGCAGCTAACCTGGAGCTCGCCCTGCACTGCCTGCACCAGGCCCGCAGCAGCGTTCCGGTAAGAAGCGGCTGTTTGGGGGCAGAGAAGAGTGGGCAGGGAATTCGGACGGCCCGGGCACTGGGACAGCCTTTCCTGGCTGCTCTTTGAAGAGGGCACTTAACAGCAAGGCCAGAGCACTTGCTGCCTGCTGTGTCTCCTCCAGCTGTGCCAGGGCTGAGCCCAAATGGCTCGAGCAGGAACAATATCTCTCCTGGAGGCAGCGGCGGGGAGGCTCCTGCAGCCTGCTGCCTTCTAAGTTGCCTGGAGATCTGTGTTCTCTAAGGCATTTGGAGGGGAGATTCCCAGAAGCCTCAGTGAGCTGAGGCAATTCTGGGTGCAGGAGCAGCAAAATCACAGAGCTGCTGAGCCAAATGTCGCTCTTGGGGACCAGGATCAAAGAGCTGGGCAGCCAAAGCGAGGGACTGGGAGCAAATGACAATTTTTGGCCCATGTGGGAGCCAGTTGCCGCAATCCCTAAGGAGGCAAAGTAGGTGAAAGGCAGCATTTATGGTTTTGGGCTTCTGGTTTTTGTTGTGGGGCAGCTAAAGCCTTTTTCCCCTTGGATCTTGCAGGAGGCTCTGGAGATGCTGCTCTTGGGGGGGCCTAAACCACCTCAAGGCCATCCCTTGGCTGATTATCATTACGCAGGTAACCAAAGCAGAGCTTCTTCCTTCACTGGCAGATGCTGCCGGCCCCTTAACTGCTGTGTCGGCCATTTCCGCTTAAACAAATTGTGCTGAACACCCGCACAAGGTCTGGTCTTCTCCGGGGGCGGGGAAAGCACCAGCAGCTCCTCCTTCAGCTTCACTTGTTTTCCATGCCTTTTCCCTGGGGAATGCCTGCCCTTCTCCTTCTGAGGGAGCAGACATGTACATGGGTGAACGATGGCTGGCGCCGATTTTGTTTGGGCAGCCAGTGGGATCTACTTCAAG
This sequence comes from Haemorhous mexicanus, assembly GCF_027477595.1. Lineage (NCBI taxonomy): Eukaryota > Metazoa > Chordata > Aves > Passeriformes > Fringillidae > Haemorhous > Haemorhous mexicanus. The sequence continues at coordinate 66,017,208 of NC_082381.1, read as the reverse complement.
TGGATGGAGGCTTCAATTTACCTGCTGCTTTTTATGGCCAGGCTCTGATAGATGGACACCTGAGGAGAAGGAGTCCTTCCAAAAGGCTTTCCACACCTACGGCAAGGATTTTCATCTCATCCAGAAGCAGGTAAAGCCATAGCACCTTCTTTACCCTAGCAGACCATCAGAAGGAAAGGTTGCTTATTTCTGATACCAAATACGGGACTTCAGTCTCTCTCTTCTCAAGTGCCAAAAATGTTAAAGTAGTAAAAAAAGGGGACATCCAAGGCCTGCGGGAAAATGCTGATCCTGCCTCTCCAGCCCTTTTCTCCAAGCTGTCTTGCAAGAAGAAGCTTTATGCTGTCAGGCTTATCTCACACGTGTGCTGCTGCTTCCACAACACCTTGTGCTGGAATAACTGGAGTGAGCCACAGAAAAAGAACTGTGCTAGATGGATTGGTTGTTGATCTGTGCATTCCACGTGGTCCCACGTAGCATAATACACTCTTCACTCCACTGCCTGATGCTCCTCTTAGTCCACATTGATTTCATTTGACACCCTACTCCATTTAATCCATGATTTTACTTTCTCCTTTACTCCATATTCTTCTTTTTCTCCAATGCAGCCTACAGCAAGGCCACTTGAGATTCTTGCTTTTTCTCTTCACAACAGATCCAGAGTAAGACCGTGGCACAGTGTGTGGAATACTACTACTCCTGGAAAAAAGAGCATCAACTTGCCAGCACTCTTGCTCAGGTGAGCGGCAAGAGAATTGAGACATGCCAGGAGGGTCAAGAAACTGGGAGAAGGGGACAAAACCTGCTGATGAGCCATGCCAGACGCCGCTTGGCCAGGATCACATCGTCCCATGCGCTGGGAAAAGCGCAGCAGATGCTGCCCAGAGCTTCATTGTGCTGCTGCCCTGAAATACGGAATCCTAAAAACATAACTTTGACCCAAGAAGGCAGCACCGCCACCAAAATGGCCTTTGACTCTCTACAGATTGCTTTCTCAAGGGCTGGCAGCCTCGCTGATTCCAATCCCATCCTTAATTCGCAACTGTTGCTAACATCAGCAATCCCAGCTGCCTCCTAGGAGAAGCTGCGCTCTTTCAGGGATCTTTTTTAGAATCCCAGCGTACTCCCCAAAAAGGAGCTGCGGGTGCTGTGGCTCCGCTAGGACTTTCCTTACCGGCAAACAGCCATTTGGTTCACAATGATAGAGAGAGAAGGAGAGGGAGTAGTATTATTTTGGGTAGTAGAAAATGAGGAAGAATGTGTCTTCACTAATTTGAATAAATTTAAATCCCATTCCCTAGACATTAGGGGAAGAAAACCAGAGAGAAATAGATATTAGGCAGAGAGGTAGGCAGATGTCAGGCAGAGAAAGGAATGTAGAACTATAGATAGCCACACACTTATCCTACCCCTTTGGACTTTAGAAAAGAGGAGGAGTATTTTCCTCCAAGCGCTGGCTTGGCAGCCCGCCACAGCCCACTGCCAAAGGCAGCCGTGTCCTCAGCTCTTCAGGGTTTGGAAGAATTTGCTTTGGCCGATAGAATTCTGTGCTGGGCGCTCTGATTTCCCGCTTCCTGAGAGGAAGGAATCATTGATAAGGATTCTTTGATTTCCAGACTGTGGGCCAACCAGAGAGGACTGAAAGCCCCCCCAGAAAGGAGGATGGGGAGACAGGGAAGAGAAGCCGCAAGAGGGCTCGCAGCGCGGAGTGTCCCTGCTGCCAGCCGTGCCAGCCGCCCCACTCGGCGGGAGGCCCCTTTCCGTGCGGCCAGTGCAAACGGTGCGCCACTTCCTCCTCTCTCTGCTCCAAGCTGCGCCTTTGGACTAAAACAGCCTGACCCTTTTCAAAGGCACCACAGGGCAAGCTGAGGGCACTTGCAGGATCGCCCCTCGCAGCCCTGGTCAAGGTTACAAACCCCCTTTTGCAACCCAAACGGCTCAGTTTAAAGCCAGCATTCCCAATGAAACCTTGCCTTGCCTCAACAGGATGCAGTTCACACAAGTAGAAATTTGGAATTTGATCACTGCCATCAAACCAAGCTTTGATTTCATCAAAAGCTCGGTTTGATGGTGCTGATCAAATTGAAACTAGGATGAAGCAAAAGGAGGAAGACATTTCAAGGAATTGAAAGCAGAAAGATCAGACTCATGGGGCTGATCCGTTTACAAATGCGGCACAGCCTGGAAAGGCAGGCAGTCATACTAAAACGGAGATCTCCGTGCTTGCTTTAATGGTGTCTATCAAATTGACCATGGACGGTTTGTTCCCTGTCTTCCAGGGTGTTTGAAAGCGTGAAGGAAAGGAACAAACACAGGAGAAGACACCGCCCACGGAAGGAAGCAGAGCCTCTCCACAAGAAGAAAAGGCCAAATTAGACAAGCCTGCAGTTGCCCAGGGCTAGCAAGAGTTAGGCGTCAAGAGGACTAGATAGAAATAGGATTGGTTTTTAAGTCTTTAGGGTTGGTCATTCTTCTACTTAGTTTCCATGGTAGGAATCTCTCAATTTATTAGTTAAGATTCAGTAGTCATTTTGAAGATGTATTAGTAGTATTAGATTTAGCAGTAAATGTAAGAGGATTTGTGTTCGCTATGCTCTGTCCTTGGTCATTTTGCCTTAGTTGAGACACAAGCTGTCTTTATCATTAAAACAAAGTTGGTTCCATTTTGTCTTTTGTCTTCATGAACTCACTCCAGAAATGTTCCTTCCATTTGCTTGGTGTTGCAAACATGGCACTTGCCCGGAGAGAAGAATCTGGGCACATGAATCCCCCTACAGGCCCTGCCCCTTGCTCAGCTGGCAGGACTTACAAAGGGGTGTCTCCATTACTGCCAATGAGATAACACTGGCACTTCGTCCTTTGCTGCCTAAAAACCTCAGCTGGGAGTGGAAAGGGAGGCTTTGTTGAATTGGATCTAAATGAGTGGTCTTGTCTCACTACACTTTCTGGGATAAAAGCAGAGGCTTCAGTCCTTTTCTGTTGCCCAGCAACATAACTTTGTTTCATTTCGGGGGACAGATGGACTTGACCGCCTTCCAGGACGTCTCTAGCCTCTCCCATTCTACACAATGAATATCCACATGCACCACAAAGACATCAGGAGTTCAGGTTCACTTTCAAATTTCAAGGATTACACTCCCGCTCTGGGCCTCCAGCAATC